>NC_140530.1:13741022-14298522 GCF_057382185.1 Mchenga conophoros
TTTACTATAACAAAGACTAACTTTAAAGTTCGGTGGCAAAGTTTGCAGGGAAAGTAGGAAACACAACCTTGCGATTTGGGCCCTGAATGGGGCCCCACCATACTTCATACATATATATATATATAATATATAATTCATACTGCAAATTTTGATACAGATATGATACCAAGTAAATACTAGGCCAGTATTGCCAATACCAAAATGGATACTTTTCACCTATGAAAGTCATTATGTATTTTGAAACTGCTCTTTTGGAGACGTGGCATGTAAATGTGGCTGTATGCACTTTGGATCAGCTTAAAATAGATGTGATAGTCAGCACAAAAAGGTTGAGACATCTTACATTGATATCATATCGAGCTAGTATCCCTCCGATACCAATACCAGCGCTGGTATCGATGTTATCAATATATGGATCGATCTGCCAACCTGTACTCATACCTGATTCTGTTTAAATGAACCCAAGGAGAACAATGAAAGCAAGACGAAGAGGATTTGTGCTTTCTGGAGAGACAAAATAAAGAGGAAGAGGAGAAAAAGTAAGACAGATGTGATTGGAGCAGATGATAATGATTAAATATAAGGGTCAGTAACTAAATGCTGCCAGTTTAACACTGACTTTGGGAGAGCAACACTTGAATAACATAACTTCCACCTGCATTGCAATGCTGGTGGAATCACCGGACACTGCAGAGGTTCTTGTCCATGCATTTGTGACTTCACACATTGATTATTGTAACACTCTTCTTTCTGTGTTACCGAAGAAAAGTCTTAGAGGCTTACAGATGGTACAAAATGCAACTGCTTGCATTTGAACCAAAACTGGGAAATTACCCCATCTCTTCACTGGTTGCCTGGTCAGGTTCGAGCAGATTTTAAGGTCCTGTTGCTCACCTACAAGGCTTTAAATGGTTCGGCACCTTCATATATCTCTGACCTTTTGCACCTCTATGTTCTATCCCGTGCCCTCTGATCTCAGGACACTGGCCTTCTAAAAGTTCCTAAAGCTAGAAAAAAGACTATTGAGGAGCGTATTTTTCGTGCCCCATTTTTGTGGAACAACCCTGAAGATATTAGGCAGGCATGCTCCGTGGAGGTTTATAAAGCTAAGTTAAAGACACACTTGTTCACCCTATCCTATGTGTCTTAATTTTATGCCTATTAGTTTTTAAATTGTTATCAGTTTGTAAATTGTATAGCTTTTTTCTGTATTGCTTTTATTTATTTATCTTTTTATCTTCAAATAACTGTTCAGCACTTTGTTTAAAAGCGCTTTTTAAATAAAGTTGTTATTATATTATTGTTTTTGTTCATGTTGACATGTAATATTAATTAACGCCTAGCTAAGGAGTCCATTTTTTTGTTGTTTTCAGATTGTTTATAACATAATGGTGATGAGCGCTGGTTGGAGGGCCCCTGTGAATTTTGACCTAACAGACTCTGGAATCACCACTGATTCCAGTGATGGGCCACCTATCCGACTGAACATCACCCACACAACCCAAAAAACAAGACTTTTTTGTTCAAACTCCATTTCTACTTCTTTAGTATTCTGCCCCCACAGAAAAAAATCAACATCACAGCAACGTTTCAAGTTAAAAACAAAACATGAAGCTTTAAACATACATTTCACACAGAAAATGAGCGACAACACGCTGCGGACCCATGCTAATTAGTGGGCTTTACTGTTGTGAATAATAAACTAGGCTAATAACAGCACAATTATGAATGCGTAATCACATTAAAGGGACATGGAGACTGGTTTCAACCTGGTAATGATGACATGTAATTAGAGCGCAACTGTTATCTCCAGGATCACATCAATAATTCATCACCACACGCATTTTTGTGTTGCACAAAGATGACATCTAATGATTAATAACGGATACATGGGTGTCTATCTGTTCTGCAAATGCTGACAGTTGATGCCACATAATTGGACAGAACTGTTTTCCCATTTTTGAGAAGGACTGAAAGTGCTGGAAGAAACACTCCCCCCCCCCCCCCCCCCCCCCCCTCCCATACAGGTCAAACAGTCTCTGAATTTAATGAGGTTATCAGACATTTTGTAGCAGTTACTAAGAAATATCTGTCCCTGTGTCGGTTATGAGCTGCTAAGGAAGGCAAAATAAGGACATGGATACACGTGTGCTTTTAGAAAAGGATTTCAGAAAAATAAGGTACGGTGACCTCGTGGTCATACGAGAATAATTTGTTTCTCATTATGACAAGAAAACAGGCATGCTTGTACAGTTTTCAAAGAATTTATAAGTAGGCAAAATCGGCTACGTTTGTGCAGTGCTGGCAAACATGGGAGGATAACTGTGAAATTATCAACCTTTTCTACATCGCTGCTAATGACTGCATGAAGCTGGATATCTTTCAGCCTCCATTTAAAGAGATTTATTTACCATCTTTTGCTGCCAGGGCTACGTTATGTAACTTTGTCTCTTAAAAACACACCACTGTTGATGAGACAAGCTATGTCTTTGGAGGGTTTGGAATGATTTTTTGGTTTTGATAAGACTCGGGGAAGGAAAGATGCAAAACAACAAAGAGCCAACACATTTACATCCACATGTAAAAAGAAATTGTCAGTACAGCTTGCGCAGGAGGAAATGAAAACAACTTTACAAAAGTTTAATTAAAGAACAGAAGCATTGTCGTCAAGAGTCAACTGCCAGTCTCAACATCTGGGCTCCAGCTATTGTCGGCAGACTTTCTCAGCAGTCTGCCTCATTGGTGAAAGAGTAGCGGAGCAAATGAAAAAAAAAATTGCTCTTCCATAGCATTGCGCAGACAAAAATAAATAAATAAAAGACGTGAAGGAGGGAAGAAAGTGGAGATGCGGAGAAAGAGCCAAACAGGTTCTGCGTTAGTCGCTGCGAGTGACTTTGGATTGCATTGTACTTTTAAACTTTAATGAATACAGCCCTTGAGTCATGATGTAATGAGATCAAGAGAAGAAAAATAACACAGAAATCCCAAAGAGGGAGGAAGAGATACAGTGAGGGGGAGGACAAGAAAGAAATGCTGTGTCATTATTGCTGACTCAGCACTCATTGAGTAAACACACCCGAATCATAACGTGCTCACGCTGTCCAGTATATGCACATACCCAGCTATAACTCACTGTTAAATTGCTATTGATTCACCAGTGCCACTGCCTGCATAGAGCTTGCAACAAAAGGAATTGGATATCAAAGTTCAGCTAGAAACTCCAAAAGGCAATTTTGGATATGAGAATAACATGTGAAAACCACCAGGCACTTAAACGCTCAGAGGGTCACCCACCAGATGTGAACGATTATAGTGAATATTCAATCAGGAAAGCATTTGGTTGTTTTCTTATTTGCTTAAAAAGTCTTTTAAGGAGAGACATCTGTGAAGGATGCATGTATGTTCCTCTTCACTATAGCTCAAATAGAGGCTTTACAAATTGGCAGAGGTGTGGACTCGAGTCACATGACTTGGACTCGAGTCAGACTCGAGTCATTAATTTTATGACTTTAGACTTGACTTGAAAAAATGTTCTAAGACTTGTGACTTGACTTGGACTTTTACACCAATGACTTGGGACTTGAATTGGACTTGAACCGGTTTACTTGAAAAGACTTGATATTTTACCCCAAATATAAAATTTAACATGCATATTATATAGAGATTGAAAATGTGACGTCATTCACGGGTAGAACCGCAAAGGATTCTGGGAACTCGTGGCAAGCGGTACTAGCGCACGCAGGCTTTCAATTGAAATCAGTCACACGGCGATAAAAAGAAACACAAAAATGTCAAGAAGCCGTTGTATTATTAACTGCAATAGCCGGTCACATGACAGCCACGGGAAGCCGACGGGTAAAGAGATCGGTTGTTATCGGATTACGTCGTTGAAGAGAAATTGTTCGAGCCATGTTTCCGAAGTAACAAAGATGCGACGGATGGCCTGGATTGCAGCCATTCAAAGATCAAATATAACGTCCCAGAACACTCCAGCTCACAGGTTAGTCTGCTCCAAGCATTTACACGAAGGTCAGTGTTTTTTAGTAGTTAATACGTCATTTTCATAACATAATTGGTGATATAGGTTACAAGCAAGTCTGGCGCTGAACAGAAATGGTCGCGCTATGCTCCTTTGTTTATTGTGCATAAATAGTGAATTGTCCTGACACAATATTGCGTTTCGCTTCTGTTATTATGGTACATTGACAAAAACACATACTTTTATTCACAGGATAAAACAGGTTTTTTGTATCACTAATTGCCCAGTACGATTACAGCATACAATATTGTTGTCACTGCTACATTTCTGTGATGCTACCAGAAATTATTTCCACTACTAATTAATTACCGTTGAGCTCAAAGGTCCTATTAATAAACGGTTAAGGAATGTATATTTATGACGACGATTTGTGAGACTGGTAAACTTATGATACGTACGATGGTCTTTCGTTCGACACGGTGCGTTTCAAGGTCCTGCACCCATCCGTCGGTAAACTGTACCTGGGCTTGTTGCAGTGACCGGAAGTTACTAAACTTCATGAGTGTGTGCACTCACTCCAAGAACCGTATGCTTATAAATATGCATATAAATATGCTAAGATGAGATAGCTGACTTCATCTAACTAGCAAATGTTGTCCAGGCTATGTTGGTGATACAGTTTTTTTTTTAATGTGTATGATATTTTTGTCATGCGATTTTAAAGCCGGTCCTACAACCGCATCCAAGAATAACATGCAGCTTATCTCAGAACTGTCGGTGAAAATTATTCTTGGAGCTAGGTTTAATTGAGCTGCATTTTAAAGAGGTGCAATTTCACAATTTGTGTATATTTTCTAAGTTCACTATTTTGTCATGTGTTGAGAAAAACACAGATTTTAAAATTACATGGTCTAATATTTACATTTAGCATAACTGCAACATTATTTTTTCGTTTTTTGTTTTTTTAAAGACTCGAAAGGACTTGAAATTCAAAGTTTCAGACTTGTGACTTGACTCGGACTTTTACACCAGTGACTTGAGACTCGACTCTGACTTGCCTGACATTACTTGAGACTTGACTTGAGACTTGAGGATAAAGACTTGAGACTTACTTGAGACTTGCAAAACAATGACTTGGTCCCACCTCTGCAAATTGGCATTGTAGAAGGCTGCTGAAATGCTCAGCAGCCTTGAGGTTTTAAACTACACATAATAATAGCCGGTCCTGAGTGGGTAGCTGTTCTAAAAATTCTCTGGTGTGCTTTAAGTAATGGCACAAATACAAGTAGAAGTGCGTAGTTGGTATGAGTAGAGGCAGTCACCAAGGCTGAGTGGAATAAGAACAGAACGCCATCTGCAGAAGCCCACACTCAAAGTATAGAGAAACATTTGCTCAGAGGGGCTTAAAAGGATAACCGGCTGTCCCGAAATGCTTAATTCTGAGTTAACACGAAAATTACCGTTCCAAGACGGAAAAACAAAAGCACAGCGATGGTGAGTGAGTGATGCAGGTCTCGTGCTCAGACCAGACTGTCAGTTATTAGAAGCAATCTCACTTTGATTATATTCTTATTTTGGGTGAGTGCCTAGATGGAGATGCAGTTTTTTAGATGTATTGTTAAGCGCTAATGTACTGTAGGTCCACTGGCAACTTTTACTAAGCAGCAAATGCCTTTAGTTAATGCGGTATTATTAGTTAAGCTTTTAAGCAAACAGCAGCATGTCTGAAGCAGTGACATAGTTAAAATGTCTTTGTGTCTGATGTGTTCATACAGTGTGGATATGATTGTGCCCCTCTAGACAAGGTCACTCTTAGACACCATCCTAAAATCTGCCTTTGTATTTGCCTCACTAGTGTCAGTAGTTCATTTCATGCTAGCTTGTTTTGGGATTAAGGGAGCTGCTGTCAGAGTTGGAGTACTGGTAACACAGAGTCAAAGACGACACTGGGAAATGCAGTTCAAGAACACAAAACCACTGTCTTCTCACTACAGAAAACAGATAAACAGGAATTTAAG
This sequence comes from Mchenga conophoros, assembly GCF_057382185.1. NCBI lineage: Eukaryota > Metazoa > Chordata > Actinopteri > Cichliformes > Cichlidae > Mchenga > Mchenga conophoros. The sequence goes on from NC_140530.1 coordinate 13,747,020, forward strand.
AGATGATCATTTAAAACGTAATAATGTGAAGCAGTGGAGTTTTTTAATTATTAGTGTGCAGAGAAAGCTATTCACAGAAGCCATTAAAGAGGGAAATATACACTAGGCAGCTTAGAACTAAGTGCTTCTGCAAGAGCCATGTCAAACTTTTAAGTCCTTTACTACTCAGGCAGACGTGTTACTGTTCAGTAAATGAATTATTGGTTGGCTGGATCCTTGCCAAAGACAACCTTGCTGTGGAACATGATTGTTAATTAGGTCTAGATGTGCTTAAGGGCTAACAAATGTGCACAAGCACCACACCTCCAACATCCAGCTGAGATTAAACTGTTACTACAGCCTTATCTTTGCTTCCTTTAGTAACTTCACAGAGCCGAACCTGTGACTAACTAAATTAAAATGCTCTGCCCTTTGGCATTAAAAGTGGTTAATGCATGAATCAGTTTAGCCATCTTTCATGCAATGCTAATATTCTGTTTTGCAGCCAGTGGGGAATTCATTTGTCTGTTTAATTTCACAGGTGCCCTTAACGCACTGATCAACAACAAGCGCTGGTTGTGAACAGGCGGCACCATCTGTGTGCAGGGAGTGCCAAGGGCCCTGAAGTATTCGCTCTTTGCCACCGAGCACTAAGACTCCATTAAGAAGTCTGGGTCCATGCATCTTTGGCCATCATTTATTTGGCAAAGGCAATTAAAAAGCTCCCCCCACCCAAAGACAGCATGTGCGGTAGAAGCCACGTCTCCTCTCTTAATCACTGGTAGTAATTAGTTTCTGCAAGCGGTATCATTAGGTATCACCGCTGGCACTGTTGTCACAGCTAGCGCACATCTTGGATGACAAAAGGAGACGGAAGGAATAGAGGAGAATCGCCGCTGTAACAGAGAATCTGGCCGAGTTAGACTCCTGTCCAAAAACGATACAAGGTTGTCCCACGAGAAGCATAATCCATCAAAGTGATTTTTCTTCTCTCGCTTTCTCCTGTCCCCTCCTGTTCTGCCCCCCTGTCTTCTTTGCAACGTAATCATTTTCCTCTCACGGTGTGTGACATTCATAAAGGAGGCTAGTGCTGGACCGCATCTTGCCAAAGTTTGGGATGAGTTTTAGAGGTGTGTCTACAATGTGGGGTTGCCAGAGGTAAGTTACCTTGCTTCTTGGCAGACTTTAACTGTCCTTCCTGCCTATTTCTTTTTCCTCGCTTTGCTTTCTCTCTCTTTTTACCCTTTTGTCCTGCCCATCATTGATCAGGCATTTAAGAGTTGAGTGACTTTAGGAGGCCAAGTTTTCCGTATTTCCAGAGAGCTATACAGAAATTTATAAAGCAGCTAGGAATATAGTCAAAAGTAGTAATTTGAATTAATTAAAATTGTAAAATTGCCTAACCTGTTGTCCAGAATATTAATTCCTGATCTTCTGGTCAGTTTAAGTTTAATTATTAATAATCTAACCCTTCTGACTTCAATCCAATTCAGTTTAGGGCTTTGAAAGTGGGTCTTCGTGACACTTACTAAGCTAAGGAACATCACCAATCTGTCTTTAAGCTACTCTCTAATAAGTTTTAGTTATTCAGCAGGCAAATAATGTCTACAGGGAAATGGAGCTAGAGCTTGTGCTACATTTTTTGGGTATACAGATCCAAAGGAACGCAGCTGTTCAGTCCCTTAACCACCTTTAGTTTTCAGTAGAAGATCCTTTATTCAAACTTTCTAGGGAACCTCAGAGGAAAGGCTGTTTACTCACAGTCTTCACAAGCATACTAACAAGCTGTCTGAACATACAAACCGTATTATCACACAAGGCTTGGGACTAACCCCCACCCCCCCAGTCCCCATTCCCCACCACACATACACACACATACAACCACCCTGTAGATTTTTGTTTCATTAATGATGCTGCAAAATTTTAGTCTGTTGACATGTGAGGGCAGTGCATCTCACAGCACTTTGTCAAATATGTAGACAGCATTAAAACACACAGGCAAAAAAAAAGAAAAAAAAAACAGGCATGGGAAAGGGGGTGGAAAACAAACATCATCTGACAAGTTTGTGGCACATTTGGTTCAGACAGTGTGATTCCCTCTGGATCTAAGAGTGGTAGCGAGGAGAGGAGGTGTGGGAGAGGAAGGCAGAGAGACAGAGTGAACTCTGAGCAATTGTTCTTCCATGTGGAAAGGTGACAAAAGAAAAGTGTGAAAGGGCTCACCAGATACAGGAGGTATTGAACAGAAAGGATGGAGAAAAAGAGGAGGGATGAACAGAAAGGAAAAGGATGAAGGTGAGGCTGTAATACGATTAGAAGGTTGTAAAGATGTTGCACTGTTTGGTACAATCGCTTCTTTAAAAATAACATTTAGATATTTCATGTCTGTTGGGAGAAGTGTTTTGTGTAGCTCCCTAACAAAAAATCCAAAATTCCCTAAAGCTAACATGAGCTGTTGTTTTGGTATTTGTTGCCAGTGTTGTATTCCTGTAGTAAAACTACATGGGAGAGTGTGAAGCACAAATCTCTTGTTTCTGTATGTTTAAGATGCTGAGCCTTGCAAAAATTTGACACTCTTCAATGTCTTTGCACAGAATTAAAAACAATGTGTGATTTTTCTAATGTAAAATCTTCTTAAGTTGCAGGTAAAAAATGATGATGTAAGGATCGATACGTAGTGTTCTTCTTTGGTACAATGTAATGTCAGATGTTCTGTTCCCTTTCTGAACCAGTTAGTATCAGATATATTAAGGTGTCCCAAAACCAAGGTGCAAGCTACACTGTGATTTTTTATGTACATTTCTAGTATGAAGAAAAACACAGGCGTTGTTCGCACTAATGCCAGCATACTAGAGGCACCACTCACACCAACAGTTGTTGCTTTTCTACTTTGATTACTCACAGAGGACGCATAGGTATTATGACTGTGCACAGTTTCAAAGATTTCATGCAGACATCTGAATGGAGCCTCACATTCACCTTCTGATGACATCACATAGACGCAAGTGGACATTCGAAAACTGCAGCATTGGTTATTTTTCCTATTTGTTCCAAGTTTTTCACAGGCCATATATAAAACAAAGAAAAATAAATAATCACATAAACAGATTAACAACATAACTTCAACTCATTATGGAATTCTTGCAACAGTTGTATTTCTTTCAGTATTTTAGAGGTATTTCTTTTGGTGGTAGAATCCACCTGATCCACTGTACAGAGACTATTGTGTTGTAGAAAGCTGAACATGTAACCTACTTTTAGAACAGATAAACTAATGTGCAGACTGTCAAATTTAATTAGTACATTTGCTTTGCGACTGGGACAAATTAAATGGCCCCCTCTGGAAATCTCCAGAAGTTCCCAGTGGCCACTCTCGTATTGGTGATATGTTGCCTGACAAATGGACCGCCTGGGCATGCCTTCAGAGCCGTAATCATGGTTACAGAAAAAAGGGGTGGGATTTGTTAAAAGGGGGTCAGATGCAATACAGAAGTAAAGTAAAAACACAAAACTGTGTATAATTTAATTTGTTAGCCGCACTATGTCCTATGACTATTATTCTATGTTCTATTATTACTTGCAAATATCAGTTTAGATAATCTAACAGTAAGCCACAGCAAGCTATATCTACTCTAATAATAGCTTTTAAATTAAATAATCAAAATGTGATAACTGAAAAGAGTTTTACAAACATTTTTGTAACTGTTAAATTTTCAGAGGCTAAAAAGTAATTGGACAAACTAACATACCTTTCAGATATAAGGCTTGTTTCCTCTCTTGAGATAATTTGCCAGGTGTTTTTTGTAGCTATCTTTAGTCTTTAGTAACTGAAAAGCATGCTCCGCTGGACTGAGATCAGCAATCAAACAACCCTTCAGTGGCCAACTCTGAGGGGTTGTTTTTGCACTCTGCTTTGGGTCATCATCCATTTCCACAGTGAATCACTGTTCAGTCTATTTTGCAGCGTTTGTCTGAAGCTGAGGAGAAAGTCAAGGATTTCTCCGGCCACTTCTATCACATCCTTAATAAAAAGTAGTGGCTCGGTTTCACTTGAAGCCATACATGTCCATGTCATGACATTGCCTCCATCACGTTTGACAGATGATGTGACTTGCTTCAGATCAAGAGTTTTTTCTCTGCTTCACTATACTGTTATCTTCCTATCATATCATCTCATCCTCTCACGTTACCCTTGAGTTCATCCGTCCAAAGATTTCTTTCTTTTCCAGAACTGTGCAGACTCTTTCGGCAAAATCTGGTTAGAAAAGTAAACTCTAATCTTTCACTTTTAGCTGTCGTCTGTGCTCTTCTGTGTTTTTGAGCTGCCCAGTGCATTCATTCTTTTCAGTATGGACCAGACTGTTGATTTGGCCCCACTCCTAAACTTTTTTCTCTCTTTCTGATAGGGTTATCATCAATTTCCAGCCTAATGATGGTCTTCTTCACTCGTGTTGACATCTCTTTGGACCTATACTAAGAGTTCCAGTAAACAGCTACCAAATGCAAGTTCAACACTTGGAACCAACTCAAAATACTTTATTTGGTTAATTTGTCATGGAGTGACAAGGGGCCAGCCCTAACCTGGCCATGGAAATGTTTGTCTGCCTACCGTCCGATTACTTTTTAGGCTCTGAAATTGGGGCCTCTACATTTAAACATGGATAACCAGTTAGTGCAATGCTTTTATCTAACCCCTAAAATTTGCACTTTAATTACATCTTGATTACTTTACATAAAATCCAGTGTGTTGGTAGACATAAGCACGCTACATTTACCAAGAAAATATGTGTGATTGTCTAAAATTTTTTGGATCTAACTGTACTCAGGTAAGTCTTTCTGTGTATCTTTCTCACTGTCATTCTGCCTGTTTCTCTATCACTCGCTAACACATACACACATATGCAGACCTTGTTGTGTCTGCTGGTTGGAGGTGATGCTCCCAGCAGTGGCATATCAGACCATAATGAAAGCTCATTGCCCATGGTTTGGCAGTGTGGACAAACACTCTTTCCATTCCCTCCTTCACTCGTCCACACACATCCTGAATCACAAACACACAGTGAGAAACGCTAAAGTGGGTGAGTCAGACCCGCGCTCTTCCTGTGTCTCACACACATGAACACTCACCCAGGAGAGACGAGGCAAACAGCAGAGCCCCTGCCAGGTTATATGGAGGGACAGAGTGTTCTGAGTTACTGCACAGTGCAGCCACTCTCCACGGCAGCACCATACAGAGTCCATAAAGCATGATGGATGGCCTATCATCATTTACCTCTTTGGTGACTTCTCAATGCTGTCACACCCCACCAAGCACATGCAAGAGAGGTGAGACACACCAAAGCAGACAGGCAAGCAAAAGGCAGAGCCTAACGACAAAAACAAACAAACAAAAAAAGGCAATGCGGACAAAATGATGCTAAAATGAGCATTACAGAGAGCGATGCAGGCAGGCGGGGAGTGAGAAGGGGGAGAAGAGTTAAACAGAGAGATGGATGAGGGAGCATTTTTGATGTTTGCTTGAATTAATGCACACTTAGTTGCATAAACAAACAGTCGCACACACAGACACGCAAGCACACACCACCACAAAAGAAGTGAACCATCCCCTGTCCCTTCTCTCCTTTGATGACAGCACCCCACACACGTAGAGGCTGTATTTAGAGCATGCAAAATCTACTGTCTCCTCCACTCTTCTCTCTTCTCCTCCTCCTCCTCTCCATCCCACAGCAGAGGGGAGCAGGAGGAGGAGAAGAGGGAGAGAGCGAGGCAGATACAGAGAGAGAAAAGAATGAACACCAGATGCAGCGAAATGACACACTGATAGTTTACATGTCAAAGCGGGTGAGACATCAACAATGGGAGAAGCAAAAAAAGAGAAAAATAACGGCTAGAACAGTAAATAACTTCCATGAGAATGAGTGCAGCCAGAGAGCCAGAGGGGGCCACAAGGCTCACAGCCTGCACTGCAGGCTGGATAGTAAAACACCGTGCAGTGGGTAAATCTGAGCTCTTGTTCTGTTTCGACGTTGGGAACCTGAGGCTTCAATTTACTCGGTTGTGTTTCAGTCAAGTGTGCCATATATTGCTAATGTATAGGGACCTCCAGTGATGAGGTATGGCACTTGCGAAAAGCAGTGGGGCAGAAATGTTGGCTGTATGTTTAAAACTCCAAAATACTAAAAATAAACTCAAAGCTACTTTGGCAGCCAACTTGATATTATTAATTAAGCTATTAGGCTAAAATAACACATAAATTTTCATTTAAGAACAAGTATCTTAAAATACAAACAGATCTCATTGTCACACATTTCCAGAAATAATCTCTGTGCACTCATGCTCACGTAAACACATATCAGATTCCATGCTGCCATGCTGCTCACAAAAAAGTTGCTGTCGCTCTTCACGCCAGCTGCTGCTGCCGTTCATATAGAGTTACAAAAGACATAACAATAATCTGCCCCTACCAAACAGAAAACGGCTCATGTGAACACAATCAGACTGAAACATGAAGCTCAAATAAAATAGCAGTTCTGTCTGATTGAATTGAAGGCATGCAACTGTTTTAACGGGCTGGGCTCCAGCATTGCGAAACAACATTAGGCTACCTGGAAATGGCAGGAAGCTTGTACTGCACATGTTTTATTTAAAAAGTGTTGGAAGGGGTTAATGTGCTTAACAGGTGCTCGCGGGTCTTAAATTATTGTCAGTGTTTTGATGCTAAGTGAATGAATCCTCACCGTGTTGCTGCACTGAGCACTGGAAGAAAATATTTTCACTAGACATCCAACCTTCATAGACACAGAAAGATAGAAAGCATAAGAGAGAGAGCGAGCGAGAGAAGGAGGGGGTCTGCCTCTCTGGACAGTGCCTATTGATCGCCACCCGGCACACATCACCACAACTTTCACAAATTGCTATTGAGAAGTGACCTGTAATGCAATTACTGGCCAATCCGGGGCCTTGGCTGCCATCAATTATTAAAAGCTGCCTGAGTCGTGGCCCGCTATGCCGTCTCAGCTGGTGCGTTGTGTCATTATCACATCTGCCGGCCACCAGCTCACCAGCTGCTTCAGCGGAGTTGGGAATAAGATTTCCGAGTGCCACTTCGCACTCTGCGGAACGTATCAGAGGATATGGGCCAAACGAAGAAAGTGAAATTGCCACATTATATATTCCAACGGCTACAGCGGAGGTGAGGTGGTGAAGGTCACGGAATAAAATGGGTTTTGTTTTTTCCTTTGCACATTTCCACTGAGCATGAGAATGGTATTTACAGAAGGGTAAAGCCCTCTTTGTGAAATCTGTGTGGTTACTTTATGCTTCATAAAAACTTTTCTAAGTAGAAAACAACATTAATATTGCAGCGTGGTACCACTGGCTCCTAGTATTAAAAACTTTTAGTACTGTAGTCAGTGCGAGTAACAAACCAATGGGCAATGTTTCCATCCACAATCCAACACTTTTATAATTATTTTCCACATATTTCCGCTTCACTTTGGTAGCTTTTCGGAAGTTATTATGAGAGATTACATCAATGATAGAAGGAGTGCATGATGATTGCACTTGGCCTTGAACTGGCAGCAATTTTTTCTAGATGTTTTCATTATAAAAGGCCTTGTTCAAACTGGGCTTTTTTTTCACTGCAATCACAGTGAAATTATTTATTGGCTATCTCGTTCACTGTAAAATACTGTTACCGAAGAAATCGAATCTAGAATGCAACTTAGCATCAATTTTTAAACACTCGAACAACTTTATTCCAAAAATTCTATAAAGCCATTTTGGAGAACGAGTCAAGACTAATGTTCATTTCGAGACTTCAAATAAAATAGAAAGACTTAAAGACAATTAAGCTCAGCAAGCTTTCATTTTATAACAGCAGTTGGTCTGCTTGAGGAAAAAAAAAAAAAAGGGAAAGCGCTGATTAACAGAAAGGGCTGATAAAAAGATGCAGAGCACAGTGGGCTTCACAGTAAAAGCTCCAAGAGCGCTGTAAAATCTCAGGAAAAAAAGAGAACACTGAATGAAAATGTTTGCTGCTGTTTAAAAGCATCTGCTCTGCCCCACATTAACAACTGAGGTAGGACAGACTAGTCGCTGGTGCTTGACAGAAAGGATAGGTGTGCAATGCGAACTGTAATATCCTCCAATGATCAATAAAACACCACTTTAATAGATAAATTATATTGTAGGCGTGACTGATTTATTGCATTTTATTGTTTCCAGTTATCTTTCCACTGTTCTTCAACATTTAATGTGCATGGTAAATTACCTGAACAAGCCACAATAAAAGAAATCAGACAACACAGCACTCGCTGGTGTGGAAAGACACATTGTACTGTATGCGTGAGGAGGCTTGAGAGCATGAAAAAGACAAATAGATATAGCAGTGTGACATACAGCTATTCGGGGGAAAAAAGAAGTCCCTGTCCTGGCAGGAAATTTCAAAGCAGCTGGAGTCAGGCGAACTCAATACAGCAGCAGCAGCAGGAGGTAAAACTATGACAATGGCAGAATGACTATCACAACCAGCTTATGGAGACACTTAAATCTGTGAACTATATGCACACCCAGCGCTGAAGCCAAGGCGCACACTGGTTAGGATGCTATTACAGTGGGGTTTTTTTTTTTTTCTTTTTTGAATAGCTCCAGCTGCAGCAGCCTCCACTTCTGTCCTCTCCCCAGCGACAGTCACAGTCACTGCCAGCTTTGTATCTGTAAGCAAGTTCATGGCTTTGAGGGTTTACAAAACAATTCCAATCAAGCAAGAACTGGATGTGTGATTTCTCTGAACAGTAACTTGGGCATCACAGAGCGTTTTTTTTCTCTCTCAAGATTTTAAAAGTGAATAAACTGCGGCTGGATATATATATATATTTTTAAAAAACCTCTTTTCACTTTGGTGAGTGCAAGGAACAGCCTGAAAATGCCAGTTGTGACATTAGCACTTGTAAATGCTCAGTGGAGCAGGCTGTTGAGGACGAAGACTCATTGGTGCGCTTTAAGACCGTGCTTTCGCGGATCAATACAAACTCGAGGAAAAGACAAGATGATTTCAGACTGTGACAGGAGCTTGAGCCAGCTATAGACTGAGGTGCTGGAAAAAAAGAGCATCCCACTTCTAAAATTTCTGAAGTGGGGGACATGCTTTTAGTCTAAATAATGGTACCTCTTAAAGGTGTTTAGAATCTCTCAGACAGTTCAAGCCATTTCGTTGGAGAGCATATCACGGGTTTTAAAGCTGCTCTTGGCTGAGGTCTTTCTTTGTCTTCCTCATCATTTCCTGATGATTCATACGGCAACAAACTTGAGTCAACACATGTCACGATGATGATTGGCAATGGGGCTGACTGGAACAGTTACACTGGCGAAAACCCAAACTGGATTAGCAATATAATGCTACATGTGCTGCAGTATGGCTCAGTAGTAAAAAAAACCCCTTAAAACGGAAAGAAAAAGTGCATAATTTCACATATGGATCATCAGTCTATTGACCCAGCAGGTAGCATGCACCACCTCTGAAATTAGTTGGCTTATTGGACTACAGTGAACTACTGCCTCGAGACAGATAAATTTTTCTCATTTGTACAATCTGCTCAAACTCCACTTGGCAATGGGAGGTTGTAACATCAGGCCTGGAGCCCAATGATAATGGGACCATTCAGACTTTATATGACAAAAGATGGTGTGTAGGCATGTAATGATCTTTGTTGCAATTATGGCACCATTCATGCTTTACTCCTTAAAGGGGTTCAGCCAAAGCCATCCTATATAAGCCAAAAGTATGCGGACAACCAAACACCACAACCATATTAAAAAAAAAGTTCACTTCAATTTATGGTTATATGCTAGATTTTGCTTGCGGCAGGTGTAGGGCTAAAAAAAAAAGCTGAAATGACGTCCCACCCTGTTCGTAACAACCTAACTGCCAGAAGAATAGCGGACACTTTAAAGGTGAGGAAGATTAAAAATTGAAACTAGGAGGCAGGAGAGAGGTGCAGCCTTGTCTTTCTCACCCACAGCAATGACATGGATGTGAATGTGAGACTGTCGGCTTTGCAAAGTTGTTTGGAAGATCTGGGGTGAAGGGTTTTTAGATGCTGCTCAACTGTCAGTCAATCACTTTGGTTGGATTGGCTTATACAGTAGTGGCAGCTTAAGCCCATATGGACATAGCGCCATGTAGTTCAGGGCACAAATCAATCAGTTAATCAATCAAAACCAAAACCAATGGCATTATTCTGCTGCTCTGTTAGCCGCCATTCTTCAGTGGAGGTTGAGCTGGGAACCCGGCTGCAGGAATATGGGCCTGTTTCGGCACAGGAACATTATCGTTACTGGTGTTTGGGTGATAAGGCCTGGCGGACAGAGACTTTTTCAGTTCATCCCAAAGACATTTATGGAGTTTAGCAGTTATGTTTTTCCACAACAAACCATGAACAATGTCTTTTTGGCCCTGGCTTTGGGACATTGCTCCATTGAATGACAGAAGGCGACGATCCCAAGCTACTGCCAAAAAGTTTGACCCACGCTATTGTCCTAAATATTATTGTATGCTGAAGCATCAAGACTGAAACTGAGAGTGTAATCCAAAGAACAAAAAGCCACAGAGCATAAAAAACAGACTATAGCACCTCTAAAACGTAAATTGTTAGAAATAAGAACTTACAAAATTAAGTTTTTCAACAAACTGAAATCTCTGTTTACCTCTGAATTTATTACAAACACTATTTACAGAAAGTCTTTCTGCTTTTCTACTGTCTGTTTGGGGAGACTCATTTAAATTTTTATTGCAGGCTTATGACCTGCCAGATTCCGGCTGCCTACCGCCTCACTTAAAAGCTTTGCTCTGGTGTGGACGCTGGGTACAGTCTACTGTTTCTTCATCCAGACTACTGCCAATGCATGCTGCTATTTTCTTTTTCATCTTAGGCAATGTGAGACTGAAATAAGTTGCTCATTATGTCTATGAGTTGACTAAAATCTGTATGTGCGTGTGTGTGTGTGTGTGTGAGGAGAAATCGTTTCAAGCTAAAACTTGCTTGTGCATCACCCCGGCATTCTTTCAATGACTGTGCATTCATTAAATGGAGCACCTTATGGGGCAAATGGTTTTCTTTTGGATAGGGGTGATTAGGATAGTTGATGAGGTGATAGCTTGAGGAGAGAGCGGGGATATTTTAGCTCCAGGGTCTGTGGCATTATTCATGTGGACGTGTAGCTATGCCTCCCGCACGCTGAGCCATAAATCTAAATCTACAAGAAGGACTGAACTACAGTACTTGTACACAAATCATAACTGAGCACCACCAAAAACCCCGCCATCCAAACACCTCTTCACCCATGTCACCTGGGGAGCTTGGCAGTTATTGACCAATGAGGGCAACTTATTGAGAAAAAGCTGCCATGAAACTGGGTCGCAGGAGCCAATCAATGGCATGGATTTTTTTTTTTTTTTTTTGCCTTGGCATTATCTCGACTGAGAGCAAGGACTGAAAGCGGGGGTGGTGGTGGGTGGGTTGAAAAAGAAACAGACACAAATCATTCGGTATGGAGGCACCCCGACTATACCTCTCCTTTCACTCCCTCCATCCACCCACTCTTTCCAATCTGCCATCATCCACCCCTTCCTCTTTCCTCCATCCTGCTATTCATTTGCTTTCCTGTGATTTCTGTTGTTTGTTTGCCCCTGGGCTGAAAACTCTGTGTGTTTATGTGTGTGTTTGTGTGTGTGTGTGTGTGAAAGTGCTCTGAAATGACGCATTGATTCACAGTGTTCTATATTTTCTCATCTGGCTCACTATTACAGTGAGAGTCAATCGACGCCGTATTTCTCTCACTCTCTTGCTCTCTCTCTCTCTTTTACTTTCTCCCTATTTCTTTCGCTCTCTCTGTCTTTCTGTGTGTATCGGAGTATCATGTTTTTGAATGGAAGTGCTTATGAGGGGTGTTGTATTGCAGTTACAAGAGAAGTGTTTGGAGTGTGAGTGCATGTGTGTGGGGTGTTTTGTACCTGTTTGTGTGTATTTGTATGCATTATTTTCTAACTTTGAGCTCAGCGCTATGTATGCGAGAGTGCGAGCTCCCTCTGTGCCCTGTGTGGGGGGCACTTGGTAGTGCACTGGCCCATATATATATATATATATATATATATATATATATATATATATATATATATATATATATATATATATATATATATATATATATATATATATATATATATATATATACACACACATATATATATATGTATGTATGTCCTTTCTGCGTGTGTTGAGGGTGTTAGTGTTTTTATGTTTGCCAGAATCTGCTGGCGAGTCTTTGTGCAGTGTTTCATGAGCACATGTGCTAGTGCTAGCGCTGCAACTCCACCCCGTGACCCACACGTAAATGTACACCCGCATGCACGTGCGCACACGAGAATACATCTTCCCACTCGTGAGGGCTCTTCTTTTGCCAGAATCAATACAGGAGCTTTTTAATGTTTCTTGCCATAGTACGAGTCTGAAACTGGAGCGCAGGATCATAACTGTGGCAGTCAGGGCCTGGCGTTTGGGACGCGCCCCCCCCCCCCCCCCCCTTTTTTTTTTGTTCTGTCCATTTATGTGCTTGTTGTCTGTTTAACTCAAAAAAGGGAAAATCTTTTTCACAGGCATATTTCCCATTATGTTGGAAATGTAGCCATATTGAACAAGAATTGTCAAAATCTGGAACAGTCATAACTACATGGTACGTTTGCATTTATGGTAACTGTGAAAGCTTACCGTAACGCTAAACTGCTGCAGATGGCCTGCTGTTTCACGTGTAGATCAGTATTTTTCTCATGGTGTTGATTAATAAAATTCTGACACAGCAGACCCACACACTGTGGTACTCATGCCTAAAACAGTGCCTAAAGTGCCTGCAAAATACACGCTTTGTAGTTGAATGTCAACAAAAAAATATTAAATTTAACTGATTGCTCAATCAAGTTTGAACATCAAAAGCAAACTGATACACTTTTTACCAAAGCGTTTGCTTTTTGAACCAAAAATAAGACTATTATATACAACACAATAATCAATAGCAGTCATTTCTTGCTCCATGACCTATTGACTGTTCAGTGATCCATCCACGCTTCAAGAGAGTCTTTCACTCTTTACTTGCTGACTTTGCTCCCTTTGCACTGCGTTGGTTTATCATTCCAATACTGGATCCATGTCTTGAATATTTTGAATGTTCAGCAGCGCTGGCTTCTGTGTCACTTGTCAGTAGAGCTGATTTAATTACGCTAGCAGACACATATTCTCCATCAGCATAATCCTGTGTACCTGTAGTTTGTAGTGCTATAATGGAATGAGCAATGTGAAAACAATTTGTCATCTATCACCAGTAGTACAATGTCAGCGTCACTTTAACATCAGTATTTCTGCTTGTCACTTGTTTACCCAAAGTCTCTCCTGACACTGCACCCGCTCGGTCGCGCGCACACGCACATGCTTACGCTCATGTGTGCGTGCACATTCACATCAGGCATCCCTTAGTACTTTGTCTGAGCTACACCAACAGCCTACAGCCATGCTTACAGGGCATTTCCACTAGGAAGTCAAATCCCCTCTTCTCTCAGCTCACCTGGCAGCACGGAAAGAAAAAAAAAAAGGACGGCAGAAAACTTTTTAAATGTAAGAGCTGGGGAGCAACTTTGACGGAAAAAAGCGCATCAGGACACAAAGTGAAGGGGAAAGAGGCTTTAACAGGGTAGAAAGGAGATTTCATTTGCCGGGTTTTGGTTGTGTTGGCCTGTGAGTGGGGGGATTGATAGAGGATAGAAGGAGAGCGAGTGAAGAAGGTAGGTAGGAAGAAAAACAACACTGAATGAAGGAATGGAAGTAAGAGGGTGTAGCCGTGCGCCATAAAACGTCCCACTGCCTTTCCCAGGGCCAAGTCCTCGCTCTATTTCTAATGAACTCATTTATTCTGTTTTGCTGGATTTACCTTCACCAGCAACAAAAGACAGTCTCCTGGTCTGCCTGTCTGAATTCTCTGCTTCAGGGTTTGTTAAACATCTAGGTCTGTCCTATAGCCTGCCTGTGTTTATCTAGCTCTCGCCATAGGTCAAACACAGACTGTCCTAAACTGCCAAAGGCATCTCTAATTGGCATCTTCCTTCTAAAAACAATATTAATTACAAGCGACTGGTTACAGTAATTTGCTGGTGATGCATTTCTATGTAGCATGTGAAGCCAAACATAGTCCCTTCAAGATGGAAAGGCAGAATCCTTAAAAAATTTTTTTGTGAACCACATATTCTGGTCTGTGTCAAACAATAGCAACAAAGGCAAAAACATCAATCGGCAGCACACTTTGTGTGAACACAAAATCGCATTCTGGTTTTGGCCAAATATTTAATCTCTCCTCGTGTCTCTGTCTCTCCCTCCCTCTTTCTTTCTGAATAATATGCCACTGGGAAGTAAAAAAAAAGAAAAAAAGACTGAGAGCACGGATCCCCACTCCTCCGCTCTTCTTGACTGCACGTCTGTGATGTCATAATCACTCACATCAAAGGCTGTGCGCTCAACACGGCGACTGTCAGCTTCCCTGGAGGCGTCATTAAAAACGAACAGAGCAAACCGAGCCAGGCCTGACAGAAACGCATCAAAACTTCCTAAGACTCACACACACGCACACATATGCGTAGCTAATGCCGGCTACGCATCCATGTTCACGCTCACACGCAGGCATCGGGGAGCATGCACGTACTAATCAAAGCGTGTGACAGAGACAGACACATGCACACAACACACATATGTAATAATAAAATCATGTGTGCGCCAAGGGAAGAGCTCACATTGCTGATAAAACCCTCAGACTCGCATGCGCACACTACTACAAACTGAAAATCTGCATCTTCTCTGTGACAAAGTGAAAACTTCCTCATCCTGTCATGCAAAAATAGAAGTCGAGCATTCAGACGCGCATGTTTTGCTTCCAGCTGCATGTGCGTGTGAACAGCAGCGGCCGCAGCACGTGGACGGACATCTGTCGTAAAAGATGTGCTCTCTTGATATGCATTCACAATGCACTCCTGTTTCGCTGCCAGCCTGGGACTTAATGCAGAGTGTGCACATAAATGTAGAAAGAGTCTACATCTACCAGATTTTCATTCCTCTCTCCTTCTCTCCGTCTATCTCTCTACACACTTGCCCACACACATGGGCGCATGCACACGCACAGACACACACTCATTTACACAAACTGGAGAAAGGACTATAAATAGTATGCCTATGATGTGATGCCGTGTGGTTTATCCCTATGGGTTTGTGTATGTGTGACTGTCAAAGTGAAGAGAGAGGGAGGCAGTGAAAGGAGAGGGGGGGGGGGGGGTGGCAGATGAAAAAAAAGATCTTTAAGAGAAAGAAGTGTGGTGTATAGCCAGTGATAAGCACTACATGGCAGGCATGGCAAAGACAGAGTCTCCTCTTTGATCTGAAATAAATATAAGTCATTATATGCTAAAATGAGCATCTGTGTTTGTGTGCGACTGAATCCAAGACGTGTTTATGTAAGATTTCGCTTCTGGCTTGGCATGTCTTTTCTTGTGTGCGACTTACTCCTGGCAGGGTCTTCTGCTCGTGCAATGCATTCTGGGCTTTCAGGGCTGACTCTCTGGCACAGTAGGTGAGGAAGGCACAGCCTGAAATACAGCAAGAGAGAAAGACACAATTATGTTATGTGAACTGGGGACAGAGGAGAGACAGCTACGGGAGGGGGATGCACCAATCATCAGCAAATAGCTAAAAACAACACACACACACACACACACACACACACACACACACACACACACACACACACACACACGCACAACCACACGGAGTAAGCCTGCAGCCATAGCTCTGAAACTCTGTCTACATGGCCGCAGAGGGAATTTGTTCGTGCTTGTGTGTCCACAATAAACAGCATTTCGGTGACTGAACAAATTGAATATTTCTGCGACCGCGAATGCAATCCACTTGCATGCAGAAGGGAAATAAGTGGGACTAAAATTTGCGTGTGACGATTTGTGTATTCTGTTGCGCGAGAGCCACCATGCCCACATCAACACATCAAATCTGACTGAGCTTTCTCCCTGGCAGCCTGAAATAGCAGTTATCCATTCGTCCATCGCACTCTTCTGGCTGTTGTGACAGGGATAGACAGCCTGACAGCTTCTTTCTCTCTCTCTCTTACCCACCCTCCCTCTACTTTACTCCCTCCACTCTTCATTTCTCCATCTCCCTGCTCCATATGTTCCAAGACTACCCACAATCCTCGGTTTTGTTAGCACCTGGGCTGACATGTGGGGGTGGAGAGAAGATGGAGACGCAGGAGGCAAGGAAGAAGAAGCCGTGGGGGAACGTGCGCGCTGTTCCCTTGCCACCCCCCGCTGACAGTGAGGCACACACCACTGTCAGAGAGCTGACAAACTGTCAATCTACAGATCAAGCCTAATGATTCATGTGTTTGACAGATTAATAAAACGCTCACAGAGACAATTGCACAATAGGTTGATGCGCAATTTGAGCTCATACTGTACGCACAGGTATTTTGGGTGTTTGCTCACATCCAGGTTGTGGGAAAAATGTAAATATTCTTCATTTACACTCATTTCAGTCACAATCAGGGAAAGAACCAAATGTGCACAATTAGCCTTTGGACTTGTTGCATTACAATATCTGGGAATTTTCCAAAAAAGCGATTATAGAGGTATTCAAAATCATTATATCACAGCAGCAAGAAAATATTTCATAGTGCATATAATATATTTATTGTTATTGCTGTTTCCAATCTGTAAGAACAAAGGTACATAGTTTGTTTTGAGAACATCAGCACCTAAGTCTGAGATGATTATCATAGACCCCTACTTACAGACCAAAGACCAAAACACAGTGCATTTTAAATAATGCACCCCCTTCTCGAAGCTCTTTGTCCTTTTTAAATACTGGGGGCTATTTGTTGTTGAGGGTAACATCATGTACAGTATGTGGAAGGAGAGCAGCTTCCATCCTCTCTGCTCTGTGTCTTCAACCCCAGGTCGCCCTGATGGTGGGACCCCAGGGAGCTCTGCTTGTTGGTGTTTTTAATTAACGTGCCTCTCTCTCATTAGGCGAAGTGGGAGCTGGCCGCTGACAGCTTGGCTACCTCCTTGTCCTCTCCGGGCCTGTCGTGTTAGCACTACATGCCGTTGCTGTCCCAAAGGAAGGACACGCAAGCCTCTGATTCACACGTCTGACGCTCATTCACATGTTTGGAGCACAGTCACCTACAGCAATCAGCGTATTCAACATAGGAAGACGTACTCCTTTGGCTTACTTTAAGCAAGAACAGAAATGCAATGTTAAAAATGAATTTTTACTCACAAAATACACCTAAGTAGCAAAAGCTAAAATACTCATGATGACATTTTACATTAACATTTTTTAATTATTAGCAGTGTGTGAATATGTAACATTGCGATGCAGATATGGAGATTATTTCATATTTCAGCTAAACAGTTTGCTCCAGAGGTTCCCAGAAAGTTTTGACTGTTTCACACCCACAGTGATGAATTGCATTTACTGTATATAGAACAGAATGTGCAACATTAGAAGACAGGCTGCATAATGTTAGTTATGTATTTGTTTGCCTGCAAAGACACTTTGGCATGCAGAGTGGAGGAACTAGGTGATCTAATCACCAATAAAATACACCACTTAGTATTTTATTCCCAAACAAAAACAAAATGTAAATCTATTTTATTTATGAAATCATAATTTCCATCTATTCAAATGCACCTGCCTTCCCCACATTTTATAATCTACCCAATCACAACAGCAGATGTAACTCTGAGAGTAAAAGCAACCAAAGACATGCTGGATTACTACATATTAACCCGTGTGATCACTGTGCATTTTGTACATTAAAACTTAACCTGGAAATAGCTACATATTATAGCTGTCTCGTATTAAGTAGAGCATACTGTAATATAGAAGAAAATGAAAGATGTGCTAAGTACATTTATTTAGATCCACTCACGTATGAGAGATGGATGCTCTAACATGACTAAATACACAAACACATACGCATGCACGCCAACACACACATGAAAAGTGACAGTCAACAAATGTTCAATTTATCATCATTGTCACAAGTCAGATGCTGGCAGCAGCTCTAGTATCTGACTAAGATCCATATTGGCCCAGGAGAGAGAGATAAGCTGTTTGTTTCTGCTGTCAATGCTGCCAATTTGGTTTCCCATCACTTCAAATTCAAATCAACAGCAGCGCAGAGGGGGATCTGAGAGAATGTATGTGTGCGTGTGTGTGTGAGAGGAGAGGAGAGAGAGAGACGATGGAAGATGGAAAGAAGGGCAAAAAGAAAGAGGGGGAGGAGAACAGCAGAGAGGAAAAACAGAACAGCGAGGGATGCTCGGTAAGAGACGGAGAGGGAGAGAGAGTAGATAAGATCACCTAGCTTCTGTGAACACCATCCCCCTGTGTCCTACACTCGCTTCTTATCTCAACTGCAGCAGACACCCTAAAGGGACACACACCCACTGAGAGGGAGAGAAACAGAAAACGAGCGAGAGACAGCGAAAGAGGGAGGGAGGGAAAGAGAGAGAGAGAGAGAAATATGGGGAAGGAAATGAGAGAAGATGAAAGAAAGCAGCAGGGGAATGGTGGAGGCTGAATACTTTCTGGTGGAGGAAGAAGAAAGAAATCTGCCATCACCAGACCTTATTTAAACGACAGCTGTGTTGGACCACATGGAGCTTTGACCTTGTTGATTTGGAAAACCCAAATTTGATGAGCTGCCTTTGCCAATGGGTTGCCCAACAAGTTGCCAATGGGACTGATTCATTGTTTGTTTAAACATTCTGTTGTAAAAGATAACTCAACGAGGAGGGATCATTCATACCAAAGAACATTATCCTGTATATACATTATATACGAATCTAGAGGAGTTTAGCGATTAGATACCGATAATGCAACATAGCAGAGCGGTGTCCTGAACAAAAGTAGGAAATGGGACAGGACCCCAGAGTCTAGATGCTGGTGATGGAGCAGGGTAAGCAGATGGCTGATGGAGACTTCGTGTTACTCTCTGATTATCCAGGATGAGGTGGAGATGGAGCGGAATGCAAAGACAGTTGAAAGGCAGGAAGACAGAAGAGCTATGTGCAGAGAGAATAGGGATGGTGGACTGATCGTCTTGGATAAGAGGGCAAGAAAATCATTGGACCGCAAAGTTGCAGTGACTTTGACAGTAAAGTGGAAGTGGGAAAGTGGCAGTGAAGAGGAGAATTGCTCAAACATGTAATGCGCACATTTGAATGGAAACAGATTCTCCTTATTAAGCTAAGCTTCATTTCAATGACTGATGCCGAGTATCAAGTCAGGACTTTGGCTAACATTACCCCCGATTTGAAATGAGTGCTTCAATCCAACTTGTGTTATGCAAATCAGATATTTGATTTTTTTGGGTTATATTTTAGCTCATGAGGAGCTAAGTGCTGTAATCTGTTGCTAACTTTTTTTTAAATAGAAGGAATCCACACAACCTTTCCTGGTTTTGAGGATGTGGTATGTTACATGTAGACGTACATATGTTGCCATTTCATCCAATCTAACAGTTTACCTCGTTAGTAAGTAGCAACATAGATTTATCAGTTCACCAGTCCATTCTGATCCACTTATCTAATTCAGGGTCCCAGCTACTATAGACAACCACACCTATGGGCAATTTAGAATCACCAATTAACTCCACCAACTGTGTGTCTTTGGACTGTGAGAGCATGCCAGAGTAACTGGAGAGAACTCATGCGACATTGGAAGAACACGCAAACTCCACACAGAAAGGCTCAGGACAGATGGTGGATTTGAACCCAAGACCTTCTTGCTACGAGGCACCAGAGCTAACCTCCATGCTATAGCAATTCGAACAAATGTTAAACAAATACTAAAAATGTATCTATATGCTACTTCATTATTTATTTTTTAATAACTAAAGACTGTCGACATATTTAACGTGTAAACTGGGTGTAAAGGTAATTAAAACCCTCAGATTCCCAGAAACAATATAGCGACCGTGATCTCTGTGACATCCATGGCCCAGGTTGGGGACACACCATTCTTCAAATTCTCCTTTGAAACTAATTATAATCCTACTAAAATTAAAAGGACTAATGAATTAGTGCTCAGCACTGTTACCGGACACATGAATCACTTTTTACCAGCATACACTGCCTGATGCCACCCAAGACTAAAAAAACTTGAGGGACAATGTTATTGTACAGAGTTCTCTAATTATCTTCTGCCTATTAATTCAGGGATTGTAAAAGGCGGACATAAAAAGTTCCCTCCTCTCGCTCTCCCTCTCTCTCCCTCCTTTTATTCCCAGCTACAGATGAGGAGAAACTCCCAGTGATCATTTAAATATTTCAGAACAACTTGGTAAGAGCCTAAAAAGAGTCAATAGCATTAAAAAGCTTTATCCACGGCACAGCTGAAATCCCTGGAACTCTGCCTTGAAAAACTTTGGCATGAAACTTTGTTTGAGGCTGTCCAATTTCAGTCAGTCAATAGAAATCTCCACGTCTCCCCCTACCTCACTTCTGTTAGCACTTATCTTCACCTGAAAGGGTTGACCAAGGACAGACTTTGCTCAATAAACAGAGGAATGTTTTTTTTCTCCTTTTTAAAAGATTGACCTTAAGACAAGAACGTTCTGACTGGATTTCTGTGAGTGCTGAGGCTTAGATAACGCTCTTCAATTCACTCTTGAAATGGGTCAGAGTAAAGACAAAAATTCTTGACTTATTGTGTTCAGAGAAATGGCATATAAAGCCTTGGTCTTTTAGTCGTATGGTGAAAATGAGTAGTACTGAGTGCAAAAGTGGAATACTAATAAGTGTTATATTAAAAGAGTTTCTCAACGATACAGTTGCCCTTGTACTGCTTTAACTGGGACACTCGGTATGAGCCATACAATTGCTATTCAGTCTGTATCTGGTTTTCAAATGCAATAAAATTAAAAGAGTAAAGTTAATACTTGCAATGCAGAGGAAAAACACAGCTATTAAAACCATGTCTCTATAGCTATATTCCCATCTTATCTTTATTCGCTGCAGAATCATTCTCGCCATTTCTCTAATGCATATGTATACAGGGAAATGTTTAGGAGGACTTAAAGTGGCAGACTTGAGAAAAAAAGAAAAAAAAGTCACATATCTCCAAGTAAATCTGATATCGAAATGTAAAAGCCCAGACAAGCCCCCTCACTTTTGGTTCTGCGAGGAATAGTAATTCAATAAAGTGAGCAGCAGCCGCTCATATCCCCTTCACCTTTGCTGACCTTTCAGATCATTACTCACCAAGGAAGAAAGAGACAGAGGATAGAGGCTATTTTAGGGGACACAGCCAAGGTCTCCGGGAACACGCCAACTTTCTCCTGTATCGTCTTAAAATCTTTAATTGGCTGCTGTAATCGCTGATTAAATGAAAAAAAAAAAAGCACTTTGAAGCCCACAGTACGAGCTCAGAGAACAGAACTGAGTGTACGAGTGGAAAAAAATAACTCAGTTGCTCAAATCGAGCATCTTTTTTTTTCACTGCGTGAAAGAGGCCTTAAAAGTTCAGGAGTTGTTTCAGGGGACGAATGAATGTTGGTCTTGATTATGATATTATTTCAGCAGAGTGAGGCAGAACTAAGGGGCAGTGTTATGAAAGAGGAGGTGAATTCATTTGTAATAGAGTGTAATAGCAGTCTCAGCTCTCCCATAGGCAGCTATATGCAGATCCCTCAGCCCTCTCTTCGGGGGGAACTGGAAGAATCCATAATATAGAAACGCACAACAAGCGTACCACTGAGGGAAGCAGAGAGCAGGAATAGATAGAGCAAATGTTAATAACCAGGTGATGGATGAATCTCTGAGGGATGGCACTTCTGTACGTCTGTTATATTTTTTTCCATTCTTAAAAGTGCAGGACATAGTCATTTTGAACAATAAAGGGGACTCCGGTTGTAACTAAATTACTTTTGGAGATGAGGATATGAAGATCGTAAAATAAAAGTCATTATACTGTATTCTGTGTGAATACTAAGTTCTGATTGACTCGGGGTGTAAAATAAATTTTAATAACTGGGCATTTTCTGCAAAACTGTTAAATCATCAAGGCAAATCAAAGCTTGCTCATGGTTTGAATGTGAATTTTAAGCAGCACAGTGAAAAATACCCAGAATAAATTACTCCCAGATTGCCCTGAAAGATGTGGGAATAAAAACAACCTTATTTCAGATAATAGAAGCTTTGAAAACCAGGTAACTTTACATTTCAATGTGGTACCTTTAGGGGGATAATAAAGGGAGACAAAAACAATCGACATTACAGATTCATGCAAACTAAAAACGTTTTTCCCTCGATGCAACGTCGTTTTCAATGAGCGGGGTAGTGTTTTAGACTTCAGTAGAAGTCCCTACACATCTAAGCGGTATGACACTGTAGGAAAATGATTGGGATTGTCACTGTCATGGGACTTGTCAGCGTCTCCAAGGATACGCAGGAGAAGCAGCAGATGGGAGTCTGCCTTTTAACATCTGGTTAAGGTGGTTAAAGGGTTGTTTTCATGTGTTCTTTTTAGGGTTGAAGGCCATCTGATTTATAGCACCGACTCCTAATCTAACCTTTCTATGCTTCAATGCTTTTCTACTTTGGATATTAAAAAACAATGACAGTAAAGGAACAGTGAACAGCGATGCATCAGTATGTAATGAGCTGGGAGTAACGATGAGCTGACCTGATGCCTTCTAACATTACAACTAAAGATGAATAAAAAGCCTTTTTCATTTGTTTCTTTTGTTTTGATTGTGACATACATGCGTGAGAAACAATGAGAACTTTTAAATGGTTTGTGCTTGTGTTTGTGTGCGCGTAAGTCCCTGAAGACAACAAGTCCCATCTCTCGTCCTGCTTGCCAGAGTTGCCGTCTCTAAGCTGTGCTAATCGATCGGTGAAGGAGGAAAAAGGGCCAGCTTTAATGTGTTGCATGTGAAGGATTTAGTGGAGAGCACAGCCATTGAATCAATGGAGTAGAAAATGCATCATTAGGACAGTGTCAACTCCCTCTGCCCCCACAGACACACACACACACACACACACACACACACACACACACACACACACACACAGAGTTGCAACAACCCTCACTCAACCTCCACTCCCCCCCCTTATCCCGAGTGCACTGAAAACGTCCATATATTCATACAATCGCATGACGTGAGGCGTGCACAGAAAAAGCACGCATGTGATGCTTCAGCTCTCATAGCACAAAATAAAATACCTTCTTAAACAGCACTCACTCTGAGTGCATCCCATGAAACATGGATGCTCCAACACCCACTTGTATGAGCTTGTTAAAAGCTCCCCTGATGGCAAAACACAGACGTTAAATGTCCCAAAAATCCAGGCAGACGAATCACCTCACTCCCATCCTGCCGCTGCCATTTTGTCAGGAAATGTTTTGGGGGGGGGACTAATTTTAGCTTTTCATTATATGAATTATTAAAACTGCAGTGACTCCTATGACGAACTTAAAGTCTGAACCCGGACATACCAGGTCAGTCACTGTGGGAAATTTATTGAGGCAGAGACTAATAAAACAATGTGGGACAGATAACAAATGGGCATTTTTGAGCTCATGTTACTATAGTTCAATGTATTATATGGGAATATTATACTTTAGTCAGTGGAAAAACCTCTTAAGGAGTGTTTGGACTACTGTGGGACACCAAAACGCTCCTTCAAAAACAGCACTACACAGCAGTACAGGATTTATAGATGGTGATGGTGAATTTTTTGGTTTCTTGTGTATAAATACCATTAAGAGACAGACTATACCGGCCCAGTGTGTGTGACAGTTGTGTGCACAATGTTTTTTCATCATCTGTAGTCTGCTTTACTAAGAGATTTTGTTATGAAATGGTACTTGTAGGTTTTTCTTAGTTGGAAAAAACTGACAGTGAAACACGAACCATGAGTCACACCTGCTCACGCTGCACTCGCTTAATGGATCTAAAATTAACATGTTCAAAAGTTGCTGTGTGGATTTGAATGGGGATACTGACTGACTGAAATTAACTGAACATAAATTCAACATTCAAACTTCAGCAAAGTTTATTATGCTTTTTTCACAGACAGACAGACAGACAGACAGACAGATAGACAGATAGACAGACAGACAGATAGATAGATAGATAGATAGACAGATAGATAGATAGATAGATAGATAGATAGATAGATAGATAGATAGATAGATAGATAGATAGATAGATAGATAGATAGATAGATAGATAGATAGATAGATAGATAGATAGATAGATAGATAGATAGAGGGTCAACAGTCAGACAAGGACCAGGCAAAGCTGATTAATCAAGAATCCATCTCCGGATGAATCATGTATCACTAAGAAGACAAAGTGAATTCTGTCATGGGAGTGGTCCCATGTCTCATCCCCCTGGTAAAACACTTACAGGATAAAGACTCCCATTAATATTCCTCTGAGCTCCTCGCCACTCCACCTGCCTCTCTCTTCTCCTTTCCTCTCCCTGTCCTATTATCCTGCCTCAGCGGACATCCTGTCCTGTCCCGTCCGCCTTGCCAACCTGCAAGATGGAGATGAGAGGACGATCCAAATGCAGAAGGGGGAACATGAATCATTACACTTCCTGTTGTTGCACACCGTCCGGGGAAGGAAGAGAGAGGACGCCCCCGGGGCTCCGATTGATTCCGGAGACTTAATTGGGTTTATTAGCCAAGATGTTGGGCCCCGTGAGGAGGCTCCCAGAGGCCGCGGAGTTCCCCCCCTCCCCCCATCCCCATTCCCACTCTTCTGAAGGAGAAAGCCTGCGTAATTGTTTTCCCTCCATCTTCTGTGTCATTGTCAGATGGGTCCTGCGGGATTATTAGCAACCCCAGGTCCCTCAATAATTCATCCAGAGCTATTTATACACAGATGGAGAGTCCTCTAAAGTCTCCCCCAGTGAGATTATCTGACGCTTAGACAGACAGACAGAGAGAGGGAGAGCAATGAAGAGAAACCGGGCTACAAAGGGAAAAGCACGAGAGAGACAGAGAGAAAATGGGAGAGACGTACAAAGAGAGTAAGAAGGATGGAGAGAGGCAATCACAAAAAGAAATGCAAAGACGAGCAAAGCAAGTTTGACAGTGAGAATGAGAGACAGCAGTGGTTTAGGTAGGCACAATGACAATGATTCTGGTGTGCATTGAGTTTCAAGGTGAAACTCTCTGCTCTGCTTTGGCAAAGTGAACAAAAGCACTGTCCCGGGAATAGCATATCCTCACACAACACACATTAATGGCTTTTAATCTTCCCCCCTTTTTCCTTCATTTAACACAATTAAGATGTTTGCAAAGCTAACATGGACCACTAGTCGCTATAGGAAGGACAGATGAAAGACACTCAGGGATTTCCATATACAAAGTAAACACAGTTATCCATCCTTTCTAACGTGTCAGTGCGTAAGACCAACAAAACAGCAGCCAGCCATTTCTTAAATCACCTAATAATTCACTAACATAACATTAACACATTAGCATATTAACATTAGCGCATTAAACAGCTTCTAATCCCAAACAGATAGTGGCTGGGCTACACAAGGCTGCGCGACTGCTGGCTTTTAATAGCTTTGCAGATACCTGTGTCTTTCCGCCTGCAAGTTAAGGGGACATTTTGTTGTCGTCAGACTAATGAAGCCTTTGGCGCACAAAGTTGATTTTCAAAGTCCCTTTGTTGGCGCTCCAGCCGCAGATAATTATATATATTCATCCCCTTTGGCAGTCACTTTTATCCAGCTCATTTAGAAAGCTTGGCTTCCTCTTGGACAAATTGGGACATTGAAAGGCAGATTGGAGTGATAGTTTTTACATTTTGCATCGATGGCACATTAATCAGGGCAACTATGGCTATGGGAAAAGTCTCAAGCGCCCTCTGAAACACAAGCCATTTATCTGTAACAAATAGTATCGCCGTTAAAGCTACGCCTTTATCTAAATGCATTGTTTCATTCTGTATGAATATCTTCCGAAGTAAAATTCTAATTTCCCAAAACATGGGAGCTTAAACCTCTTCAACCTAAATCTAATAAACTGCAAATAAAATCTGGGTTTTGGAAATGGATTTGAAAGCCTAAAGCAGTACACACACACTGAGGTGTGTCAGCGAGAACATCACCTCAAAACATAACTGCATTTCTATGGATGCTGTGAACAGCAAATCTGCTCAGTGAACATTTTACATTTTGCTGTTTTCTTTTTAAGATAAGTTTCAAAATGTTTTCCCTTGTATAAAAAATATTAGACAGAATTCAGTATCTTTTACACATGAGAATAAAAAATGTTTGGATGGAAACGTTTTCAGAAAATGCCAATGCAAACTAATTTGGTCAAAGGAGCTTGCAACGAAAAGCGTCTGAAGCTCCTTTGACTACGATGACCTGGATGACTGAGAACCTTCACAGACAAACTAATTTGGTAACTTTTAATCAATGACTAACAATCAATGGTAAACTGAGTATGTCACTTACTTTTCATTGCTGTATACAATTAAATCATAATGAATAATAACACCTAGGTTTATAACACCTGCTTTAATGGACATAAAAATGATGTTGAGGAAATTCACATGACTGAACCTTTGTCTTATAAAAGGCATAAACTGTAACACTACAAATGACTAGTGAATATACTGTTTGGTAATTGTGAAATAACTGTTCACTTGAGTTCAGTTAACAGTTTACTATTTATTACTGATGGTTATTATGGATTTCTACCACTAGTTTGACATTTCTTCTAAACTACTGGGAAAGTTTTTGTTAGCTTTAGGTAAAGCCAATGCCAAATTAATTGCTGCTGCCCACTGCGTCCTTACAGTATTGATGAACAGTCTATAAAGTAAGAACACTTTTCTCTCTCTCTCTCTCTCTCTCTGCTACACACCCACACCCACACACACACACACACACACACACACACACTTCTGTTGCTCCGGGGAAAGCAAAGCTTATCAACTACCCAGTGCTCACACACTCTCACACACACACAGACTTCACTGTCTCTATCTATAAACCCCATGAAATCATTCCACACCAAGTGAAGCAGGCTATGTATAGGTTTGGCCAGGGTTCCATCTCCTGTTCTGTGATTAAAGGACCAAACTAATAGGCTCTGTCTCATTGGGAACCTGTGTGGGGCTGGGAGAGACCTCCGAAGCCATTAAATTGCAAATCTGTAATAATTTGCTGAAGGCTTTCTGTCCAGATCATTCCCTGGGCTGATTTGTGCATTGAGGTAGCGTTCTGAATGGCCAAGCACAAACCCAGCTGAGCCCACCAGCTAGCCAGCCAAGTTAGTCTACAAGGGGCCACGCTCCAGATGTGCATGTACACACACACACGCACGCACGCACGCACGCACGCACGCACGCACGCACGCACGCACGCACGCACACACACACACACGCACCATATTTACTTTGCAAGAACCACAATACAAAGTTTCACAGTCTTTTTCACTTAATTTGCACCAACAGTCTGCTTCTAATTAAAGCCAAATTAAATAAAGGCGTGAGCTAATACGCTTCATAAGTCCATGCAAGTTCAAACCTCCTTTTTGAGGTGCAGATTTGTGGAATGGAACCTTCTTAAAGACCATAAAAGATATTTTCTACATCAGCTTACATGTGATGAACACGAATGCTCGGTTATTTTTTCCAGGCAGCTATGTTTGACAGGGGGCTTTAGATTGCAGGCAAATCCCACGTCGCAGCTTGTTAACTTGTTATTTAACCCTATAACAACAAGTTACATATTTGATACCAGAGTTTTTGTGAGTTTTTGAGACCACTGTGATTTCTTTCCCCCTGAAAACCTTAAATAAATTGCACAATACACTTTTAAGCAGTAAGTTGCACAGAAGCAATAAGTTGCACAAATTTTACACAGTACAGCAAATACAGATTTCAACTAATTTTTCCATAAAGAAAGATCTGGTGGTTCTTCAGCTTTAACAGCTAGTCAGTTCCAAACTAAAATGAAACATCTGCATTACAAAAAAAAAAGGAAGAAGTTTGTAAATTTTTACTCTTGTTACTTTTGGCACTTGAACTTCTTTCAGAAAAAGAAAAAAAAAATCCTGGGTTGTCCAGGATTTCTGCTGCATGAGATGAAATGCATATTGCATTCAATTTTGATGCAACACAGCTGAAGCATGCCAGTGACAATAGAAAACCTCTGTAATGCAGTAAGGCAAGGCAAGGCAAGGCAAGGCAAGGCAAGGCAAGGCAAGGCAAGGCAAGGCAAGGCAAGGCAAGGCAAGTTTATTTGTATAGCACAATTCAACAACAAGGTGATTCAAAGTGCTTTACAGAGACATTAGAAACAAGAACAAATAAAAAGCATGATTTAAAATTGAATAAAACAAGCAAATAAACTAACTAACTAATTAACAAACAAACAAACAAACAACAGTATATAAAATCAAAACAGATAAAATCAGAACAGTAGATAAAATCAGTAGTTAAATGTAAGTTTTGAAATTTAAGCTTAAAGTGTGGATTTGGTGCTTTATTCAAATGCAGCTGAGAACAGGTGAGTCTTCAACCTGGATTTAAATAAACTGAGTGTTTCAGCTGATCTGAGGCTTTCTGGGAGTTTGTTCCAGATATAAGGAGCATAAAAGCTGAATGCAGCTTCTCCGTGTCTGGTTCTGACTCTGGGAACTGATAAAAGACCGGATCCAGATGACCTGAGGGATCTGGATGGTTCATACTGGGTCAGGAGGTCATTGATGTATTTTGGTCCTAAACCATTCAGAGCTTTATAGGCCAGCATCAGAACTTTAAAGTCTATCCTCTGACGGACAGGCAGCCAGTGTAAGGACCTCAGAGCTGGACTGATGTGGTCCACTTTTTTGGTCTTAGTGAGGACTCGAGCAGCAGAGTTCTGAATGAGCTGTAGTTGTCTGACTGATTTTTTAGGTAGACCTGTAAAGATGCTGTTACAGTAATCAAGCCTACTAAAGATGAATGCATGGACTAGTTTTTCCAGGTCCTGTTGAGACATCAGATCTTTTATCCTTGATATATTCTTGAGGTGATAGTAAGCTGACTTTGTTATTGTCTTAATGTGTTTTTCTAAGTTTAGGTCTGCATCCATCACTACACCCAAATTTCTCGCCTGGTTTGTGGTTTTTAGATGTATAGATTGAAGTTCTCTGGTGACCTGTAATCGTTTTTCTTTGGCGCCAAAGACTATTACCTCAGTTTTGTCTTTGTTTAGCTGGAGAAAATTGTGGCACAACCAGTCATTTATTT
Organism: Mchenga conophoros; assembly: GCF_057382185.1. Classification (NCBI taxonomy): domain Eukaryota; kingdom Metazoa; phylum Chordata; class Actinopteri; order Cichliformes; family Cichlidae; genus Mchenga; species Mchenga conophoros. Next base: position 13,776,387 of record NC_140530.1, read on the forward strand.
CCTCAATGCATTTACCAAGAGCCTGTACAGGGCCTCGGTCTCCTGGTGACATTGTGATATATATTTGTGTGTCATCTGCATAGCTATGATAGTTTATTTTGTTGTTGTTTATAATCTGTGCCAGTGGGAGCATGTAGATGTTAAACAGAAGGGGTCCCAAGATGGAACCTTGGGGAACTCCACATGTGATACTTGTCTGCTCAGATGTGAAGTTACCTATTGATACAAAGTATTTCCTGTTTTCTACGTATGTTTTGAACCAGTTTAGTACAGTTCCTGAAAGACCTGTCCAGTTCTCCAGTCGTTTGAGTAATATGTTGTGGTCAACTGTATCAAATGCTGCACTGAGATCCAGTAAAACTAGGACTGACATTTTTCCACTGTCTGTATTCAGACATATGTCATTAAACACTTTGGTCAGAGCGGTTTCAGTGCTGTGGTTCTGTCTAAAACCTGACTGGAAGGCATCGTAGCAGTTATTCTGTTTTAAGAAGTAACTGAGCTGTTGAGAAACTGCTTTTTCAATGATCTTACTTAAAAACGGGAGATTTGAGATCGGCCTGTAGTTGTTCATTTGTGTCTTGTCAAGATTGTCCTTTTTCAGTATAGGTTTGATTACAGCAGTTTTTAGTGATTCTGGAAACACACCTGATAATAAAGAAAAGTTGACGATCTGTAACAGGTCTGACTCTAAAGTCTTTGAGACCTTTTCAGTAAAAAGTTGTTTCTGTCCACAAGCGACCTACGCAGCTGCACCCTCACGTGAGCAACTTTAAATAGCAGTCAAGATCAAACTTCAAAAAGTAGCATGTGAGGAAAATCCACAAACAGACACACACACCACTGACAAGTATACAAGTCCAATTAACATGTTGTCAGAGATCATGCTAATATGGAGGGCACTTCCTTATTTACCCCTGGGGCACCTGGGCGCTGCAGGGGTCTAATTCTGCTCCCATCCCAGGAAGGTCATTCTCCCTTCTCAAGCCATGATGGCCACAGAGTAGTGCTTAAATCTGGTAAAATGCAGCCTATAAATTACAGCAGAGGACAGAGGGGTCAGAGCCTGGCATGGAACTGGGCCAGGAGCTATCAATCTGCCGGGGCCAGCGAGGGCGACATCTGTCTCTGGGACTCCCTCACTCTTTTTACTTCTATCTCTGCCTGTCGTTTCCCATCCCTGCTTTTCGGTCTTTTCTTTTCAGCCCCTTCCGTCTTCCCTTTCGTTCCTTTTTCTCACTCCGTGTCTGTCACTGAACAATCTCTCCATGCCTCCATTTTTAGACTGCACCTTCCTTTACAATCTCCGCTCTCCTTCTTTTATATCGCTCTGGCTCTTGATATTCTCTTTTTGTCTTTGTGTGCAGCCCCCCACCCAAGCGCTCTCCTCCATGGATCTCCCTTGCCTCTTTTCACGCATTCTCTTACATCATCCCTGTTTCAACATGTCTCTAATTCTGCTTCCCTCTCTCCTGCTCTCTCTCCCAGTCTCTCTCGCTCTCTCTGTCTAGAGCTCCTTGTCGTTTTACGCACTCTTGCACCATCTCCCTCTGCAGCGATATGTTTTGGTCTATCTGCTCTCCAACCAGCAGGACAGAATAAAGCCTTGATGTACTTTCCCTCAATGTGATGCCAATATCATTTGAATGGTAATATCTGATGGCAAAATGCACATTTTGGAGGGAATGAAAATGGACCCAGTGGGTATTCAGAAACAAATACAAATTTGATATACAAATTCAAAGCTGATGTCGTTCAGGATTGTGCAAACTACACATTTTCCCCGAACAGAAAACTGAGCAGTTACAAATCTTTTCTGAAGCAAGTAGCTAACTCATGAAACCACACTTATATATTACAAAGAGAACAAGTAGTTTTGATATGAGGCTAACTCTGGAAGTCAAAACTTGTCAAGCCTAATTTACAACAAACATGTCTGTTTGGTTGATGCTTTTCCTAGTTTTGTCAGAACATCTTGCACTACATTTGCTACCCAAACCCTCGAAAACTTCCACATAACTTATTAATCATCCTCCATTTTCTGAATCAAACTTGCCTTTGAATAATTGAGGGGGCTCTTTGAAAAGCCCTAACCTCCATTCCCACCTTCCTTTTACAAGTCAACGTGGTGCATTTTTAATTGGAGGGGGCATGAAATAGGCATGAAGGGAGATGGGAAGAAACGGAATTGGAATCAGGGACGCTCAAAATGTGGCAGTCATGGCGCAGCGTATGAGGTTGTATGCAAGCATACAGAGAAGGCTAAATATGCATCTGGCCTGACAAGTCACACATGCTTGACAGCCCATGAGGTGTTTTCTGCGTGCAACGATAGCACACGGCTCATGTAATCCCTGCCTTAGAATATCCTAGCAGATGGACCTAGATACGCCACTTTGAGTTATGCTTAGCAATTTGGTTGAGAATAAACATCAATTCAACTTCCTATAAAGCATAAATCTCCAAAGCCGAATGATTTGTTTAGTCTACATGAAACAGTCTTGTAGGAGCTAAAACGGTAATTGAAAGTACATGCATTACAGTCTGAAAAAGCTGTGTCTGTTTGCAAGGTAGTAGCAATGATTTGCTTTTGTGATATTAAAACCAAATTTAGCCTCGAGAACGATATAAGAAAGGGTCAAAACAGAAACAATATTAATCTATTTGAACGGGGACTGAAAGGAATGAGAGTCCTTTGGAGCCGGATATGTAACAAGAATTAATGCTTGCAGGGTATGCATTAATGGGCCATTGCCACAGTTGGCTGTGACAAACTTTGGTTCTATTTTTCATATTGCTGCTGTGTCATGCTGCTATTTCCTTGTGGAAAGCCTCTGCAGTAGAGAGCTGCAGCTGGGCCCGTTTTTATGAGCATACTGAGATTTTGAATCAGGTTTGGACCCAAGATATATTAGTAAGCATTAAAAAAAGTCACTCTTGAGCGCTACCGTGGCTATGATTGAACTCACAGCACTGTAAGCACATGTGGCACTGTGTTTTCTTGTATGCTGATACGCACAGATCACATAATTCTAAACTGTATGCATATAAAAAGATGATCAGATGACAGATATATATAGAAAATGTATATATACCTCGCTTTAAATACACAGGTGCACAGACACAGATATGTGTATTATAAAATTTCCGACCATAATGCCTCCTGACTGTGCAAAGCTTGATAAAAGGAGCCAGAAGTTCTAATCGAAAAGGCAAAACACCAGCTTCTAACTTCAAAAACAGAAGAGATTCATAATCCTTTGACTGCTGAACAAAAGGAACTATTGTTAAACCTTTTACACTCAACAACCACATATAGAGTGGAGTGCCTGTGTAGTTGTATGCCACAGATAAGTATTCTAGAAATGAAACTAAATGCAAAATCTAGACAGTTAAACAAAGAAAAAAGACACATTATATTTTTTTATATTAGCATACATGCAGCTCCATGACAATGCTTTTATATATCATCTCTATCATTTCGAAATACATTAAAATTTTGAAAAACTGAAGGAAACCTTATTAAGCTGAAAGGAAAAACAAAGCTCTTCCTCACAGGAAGCTCTATGATTAGCACTGCAGACTTGAACACAATCAGCAGCAAAACAAAATGAAACTCAAAAAAAACATGTAAGACTTTCCAACATTTCAAAATTATTGCATTCTCCATCTCCACAATCGGCCACCGGTGCTTGAAGCAGGGGGCGTTGAAGTAGTATTAAGGGTAGCTAAAAGATTGAGGAGGCCCAAAGCATCAACTTTTAAAAAATTTACCACAAAGCACAATAATATTTAACTGATGCAAGAGCCTTGAAAACCGAAAACATTTACCTCTCCAAGGAGCACTTGTCAAAAAAAGGTTGTTTTTTTTTCATCCTCTGAAAAAAAAAAAGCACAAAGACAGAAAAAAACGCAGATTGTGGCGCAAGCATCTCAGCAATCTTTTTATGAAAAACTAAAAAGCCAAATGTTGTTGAAAGATTTAAGGCATGCTTTATTTGAACTCAGCCCTGGGTTAACTCTGTCAAAACACAAGAAAGCTTTTATAATGTACATACAAGTTTTTCAAAGAGTCACCTTAAAAAGTGTTGGAAACATCTGTCACCGCCACTGACCGCTGTTGGCCACAACTTTATCACGTGGAACAGGTTTGAACCACAAGGCAGTTGTTTCTAATTTTTGAATTCTAATTATACAAAAATGATGTGCATTGTGTTAGTGGAGGAAAGAAACAGTTATTAGAAAGTATGCTGTTGTTATTAACAAAAATTATTAAAAGATAAAAAAAGAAAGTTTGCTGCAGGTTGAATGCTTAGTGTGTGTCAGTTGATTTGCATCAATCTTGAGGACATGAAATGAGGTGAACAGGCAGGTGCACAGCCTTCTCTTTACATAATTCTCTGTGTATGTAAAGGTCAGTGGTTTAATGAGAGGACTGCCGAGGTCAGGGGAGCCAGAGGGCTCCACCTCTCTGACAGGCCACATAACTCCAAACCTGCTGTTAGCATGCTAATCCTTGCACAAGCTCCATGAGCACTGCCTCCTTTGGCTTGGTCAGACCATCTCTCAGTGTGACTAACTGGCTCCCCGCTCGGCCATAAGCCAGCCCCCATCTGACAGTCCCCTCCAATAATAATGGACAACAGAGGCAGCACTGGTTTGACAACGGTCCTCGTGACAAATTAGACTCGTTGTACTCCTCATTCTGGCTCCGCCTCTCGATTTCTTCTTGTTGCTTGGCAGTTCTGGGCTCTGCCAGGGCAGTGGGCGCGGTATGGCACCGGTTGTTGAGTTTACTTTGGTATGAAGTGCCTTCCTCTACGACACATGCTGCCTTTCTCCCTGACGAAACACTCGAAATCGATGCGTCTTCATAAATTTGGAGCACAATGTGAGACCTGAGCGTGCATTCTGAACGGCGCTGAGTGGAACACGGGCCAAGGAGACAAGGAGCACATAAACATACACACTCACTCACACAGTCATCCAAAACTGAATGCGAAAGGAGGAGAGGGAAGGATCCCACAGAGAGGATGATGCAACCGGAGTGAAATTTTTCGGCCGGAACGCATGCTGCATTAACGCAGACCTGCAGGACGAAAACACACACCCGTACTTCGTTCTTTTTCTTGTTCAAAGCTAAATTTGGTTTTATTGCCCCATTTTAAAAAAATAAAAATAAATAAATAATTTTTTTTTGCATCCAACAACCTGTAACATACAATTTCCTGAAAAAAAAAAAGATCCTTTCATGTTACTGGCATCATGACTTTCTGGCCTCACTGAGAATGATAAGCCAAATGAGCTGTTCTGTTCTAAATCTGCTTGCCTGACAGATTCAGGTGAAAGAGCTATAATATCTAAAGTGAGGGAATTCGAGAGAACCATAACTCCCTTTATGACCTGCACAGATTATAGTCCCCATCTGCAGCATAAGGCATCTGCAGTATGGGTAAATTTAAACAAGATTACAGTCGGTCATTACACTACATCTCTGCTTATTTGATTTCAATCATATTCCATCGTAAATATTCAAATAAATTTCTGCAGTATTGATGGACTTATAAAATGGTTTAACAACCAATCCATTTCTTTTCATTGGGTTAGTAGTGTCTTGTGTAAGTTGAGAAAGCCTTATGAAAGGGTGTAGTCTCGGCCAAAGACCTGTGGCGCCTCGCTTACATCACTTCCCAGGTCAAAACGGACAATTTGGCCCAACTCTAAATGAGTTTTCAACACCTGCCTTGACTTTGAGCAACTCTCCAGCTTTGTAACTACTTTAACTGTCGGAGCCTATGGCGAGAGCCGCTGCTAATGTATTTAGTTTGACCAAGGACAAATATATTACTCACATTAAATAAGCACCAAATGAAACAATGGCCCTAAAACAAACTTGGTGACAGTTGTGTTTGCTAAGAGGAAAGAAAGATGCTGACAATAAAGGTTTGCCAAGAAATACAATGCTGCGTGATGATGTGACAACAGTAAACAGTAGATAACACCTTTGGTTATTAAATGTGCTCCCCCGTATCATCACAGCTCAATTGCCCCAGTGATTATTACACGAAATCAGGTTGATGAATAGTGCTAGCAATCACATCTACACCTGCTCTTCTTGAATGGATCTCCACCTCCCATGCAGCATTGCCAGAGAAAAGAGAAAGGGTTGGCTCTTTGTGCTCGCCGTCCCGTTGTGCTTGGTAGCAGCAACAGCAGCAGCAGCAGCAGCCGGTGACCATTATAAATGGCCTCTATTAGCATGGCTGAGTCGCAGAGGGGAGAGAAATAAAATCATTGGGAGAATGTAGGCCTGCACTGGTGTCCCTGCACCCGCTACCAAGCTCTGTCGACCTCCGTCCCAAGCTTCCCTCCTCCCCTCCATTCCAAGGGGACACAATCCTAAAGACTAGATTACTAATGATACATGGGGTCATTATGGGGAGGGTTATGGCAATAGTATCACAGGCACAGCTGACAATAGCAATAAGAGGGGTAGCTTTCTTCAGCGGTAGCATTACCATAGCAAAGGCTGTTCTTTATGCCTGTTGATGTATAGCAGAAAAGGATGAGGGTCTTTTATTTCCTGCCATAGCAGAAAAAGCTGTGTATTATCTCCCTGAAAACCATGCTTAGGTCTTTGTTAAAATGCCATGTCTCTGTGAGTAACGTTAAATGAACACAAAAGTATCCCCAGACAAGGCATTACCATGTTAACAATAACAGTTACCAGCTACGTGCTACATGGAAAAGCAGAGGTAGAACAAAATTGTAAAGTAAATGGCAGTCGATCATCTACAATCTGTGGTTCAAGCTGGGGCTTTGTACTACCACAACCATTACAGAACAAGATGCACTGTCACCGAACACACAAGGTGTCAGTGCATAAAGTGAAGAGAAAAGAAGAGCGAAGGAAGGGAAGGAATGAATGGAATCAAGCAGAGTTAATAAAAAGGAGAAAAGATGGAAGAGGACTTTTCTGCTGGACAGTTCTATAGACTTCACTCCACTGGAGCATTTCACACCTTAAAGGGTCATCATGCCCTCAGCTTGATGCTCTCTATTCTGTAAGAGGACAAATGCAAACAGTCTGAAGAAACTGAAAGGAAAGGGGAGAGCCACACATATGCGGAAAAGCTGACAGGGAAGCGTAGCAGCTTGAAAGCCAGTTCAAATGTGTTCATACATAAAACTGCTATCAAATTCGTTCACATGGATTAATTTCACTTTCATTTCTGCAGATCAGTAATGGTGATCTCTTTAGAAAACAGGTTCTTCGTATATATATTTTAATATTTGCGAACTGCATTTATCTTCCTGTGATGGCTTACTGTACCTAGTTCATGCGATATTGTGCAGTGTTCAATAAGCCCAGTGTGACGACAGTCGGTCACTTTGCCCGTTATCCGTGGGATGTACTGTCTTTTACTGCTAATTTGGGCATCTTCTACGGAAACCTCAGGGTGCGGGGGAAACGCGGCCTTCAAACAGCTCGCAGTGAGCCAGTGAGCTGGTAAGCCAAGGAGTAGCTGGTGCCTCGAGCTAGTTAAAATATGAGCACAGCGGGGGCTCGCTAATGAAAGCGGGGGCTCAGCCTGGGAAGCAGGACCGTATATCGCAGTTAGGAGACAGTTCTTAGAATCAGCTGGCGAGCCATGCCTATAGTTCTGGGGCCACTAGTGATTAACCGTCCAACAGGGAGTCTCTACTACAGCTGGGCTATTAATAAAAGATACACCCCCCTCCTCCTCCTCCTCCTCTTCTCCTGCCTCTTTGGTTCCCTCAATGTCTGCACACACTCTCTGTCCTCTGGAATTTATTTGTATATCATAATCATTTCCTGACACATGGTGGATGTCACACATTGTTTGCACGAGGCAAAGGTTCAGGGTGGGGGGTGATGGCTTAAAAGGCAAAGGAGAGGGGTCCTGAAAAGTGGCAGCTTACTTTTCACCCTGCGATGTGTCCTGCAGGTATAGCAGATCAATTTGTGACCTCTCACTAGATGGTGATTTCCACAGAATGACTATTCCCGTGAGAGTAGAAAATAAAATGCAAGGGTAAGGCACCATCATTCATGCACTTCAATTCTTTATATTACACCAGAAGGGCATATAACACTGTTGCATCAAAAGTTTATGATGATTCACTGTCGTCAATTCTATAACAAAGGCAACCCTGACAGGGTCAGTCATTGTTGGTACAGAAAAAGCTATTAAGGCAGTGTTTGATTAGAATATTTCAAAACTGGTTAAAATAATACCTCTATATGCAATCACCACTTTAGTGCGATTTCTTCTTTTTATTTTTATTTTTAAGAGGGAATCACTTCGATCACCCAAACCTGAAACACTGACAAAGGCTTAAATGCTGCACAAAATTACAACATGCTCATAGTCCTTCCACTGTTGCACACGTTCGTGTACATGTGCACGCGCACACCCTCCCTCACTCACTCCCTTCCTCCCCCGCCAACTCATCACAACCCCCACCCAACTACCCCCCAACACACACACACACTGAGCGACTTACAGAATGTATTGCTTTGAGGCAATCAAACAGCCTCCCTGCTATTGCAACGTGAAAACACCAGGTTAATAATCAGGATTCAGCAGAGTGAATGAAAGCACGTTTACAACCGCTGGACTAGATGTGTGAATACTCCCGTGCACACTATAGGAACATTGGTCCTCCTAAAAATCACCCCCCACACATATTCATGCCGTCGTGACTCCCGATTCGTGACACTCTTATGCTTGCATATGTGTGTTTAATAGGGTAGAAAATGAAGCACTGATTTTGGGAGCCAGTGACAAGTCAGACGCTGGAAATAATGTCCCCCTCTACGTGCCACAAATGAAACAAAATGCGAATAAACATGCAGAAAAGTAATTCAAGCTCCAGCACTATAGAAACAATTGGCCAACAATTGCGCTGCTCTACCTATTAAATCCCGCATGATTCAGGCGCCCCGCTCTTACCAAACGTGTGACAGATTTCACTCTGGCAAAAACAAATAGAGCCATAGGTGTCGCGGGGAATATGGGCATAACCCACCTTTGTGCATGCCCGTGAAGCGGTCTTTGAGCACAGTGAGCTCGTAGATTTTGCCGAACTCCTCGAAGAGGGGCCGGAGGTCCTTCTCATCCAGGTTGCGGGGGATCTGACCGATGAAGAGTTTGATGGCATCGTGGTCCTTCATGGGGATGGTGGCCGGGCATCCCGCCGGGCTGTGGCTGTGGTTTAATCCGTTCACGAGCCCGTTCGTGCTGGCGGAGACCACACCAACACCGTGCACCGTGCCGTCCACCTGCCCGTTGGTTAAAGTTGCCATCTTCGGACCGGCCAGTGAGTTGGGATGGGTACAACAGCAGCAGATGGTAATGGTGGAGTCTCGTTTTACGTTGGAAAAAAGCTGGTGGAAGTCTTGGTCAAAATTTGGTTCCGAGACCAAGACGTACCAGGGATGGTTCCGCTCTCGTCCTATCAAAGCCAGTATTTACAATGATTTGAAAACACATGAAGCATTTGGCGAAGACGCATATCAAAAGCGCGCAGTGCCGTTGGTCCCGGTGGAGGCTTTGATTCCTTATATTTATGTCCTAACCAATAACTCGTTCATTGATTTCATAAAAGAGAGAGAGAAAGAGAGGGAAGAAGAAGGGGGAGGGAGAGAGAGAAGAGAGAGAGAGGGAGAGAGACCAAGAGCGTTCACTGTCTATTTACACCCACGTTCCTTCGTCCCAGCTTCTTGGCACCCTTTTATTTTTTTTGCATTGAGGAGTCTGTAAGGGTGTCTTCTCGGTTTAAACGAACAGGGTCGGTTCGATCTCTGCTAGAACAGAGGGGAGGTTAGAATAAAGGGGGGGCGCTTTAAACTCGGCATATATAAACCCAGCATATTTCTGTCCCCCCCCCCTTTTCTTCGGCAAGTAGACAATGGTACATTCCACCGAGGGGAGAGGGTCTATAAATAGAGAGATATAGAGAATACGGTCCTTTGTGCTCCTACTCAGAGCAAATAACTACACTTTCAAGAACTTAAGAATGCAATACTTGGGTGACTGACAAACACTCACACACGCAGATACACACAGACAAAGACTCTCTCTCACACACAGTTTTTATCAGGAGTAATAAGCCGTACAGCTATTTTCAGAAATGTACCTACTATTAAGTGAAAATAAACATTGACCACAAATTGATGGTGTCTGCGGTTAATCGGAGGTTTATTTATTGTTTTATGTGCTTAAGTCACTCTGCATATCCTTCATCCACCTTCCTCATCCTCGACGGCAGCAGCAGCGAGTCGCTGCATCCTCGCTTCGCTCCAGGACGGTGGACAGCTCCGTGGTGCTGAAACACAGCCTTACAGGCGAAGCTCAAAAATACACGAATGGAGAATTCCTCGCACGGCTTCGACTGTTCGCTGTTATCAAAAGCAAGCACAGCTTTTTTTGCAGCGGTTTAGACTACGTATTATTATTACTTTCTTCTGCCGTTTCGAAAGTCACACCGAAAAGATTATTTCATTTTCAGAAAGGGGAAGTCTGTGAGCACCGCCGAGTGGCGTAGAGAGGGGGCACAAGGAAGAAAAAAAGGAAGAAAAAAAGCCATTCGGGTTATTTCAGGTAATGAAGACAATGGGGTGGGGGGGGCGACTACATTTTGATTCCATTTACACCAGAAATGAGCTCAAAATCATAAAAAAGAAAGAAAAAAGATATTTCCTGATCATTTGTTGATCATTTGATGAGCTAAACATTCACTCAGCTTCTTCATCAAATCGTTTTAGTTTACGAGCCTGAAGGCACCAACAAATCTGAATTTAAATAAAACCGGAGGCCTTATTCTGATTATTTTGGCAGTCCTTCATTATAAAATTGACAGTTTGACAGTTTGAGCGAGTTAGGTGTTTACACATTTCCCATTGAAGGCATGCACCAATTAAAGGCGTGCTTATGTCTGTGATAAAAATGGACTAAACAGAATAACCTCTGTTATATAACAGCAAGTATCATCTGATTCAAACTACCGCAAACGGAAATCTGCGACGTTACACGGGGAAGGTGCAACGGCGGTGGATTTGAACATTCACTGTAACCAAAACCTCAGCTGAATATAAGATCAGATGGTTACATCAGCTTCCTATTAGCTTGGACAACGACCTCTCAGTGGGATAATTGCCATTCCTGGTTGTTTCCTTTGGGAGTAAGTACATGTTTATCTGTATCCCCAGAGGAGAACAGCAACACCCGGGGTCTTGTTAGTGTATAAATGATAAGAATGCTGATAATCCTGTTTGAATCCAATCTAATGAAAGCCATTTTAGCGGTCAGCAAAGCAGAATGTTAACGATGAATAACTCACAGTGAAGTTAAGCTAGTTGGCTCTTGGCAGTTGTGTCTGCTGGACACTCCTTTTAAATAGAATGATTCAGACCCATTACCTCACAGTGGGCCCTTGGGGGACTGCCATGCGCGCAGCCATATGTACGCCGAGGTGCCACAGTAAGGCCAGGGTATGACTCTTAAAATTCGTGCTGTGCTATGTTGTTTTCCTCTTTTTTTGGGAGGGGGTGGGGGGGTGGGGGGATGTGTGGAAACCCCACCCGACACCCCGCCCAGAAATTAGCTAACCATTAAATAACAAAAGACACACTCTCAGGGCGACACAGCGCCTCTCTCACCTCTTTCCGCTCTTCCGCCAGCTAAATGGCCCGGTAATGTCATCCCGTTTTCACGGCATGACCGAGCCCCAGCAGTTGCGGGGGTGGTGGTGATGGTGGTGGTAGTGGAGAAAGGAGGGGGGCCGGGGGGTGGGACTTGGCTTTCTTTGGCATGACACTGTGCTCTGCTCTCCAAGCTTTCCCTCGGGGCCACACTCCATTCACCACAGCAGTCCTGTCTGCGCTCACGCCTGAGTTACCTGCAGCAATATTTTTTAATACAAGGGTGAAATGGGAGGGCACAAATCATTGTAATTATGTTCAGTGGGTACTGTCGCGATGATTACGCAAGGTATGGCGCCACAACGGGTCCCTCGTGGTCTGCTTCGTCACACAACCTACCTGAGAGGTAGTGGAGAGGCTGCGGTGGCTGAGCCCATCGGACTGATGACACGCAGTTAGCGAGAAAGACGTGTTACAGCGTGTCTGTGCACTCCCCAAATGGCACTTATTCCAGTCCATTTGGGTATACTCAAATACGATTGTGTAGCTCTTGCAAATCCTTTCCGCAATACTCAAAACACCCAGTCTGTCAGACAATTTCCACATTTATTTACTGTTATTTTATACCCCCCTTCATATTTGTTTGAAGCAATGGAATTATAATTAAGTTTTCAGTGCTCATTAGCAAAATAAATCAAGACTTGGACTGTTAATATTTACAGCCTCACAGATTGCAATTGTTTAACAGCAACAACAAAAAGGCTTTTAAACACAGGAATGCTGACTGAGATAAGCCTCTATCCACGGTGCTGAAACTAGTGGGAAGACAAGCAAAGCGTGCCTCTGTCCGTGGTGCTAAATTTAATACAGCACAATGGTGGCAAGTGTTGCTCTTTAATAAGACAAGATGCCCCGATAAATTCTCAGTGACAAAGCTGAAGGCCTTGGAGAAGAATCTATAAACAAGGTGTAGATAATCATATGTAGAAATGCCATTTCTCTCAAAAGATTCCTCTGAGCTCAACAAAAGAGGTCACTCTATCCCTCAGAAGATGGCTATTTTGCCTAGGAATATTGCTTCAATTTTCAGTTTCAGCACTGTAAACGGTTGCAGCAAGGCAAATAAATGAAAAGGGAAATGAAGTAGCCAAGTTACACAAATAGATTGATAATCTGCATTGGGCACCGTAAAGTGCTCTGGCGTTTTCAATATTACCTATTCTGCATAGTAATGTCTTTTCTCACCTCTCCTTCATATGGGACAAAGTTCTAAATCTCCTTTAGCCTTGGGACACTCGGGCTGTATATCACCTCTCAGTAATTTAGTAGGAAGAGCACAAAGGGATGAGGAAATGGCAGGCGCATGACTGAATGCTCAAAAAGTTTAGAGGGACAAGAAGGGCAGGGGGGGTCCTCTTTAACTTGATTAGCAACAATTTGTTAGAGATTGGAAGGGATGTGCCAGGAACAAAATTACTGCAGTAGTTTCAAATGTGCATCTTTTGAAAATGACACTGTTCTTGGCATAAGCCGGATCTATATCTACATAGATACAGATACCTATAGCTAGAATATCTATAATATTATGATTGTTTAAAATGTATTTATTATATGCGAAGATTCCAATCTAACTTACACATAAAACTATAGGTTTACTATGTGATAAATAAGGGGAGCTATAAATGTTAAGCACTTATTATGCAAATGCATATATACAAAAATAGCTGCTGATCCGGAGACAGAGAATTCGTTAATTTCCAGAGGGGGGGAAAAAGCATTTTATTGGGTCATGTGTGGAGTGAACAGTCTTCCAGTGGAAGTTTGTTGACACAGGGATAAGAGGCGGTGACTTATCTCCCCTTAGGCAAAAACAAACAAGGCCACAAACACATTCAATAACACATTAAACCTTTGGAATTATCTGCAAAGCGGCCTTGCAGCAGATGTGTGGCCTAAACATGTCTTAAAACCTTTGTTTAGTTTAATACACAACATGAAATTATGAGCTTGATATAAAAGTACATCCACATACATTTAGACCTTGTTTTGCATAATTAAACACAATAATGTAAGTATGCGAATCACATTCCACTCACCATTGGGTGATAAAAACCAAGAGTTCAGCTTAGTTTATACAGTGCCACCATACTTGATATGACCAGGAAAGTAATCCCCGTTGCTCTGTAAGAACTGGAAAATTAGTGGATTACACATATGCCATCATAATCTCAACAGGGTGCTATTTTTTTATTAAGATAAATCCTGTAGATTTGCGAATTGCTGGATCTCAAGGGGCTCTTACTATGTGGAGCAATGAGGTGTGTGTACCTCATGCCCCTGCAGTTATACCTGGCCTGCATTGGAAAGAGATTAGCGCTGTGACATTTGACATGGGTAGGCGTCTCTGCTTGTGCCGAGCACCGGCTGCACAGATCAGCCATGCTGACAGCTCCTCTCCTTGACTGACTGGCTGCCCTGAAAACACACAAGTCTCTTTACAAACACCAGCTTCTTGACAACATCACCTATACACTCGATTGCACCGTGCACATTCCTACCTTTGACACCCACGCACACGCACGATTTCGCGCTCATAAATGTGACATATAATTAACCTAATTCTATTTTGTGTTCTTTCTGACTATAAAACTGGCTTGTTGGATCTGATGTCATACATGATACATGCAATCAATCATCATAGACAGAAAATGACTTCATTTACTCGCTGCTGTCTGAATCATGCAGCACCAAAATCCCATTTCCACCACAACAGATCAATTCCACAGAGAGGTCACGAGGTGGGATGAACTCTGACTCCTGGCTTTGTTGGTGCACACTGATGATACTCCGAGGGCTTGCCCCGGTTGTCAGGGTGATGTGACACCTCAGTTCTAGATAGGCAGCCATTTTGGGGCCACAATTTCCAACTCCAGTTTGTCATTAATTGCTCTGGGAAGGAAAACAGGACTCATAGGGGAGCACGATAACACCTGGCTGTTTGGTATACCCATGGGCAAAAAATGTCTTGAGAGAAGATGAGGTGTAGTGCATGTATCACTGTGTGTGAGAATACTTTTTGAACATGTCCATTTTTATATTGTATTTTCTACACATGCATACATTTAAATATCTGAAAATATCACGCTGGTTGCCAGAGAATATGAATATAAGCCTAACATGCCAAAGCAAATATGAGCCTATGGCACTACTCCCTTAAATTAAACCTAACCTTACCCTAACCTCAAATCGAGGGAATTCGTGAATTCGATTTTTGCCATGTTTTTAAGAGAATTTTAAATAATTCATTAAGTGTACACAATGTGATCAAAAGTATTGAGGTCATAGCTCTTAATGTTTGAATGGTTGGTGTATAAACTCTGCACTTATCTATTTCTTTACAAATTTCTAAAAGAATGATTCATTCCCAAGCAATTGATGACGCCTTATTTTATAACCAAAGAATTCTATGGTGTTATACACATTTTCTTTTTACACTTTTAGCACCAGTAAACCAGCAATTAATATGCTGAAACAGCAGATATATGATTCAACAGGTCAAATAATTCTGCATAATTACAATGCATGTCTAACCTCAGGTATTAAAAAAATCCAACATGGGGTGAAATCTTAAGAATTATAACTTAAAATGTCAGCTTCAAAGGTTTCAGTCTTGGTTGATTTGGCACAACCTGTAGTTAAGCTACTGGTGGTAAAAGCAGCAGCACTTTAAAACAACAGGTCAAACAATTCTGGGGGCAGCAAAACAAGCTAGTTCACAAATTATAGCCATTTTTCCATCATTCGGCGAACAACTGTGATCTGATTTTATGCTGCACACGGCATGAGCCTGCGAACAGCAAAGCACAGTGAAAGTTGGTTACCTCACCGAGACGTCGCCTGCAGCTCTTCATCTAACAGCTCGCTGCGGTTTCTCCCTCTTGTTCCATTACTCCGTGCAATATTTCAAACTGATCTGCTGTCAAAAATCGCAGAAAGTGACTGTTGTCTTGTTTTGCAGTCAGTGGCAGATTACTTAATAAAAAAGGTCAACTCATGTTTCCACGGTGAAATGCTTTTAATGTGAAGCTGCAGCAGTAGGAAATGTTTGGTTTACATTAGCAGTAACTTAATACAGCATTTCCCCCTGGAAAGACACCACAGACATGCTGCTCATAATACTACAAATGCATCAATATTGCAGTACTTTCATTTGCTGGCAGCTGTACACTGTTGTTACCTCATTCAGCAATAAACAGTGTCACATGAGACACCCATAGTCATAAGACTGAAACTTTAAAATATAGTGTTTCATATTAGATAATCTCCCACTGAACCCATTTAGCATGTCTAAAATCATATATACACTCACCAAACATGATATCAGTTACTTCCTGCTAGCACTGGGTTGGGGTCCCTTTTGTCTTCAGCGTTGTTTAATTGTTTGTGGTATACATTCAAAAAAGTGATCAAAACATTCCTCAGAGAGTTGGGTCCATACTGAAACGACATCATCAAACAGTTGCTGCAGATTTGTTTGCTTGCATGAAGCAAGTCTTCCCTTACACCACATCACAAAGGTGCTCTTTTGTATTGAGCTCTCCTTTTGAGTACAGTGAACTTACTGTCATGTTCAAGAAACCAGTTTAATTGATGTGGTCAGCTAAGATACTCAGGTAGATTATAATCTTTATGCCAAATTCTAACCTTACCGTCTAAATTTCGCAGAAGAAATTTACACTCATTAGATCAGGCAATGCTTTTCCAATGTCAGTCAGTGTGGTCTTGGATGTAATAAGTGGTTATTTCAGTTACTGCCTTCATATAACCTCTTTGGAGTTCAGCTATTCTCTGACTTTTGGCATCAATAAGGCATTTTTTGTCCAAAGAACTGCTGCTCACTTGATGTTTTCTCTTTATTTGGACCATTATCTGTAAACCCTAGAGATGGATGTGTGGGAAAATCCCAGCAGTTTCTGAAAAAAATCAAACTAGCCCATCTGGCATCAACAACATATCAGGTCCAGCGTCAGTAAATCACCTTTCCTTCCTATTCTGATGCTGAGTTTGAACCTCAGCAGGACATCTTGTCCATGCTACATCTCTATATGCATTGAGCTGGTGCCTCTGGGTTGCCTGATTAGATATTTGTGTTAAGCATCTCCAAGGGTGTACCTAATGATTGGCTGGTTAATGTATGTTTCATTAGAAAAAAGACTTAAATATTTATAAAGGTAACTCAGATCACAAGCATGCAGTTTGTGATAAAAATTGTGATTGTGAAGTAGTGAAGGAAAAGTAAGGTATTTTAATTGATTTAGTCAAATTCCGATCTTTACCACAGAGCTCCCATTGGTGATAGGTGGGAAAAATATTCTTTTATTAATAATACTTAGGAATATAATGAATTACTTGTGGCCACAAGATGTGCTATCTGATTTGTACTAAGCACAACAGGCCCATTATCACGTGCGGTTAAATTGAATTCATTTTTTTTTAAAATTAGGGATGGATGATAATGATATTATGCAGCTGTTGTTGTCGGGCAATTATAACAATTTGCCTTATCACATAAAATAGTATTTTTGATCAGGGGATGTAGTGCAATCAGAAGAGGGTATTGCTCAGTGGGTCTAGGAAAACAAAAAAACGACACAATGCATCAAAAAACTGACCTTTTGGCATTAACTACTAAAATTAAACCAGCACCATCATCACAAAGTATTCTTTAATTTAATTTACTATGGAGAGCGTTGACAGAAATATCACTGTCAATAACATCTCGTGGCCATGCAACAAATTTCCCATCCATGTCATCAGAGTGGGACCAAAGTCTCACAGAAGACTGTGGTTTGGCTGAAGTTCTCCACAATACAATGGCAGCAAGAAGTCTAATTATAGCTGCAAAGAGGAAGTGATAGTGAATATTGACGGCACAGTAAATCCCTGGCACAGAGAAGAGCCCGTGATTGCAATATAATAATTTGGCGTTTGGCTAGACAAAAGAGGCAGCAAAGACATATTTCTGAAGACTTAGACAGAAAAATTACAACAAAAGAAATAATGGTGTAATTGAGGTGAGATCTCACAGAGTTACTTGTGTGTGTGTGTGTCTTTTGGTGGTCCCCACAGCTTGCTCCTGAATGATGTGTAGAGAGCCTTATCGGCAAAGGAGAGGAAGTATGTGTTACATTTTTTTGGTCTGATAATGACAGATGAATGGAGGCAGACGGAGAAAAGAATGGTAGAGTGATAGAAAGAATTGCTAGATAAACAGGCAGGTGGAGCGATAGATAGATAGATCAGTTTTACAGTACTGTCTGCCAGTGAAGTTTGAATGTGCTTAGGAGCATGTCTCTCACAGTGTAGGAGTGATTGTCGGTGTGTAGGCTCTGTGAATAGAATATCGAGCCTGGATGAGCACATTTAAGATGATTGTTCAAACACACAAGCTCACAACGACGCACACACGCATTCACAGCAGCACACTCACAATGCACCGTGTGCACAGTTGCTTTTTAAGATCAATTAGCATGAAAATGCCATCTTGATAAAATCGAAAGAGGCAAATGCGAGATGACTGAGAGAAGTGGATGATTGCACGTGCTGCCTATCTTCCCGTCTTCTTGCACACCGTTCTTTTTATTTCTTTCCTCTCAGGTAGAGACAGACAATGCAAATAGCAAAACACCAGTCTGCCTTTTCTGACCCCTAATTTGTGTCCAGCATGCCACTCTGAACTTTAACATCTTGACCGTTATGTTCGTACCATTCTTTACACAGTGTGTGGACTCTGCGGAACAAATTAAACAGTATTTGTGCGAAAGACGCATACCAAGCATCGAAATCCATCAGCCAACAAGTCTGAACAAGGCCGCAGTTTCCCCAGCTCCTGGCAGACACCAACACGAAGGGGCTTCCTGGCAACAGCTTTGCTCAGGTAGAGAAAGGTCATTAATAATGAATACTAAATCAGCATGTGAAAAAGGTTACCATTTTCAAACGCTGCACTCTCTTCCTTGTACCTCTCCCATAGCATTTATTATAGCCTTTTCACTTTCCTTTCACTGTCACCTCTTTTGTCAGTGAAAATATGAGCTATGGCTTTGCTCTGGTTCTGTAGGGGGCAGGAAGGGAGATGAGAGGAAAATGGTAGGATAGTGTGATTCATTCATAAAGATCAAGTGTGATGGCTCTGGGAGTTGTGTTGGACTGTTTTTTGTCACTGTGTAAGGCTTTTCATAGTAATGTGTTCTTAAAAACCTGTGGAAGGATGTACGATTATAAAACTGTGAACTCTTTAAACCAATAACTATACAATGATTAATTATTTACTGGTCTGCAGTGCTTGCTTACTTTGCTCATGTATTAAAGCACAAACATGTGTGTTAATTTATCTTCTTATTCTTTCTTTCTTCATTATATCACTGTATACAGTCAAACAGAAAGAAAGGTACGGCAAAGGTACAGCAATTCTGAAACACAAAAAAGAATAATAAATAATTACATTTCTTCTTCTTCTTCTTCTTTGCAAGCTCCATATTCATTGTACATGACAAAGTAATCAATCACAGGCACCATTAGCGTCACTGGTTGATGAACACTTATTTGCAGATATGCATGGCAACACAATTCAGTGACATCAAAATAACAAAGCATTTTTTAAGCAAAATGTATTTAAAAACAATAACATGCACGTAACGTATGCGTAACATTAAGAATGCAGACACACCAATAATGTACACGTAATGTTATTCTTTAGCTCACAGTGCTACTCACATGTGACCTATGTAAGGAATCTTCAAATAAGGATAAAAATGAGTTCAATAGCTGGGACCACATCCTCGGTAACGATGGGCAATGAGGGATGAGGAAGTGTGAACTGGTGCTGCGGTTTGGGGAAGGCCTCGAAGGGGACTGGTGACGGCTCCCGGGCCGGGCAGATCCCCATGTACTAACAGGAAATGAATTAAGGAAAGGAAGAGAGGAGAAGAGGAGAAGAGAGGGAAAATTGGGGGGTGGGGGGGCATGAAAATGAGAACAACAGGTATTGGAGAAGGGAGGCTTTTATGGTCTGAGGCCGGAGGGGCATGAAGGGGGAGTGGTCCCGCTCCTGAAATTCAGATGATATCTCCACTACAAAGAAGTTAATAGTGTTACAAACAGACTTTCAGATCAGCTTTTGAGGTCCTTTAAAGGTGTGAGCTTTGCAAAAAATCAGACATGAGCACATTGGGACATTCCTTCTCTCCTCTCCTCATCTTCGTTGCTCTAATAGTGCCTCAAGAACTTTGCACAAACCATGACATACTTTGCCAGTGTTCATGCAATGCATTGCCTGATCTTCAAATACACCACCTAGTCTTCTTGCAAAGTGCTACTCTCTCACGAACAGCTTCCCTTGATCCTTGTGGAGGACTCCTGGAGGACACTGTGGTGTCATGCTATGAGGCTGTGGCCACATATGTGTGCACCACATGGTTCCCCTGAGGGAACCGTCTGATTGGATATGGGTGCTGGAGCCTGTCGCCTATCTGTGAACTCTCCCTTAATCTGGATATAGTAAGCCCACAGGGAAAGACACATCACAAGGGCTAAGTTCACTGTTGCCTTCACTATCTTTCTTTCCAACTCACTCATGCAGCTGACAGAAAAATGTATTAAGAGGACTGTTATAAACTTCAGCTTTTATATACTGACTACACTCAATCCACATGGTGAAATCACATTTTATAGTGCTGCACATGAACAAGATTTGATCAGGTTTATGGGAGCTGTTTGTAGAATGGAAATAAAACAATATGCTTAAAATGTTCTTCCCTTTAGTAACACTTTGCATATGTTTTTGTAACCTAAATGGTGATAGCTCATGGTTAATATATTTATATATTCATCTTTTGAATACGCCTTGCATAAACCAGAGTTCTTCATTTGTCAAAAAAATCTGAGAAGTGTTATCTTCTTGTAATTATATGTCCTACTACTAAGAGAGAAAAAAAACCCCTCTGATGCGGGGTTGTTGTTAATTACCCACCTAGACCTCATTACTGAGGTGTTGAATCATTAGGCAGTAGGAAAGTTAACAAGGGTGATGCTGCTAGGAGATGTTCCCAAGGCAACTTCATCTTACGTAAATGTGAATACGCATCCAGAATCTGAGCTGATGTAGTTCTGACATTATTGTTAGGACAACATAAAAATAAACTGTATTTTCAACTGATTTTGTCAACCAAATAAAGTTGAAATCTCTATGAAAATTATTAAGTGTAAGCTTAGACGTATATGTTTGAGTTTGTGTGTGTGTGTGTGTGTGTAAGTGAACTTTTACACACACATGCCTAATGGGCACAGGTGTGTCGGCCTGACTCTAGGTGGGTGACCTCTCCCTTTATGTTAGAACCTCATGTCATGCAGAGGCAGAGACAACACTTCCCAGGGTGGATCGATCTCCTCTACGCCGCAGTACTCTGCTCCCCTGTCTCAAACACAAAGGGAATGCACCTGCCTGGAAGTGCAGCTTTGACATAAAGCCTGGAGGGAACCAGATGTCTCTGAGGCATGTTGTGGAATTAATGCTTCCACCTCCAATCATTTATATCACACTAAAATAAGTGTAGTGCAAATGGATAAAAACAGAAAACCAATGCTATCTTTACTTTGTCTAAAAAGAACCAAAATAAAACAAAAAAGTTTAGTTAAATAAAGATTCTATGAGATGGGGTTTTAGTGCTGTTCCCCAGCCTGGACTTTCACAGTTCTTTTCCATCTGCTCCAAGTAGTAAAGATGCTGAAGACTTGGAAAACTTTGATCTCCGGGAAGACTCAAGTCAGGAGTTTTAGGATGACATGGAATCTATCGAGAGCAGCTGCTGACAACAACAACAACGCCTGCAGTGCTTTGCACATACACTACAGCTTGTTATACAACACATACCGAAGAAGACAAACGTTCTGAACACTGTCATGGCAAGAGTGACTAAGTTCTATAGTTTACTACATTCTACTTGTGGACTAAAAGAAGCATTTGAGATGGTGTCTGTGGAGCCATCCGGCACATCCCTACAGCTGTATCAACAAGATGGACCAGCACTTTACGCTTTGTAGAGGCAGTCACTGACTGGAATCCCCAAATTCTTGGAGGCCCAGGGTCATAAAAGGCTCAGGTTATCAGCCAGAGAGTTGAGTCAGCTCAAAGAACTTGTGGAGGTTTTGGCTCCATTCATTCAAGGAGACCTCATTCAACTTAGTAACTTAGTGCAGCGCTTCTATCTGTCACTTACTCACTTACCAGACACCTCATTAGGATGCCAAATGCAATCCATTCACTTGGTGTGTTTTGTAACAGCACTGCAGAAGTCTCTTTTGACTGGTGCAAGATGTCCAAGGGCCAGCTCGAGTCAAACGGGAGGTGAAGGAGATGATAACCAGTAAGAACACCCTTTTCAAACATTTAATGATTCTACCATCATCTATGTGAATTTCATTGTCATTTATTTAATTAAATAACAATGAAATATAATGTATTATAGCTATGTTATAACTAATTGTGTTTTTACTGCAATATTTCAGAATTTCTGTTTGTAGAAACGTGGAGTCGGAGGAGGTAAGCGAATTATGCTGTAGGTGACATCAGACGCCGGAGATTTGGAGGAAAAACGCAAATGGTAGCATAGAATTTAAAAACGCTTTAAACATCAAGTATTCCAAATAAATGGTAAATGGTAAATGGCCTGTATTTGTATAGCGCTTTTCTAGTCCCTAAGGACCCCAAAGCGCTTCACACTACATTCAGTCATTCACCCATTCACACACACATTCACACACTGGCGATGGCAAGCTACATTGTAGCCACAGCTGCCCTGGGGCGCACTGACAGAGGCGAGGCTGCCGGACACTGGCAGCCTCGCTGTAATTTAACTAACCACATCTGTCCAACTATCTCCAACACCCTGGAGGATAACGAGGAGAGTTTAGACGCTCTCCAAGATTTCATCGACTGGTGCTTCCATGACCTAGTAATGAAGATGGCCCAGAACGCGTCTTCCCCAGCCAAAGTTGAGACGCCGTCATCTAAAAGATGTCGCCCGGCAGACTCCCCCGGCACAACATTGCCTGCCGGCAAAGACGTTGTAGACATCCTGGAGTCAATCGATAAGCGATTGTCCAGTTTTGATGCGAGGCTGTCCCTGGTGGAGCTCTTACGCCGGGAATTTAAATCTCTATAGGAAGAGTTCAGCCAGCAGCAGGTGGAAACACTTGCTGCGGAAAACGCCGCGCTGCCGGATTCGGTCAAATCTCTAGCCAAAAAGGTGACCCAGTTAAACATAGAAAATAAGAAAATAAAACAGACCGTTATTGATCTACAAGCCCGTAGCATGAGAGATAATCTTGTGTTTTCCAGAGTCTGCCAGAGAGGACCCGGAAACGACCGTGAGAAGCTTCATTAAAACCCACCTGAAGCTACCGGGGGACACGGTGAAAAACATAGGGTTTGAAAGAGTGCATCGCATCGCACTCCGAAGACAGGAAGCGGGAGACCACATTTAGCCTCACAGCACACACAGATATAGGACACACACACTCAGATGTGCTCACACTTGCTCATATTAGTTATTAGGCACACACATAGTCAGACCTATGGAGCTTCTCGACGTGCATTTTTCTTCTCTTTATTTACAAACAAATGATGTGTTTCCATTTTCCTCACCCGTCTAAGTGAGACACACAGCGTACATCATTCGCCACAAACACACAACTATGGGCACACTAAGGTTTGTCACATGGAATGTGCATGGAGCTGGCTCCAGAGAAAAAAGGTTAAAATATTTAACCAACATAAAAACCTACAGGCAGACGTTGTTTTATTACAAGAGACTCACAGGCCTGTCACAGGTCTGAATGAACTTAAAACACCTGAGTTTCCTAATGTGTTCTCAGCTTGTTATAATTCTAGACAAAGAGGAGTAGCAATTTTAATACATAAAAATATTAATTTCACAATATTCGACACAGTTATAAATCCAGAGGGCAGATTCCTAATCGTTAAACTATCTATACTTAATCAAACGCTATGTATTGTAAGTGTATATGGTCCAAATGTTGATGACCCCTCATTCTTCCACGAATTTTTTAGTGCACTCTCTGAACACCTAGCTTGCACACTTCTTCTTGGGTGGGACCTCAACCTGGGGCTAAATGAAGAAATGGATAGGCTCAATACAGCGACTTTGGTCTTTGCGATGCATGCCGCTCCCTTCACCCCAACAGTAAGGAATATATTTTCTTTTCACATGTCCATCACTCCTACCCTCGTCTGGATTATCTCCTAGTCAGCAGCTCACTGCTGAGTGACATCTCAGACACTGAGATTCACCCTATAACTGTCAGCGATTATACTCCTGTATCTTTAACACTAATACACAAGAATAATACTACGCCAAGTAAAAACTGGAGATTAAATACATCACTATTCAAAGATGAAAAGTTAATCAAATACTTTAAAAAAGAATGGACTCTATATTTAAGCTATAATGACATTCCTGGAACATCAGCATCTGTCCTCTGGGGAGCAGGGAAAGCTGTGATGAGAGGTTAAATAATTTCTTTCTCATCACATAAAAAGAAAGAAGAAAACAAAAATGTTCAGGAATTAGAAAAAAACATCAAATCCTTAGAAAAAACCTATGTGTCCTGCCAAGATCAAGAAATATTGAACAAAATACGCAAAACAAAACTAGAATTAAATGAAATTATTAATAAAAAGAACAGAAGAGTCTGTTCAGTGACAGGTTGCTTCTCCCAAAGACAAGAACTAACAGACTTAAAAACTCCTTTGTCCCACACGCCATCAGACTGTTTAACTCCTCTCTGGAGGGGAGAGGGAGGGGAAACAGGAGGACAAAGGAGGGAACAACTAAGCTGTAGTGCCTCTTCACCTCACTGTGCAATACCTTTTGTGCAATACTTTTGTAAATAGTCAACAGTGCAATAGACTCAATACTTGAAATGTGCAATTCACTTGTATTTTTATTTTTATTCCTATTTATTCTATTTATCCCCTTCGTATATTTTATTTATATTGTCTCTGTATTTATATATATGTGTGTGTGTATAACTCTGTAACTTCTGTCGGTGCTGTGCTTTTTTGGAAATCGAATTTCCCAGAGGAACCCACCCGAGGGATTAATAAAGTTCTATCTTATCTCTCTCTCTTATCTTATCAATTCTTAGTACAAAGACTTCGCCTGCAAAATTTTGAAAATGGTAGCAAATCCGGACAATTTCTAGCTAACCAGTTAAAAATCAATAAAGAAAAAACAACCATATGTGCTGTTAAAGATTTATCTGGGAATACAATATATGACCTTAAAAAAATAAACAAAATTTTTAGGGATTTCTATGAAACTTTATAGACACCACAAATAAACCCATCTAAAAACGAAATTGATCAATTTCTCGACAATGTAACTCTTCCAAAATTATTAGACACCCAAGCAATGACACTGGATTCGTCACTGACACCAGGTGAACTCCAGGAAGCTCTGATAAGTATGCCCAATAATAAGGCTCCAGGTCCAGATGGTTTTCCAGCAGAATTTTACAAAGAATTCTGGACGATCCTGGCACCAGTTTTTCACAGAATGTTGAAGGAAATCAAAGAAAATGACTACCACCTAATATGAACTCTTCAAATATTAGTCTCTTACTAAACCCAGGCAAAGACCCTGTATTTCCTTCAAGCTATCGTCCAATATCCCTTATTAATGTAGACCTTAAAATAATCTGCAAAGCTCTCTCAAAGAGACTGGAGAAAATAACCCCCCTTTTGATTCATCCTGACCAAACTGGTTTCATAAAAGGTAGGCACTCATCAACAAATACACGTAGATTACTTAATTTAATAGACTACTCATGCAGTAAAAACATTGAAACCATAATATTGTCTCTTGATGCAGAAAATGTGTTTGACAGAGTTAACTGGAAATTTCTATTTTCAACTTTACATAAATTTGGTTTTCGAAACTCTTTCGTAAGCTGGTTAAAAATATTATATAATTCCCCAACAGTCAAAACAAATGACCAAACATCCTCCAGCTTCTGTCTCCTGAGGGGCACCAGGCAGGGATGCCCACTCTCCCCTTCACTGTTTGCAATTTTTATTGAGCCACTAGCAGCAGTAATTAGACAGGCTACAACAATTAAGGGCATAAAATGTAAAAATATAGAACATAAAATCAGCCTTTATGCGGATGATGTGTTGCTTTTTCTCCAAAACTCACAAACCAATCTCTCTGATGTAATTGCATTGATAAACTCTTTCTCAAGTGTCTCAGATTGTTCAATTAACTGGTCAAAATCTATAGTTCTTCCGATTAATTGCTCCTTCCATAATTCTTCATCTACCCGACTGCAATCTGGAAATATTAAATATTTAGGTATCAATATCTCACCTAAGCTTTCAGAATTAACTAAATTAAACCACATCCCACTTTTAAAGACAGAAGAAGGCGATCTGGCTAGATGGAAATCTCTACCCATATCACTCATGGGAAGGATCGCCACTATAAAAATGATGGTCTTGCTAATTTGCTAAACTATTTATTTTCAATGATCCCAAGTAAGCCATCACAAGATTGGTTCAGATCTCTAGACTCGTATATTTCTAAATTCCTTTGGAAAGATAAACCCCCCTCAGCTTAATAACATTACAAAGGACCAAGGATAAAGGAGGACTAGATCTGCCTAACTTTAATCACTACTTTTTAGCCAACAGGTTTCAGTTCATCTCTAGATGGTTCAAACACACCTTCTTAGATGAACCCTGGATAGATGTAGAACAGGCACTATGTAATAATCTAGAAATTTCAGACCTACCATTTATCAGCTCAAACATCAAACGACATGAACGCTTTAAAAGCATCAACATCAGCTCTTCTCTGACAGCAGGCCCGTGCGGGGGACCTCTGGTGCATTGGCCCCACTGGAGGGCTCTCTAACTGGTGGGGAGGCTGTTATATCTTTGCAGGAGGTCTCCTCTCTACAGGAGTTCACTCTGCAGGTGGGGGAGAGATATAGGAGAAGTGGAGAATGAACTCAACCTGGGTGTCTATTGTCTTATGTAGTCTGGGAGATGATTGGATGATGGGGTGGGTGCAGTTTTCTCTGCGGTGGGGTCGGGTGGGCTACCCCAGACTCTGTGGGGCGGGACGGTGCTGCTGCTGCCCTTGTGGTGGGTTCCAGAGTGTTGGGGTGCCTACGGGGGTCAGCGAGGGAGCTGGCCCCAGGGAGGGGCCACTTGACCCTCCCTTTCTTCCCTCCCCGTCCTTAGCTGCCTCCCTCTTCCTGGTCCACCACACCCACACACACACGCAGGGCTTGGGGTGCAGGTGTGTCACCAGGGTGCAGGGGAGGCACTCCCCCTCTGTCCCCTACTGTCCGCCCGTGCCTCAATTTTATTCCGCAACCTAGACATCCACATTACTCATACTCTCATAACACATACATATAGGGCCTTGGGAGTGGGCACGTATACAGCGTCCAGTGGATGGTCTGTGTATTCAAACCCACCTCTGGCGCTGGTGCCCTACCCTCAATTTTAAATGCATATAGACACTGAGGGTTGTCGGGAGGAGCTGTGCTGCTCTCTAGCAGGAAGCACCATGCCCTCCTGGGTTTTAAATGCACTTTAGAACAGCACGCAGCAACACTATATATGAGCGGGGGGAGGGAGGTTTGGGGTCTTCACTCATCCCCTTTAACCGTCGGGGCTGAGGGGCTCGGAGGAATTGCTGGCCGTCAGATTGGGGTCTGGGATGCGGGGCCTCCCTGCTACTGCAGATAAAAAGGCGGTCTGCTTTCCTTCACCCCAGAGAGAAGAGCTACATCCCCTTGGTCTGGGTACGGTTTGCCCCTCTGGGGGCAGGGGTACCCTGACCTGGGATATAGAGTATGTTTGGGGAGTGTGAATGTGTGTATAGTGTCTGTTTGTGTCTGTCTCCACGTTGGGTGAGTGCCAAGTATTTGTTTGTGTATATGGGGGTGGGAATGCACGTTTGTGTCGTGCGCCTGTTCGTCTGTGTCTATATGTCAGCTTGGGTCTTAGACTCCACCTCTCTGGGAACATCTCAGGCTCTCCGAGGTATGGAGGCCTATCTCCCCTCACCACACTCCCTGTCGGTGGCTGATGCCCTCAGACATTGGTGTGTTGGTGGTTCTTGGTGTCTGGGGCTGGGCGCTCATGTATGTACAGACTCACTCCTGGTGGCCGATTGGCGGGGCCTGGCGCCTGTGGCCCGGCTGGGCCCCTTCCGGAGGGTGGGGTACCCTCAGGCCTCAGGCTATCAAAAGAAAGCCAGCAAGAAAAGGGTGGACCATGACTCATTGGTAAAGGCTGAAGTTATTCGGTACATCCAGGTGGTATCTGATGAATATGAAGTTGACTGTGTGGAAAAGTAATGAAAAAAGTTTTTCCAAGACTTTATCATGTAACTATGAAAATACTTGCTCCAGCAGTCACCAGAGCACCAATGGAGCAGGTATACAGCCATGGAGGCATTATTATGTGCCTTCACATAGCCAGACTTAACACCAAGACACTGTCAAAACTGATATTTTTTAAGTCTAACTGTTCTGTTTAAAATATTCCAGGACTGATGTTCAAGTAGTCAACCTGTTGCAGGCTTGCAATTTTTAAAAAGTTATTTTATTTTTAATATTTCCATTTTTTGCTGTTATTGAATAACACCATAGTTGATGTAAGAACACTTTCAAATGTTTTCTCCAAACTTTAAACATGGAAAAATTTATGAATCAGAAGGTTGAGCTACAAACTAAGTCAGTTAACATCCTACATCCAGTTGTAACAAGCAAAGAAGTTCATGAATTTATCGACTTCAATTGAGCAGTTTTTCATTTTCCTTTATTGCAGCAGTCCTCTTAAGTGAGTATGCACGCATCATTTTAAATGTTTATCAATAGAAGCTATATAACATAATTCATGACATATAACAAAGTGTTATAGGGAGACTTTTTTAGTGTTTATCTGACAATAAAACATCAATTTCAGCCATTAGAGACCTGAGACTTGGCTTGGACTTGCAAAAATGACTCTCTGCCTCTAAGTCATAACCATTGAACAAAGAGTGGGAATGGGAGGTGAGACTCACCAGGACTGAAGGAGTGACTTGCAGTCAGTGAGTGAAAAGGGGAATGGGAAACCCTTCTAGGCTACTGCTTAGTCAAAACTCAACAAGAGGTACTAGTGATTTTCAGCTTACTGTTCAACACCAGTTATGAACAAATTGTTAAACTAATCTGAAGACATACTGTATTTTCCCAGTAATGGACATGTTAATTTATGGTGATCAGATTGAGGATGGGAATGCTTTATTGATGTTACATTTACGATGACTTCAGAATGAGATGCCTCATTTTCATGTCATTGTTATGTAACTCAAATGGTCTGCTGAACATGCCCTACCCAAAAAAGCTATATATTTTCATTAGACTTTCAGCATGAACATCATGTTTATTGTAATTCTTCAGGAAAGGAGAGTGAAAATACCTTAAAGTGACAATCAACTCAAGATCATTAGCTGAATGAGGAGCTATCATATGGAATATTTACATCAATCGCTATTATTATTGTTAAATGAACTGTGACCAAGAAATCAAGGGTATTGCAGATCTCCTTTTTGATTGAGAAATAATATAAATGACCTCCATCAAAGACAGGTAAACAGATGAAAAAAGAACAAGGAAACACACACACACACACACACACACACACACACACACACACACACAGTGGTGTCTTTAATGGGTCTCCAGCCCTCTAATTTCTTAATTTCTTTTTGTTGTTCTTTCAAAACACAGTCTCACATTTTACAAGCGTAATAGTGTAAAAGCCAACAAATAAGAAAGACAAAATTAAGAATAAAACGTAATCCCATATTGCTATCCAACCAATCTTAGTAGCACTTGCTCCACTGCTGTCTCTGATCCTGGACAGAAAGAGGATTAATGCTTACCAGTAACAAAATTACAAGGAAATCAAAAGCACATGTGAGACTGCACCATGTGTAGTGGCCCCTCTCGCTGCCCCCTCTACCACACATGTGCACACACACACACACACACACACACACACACACACACACACACACACACACACACACACACACACACACACACACCTGTCTCCGTTCTAACACATTTCAAATCCAAAAACGTCAATAGTCATTTCAGTCACAGACAAGGAAGAATGAGTGTATGTGTGTGCGTGTGTGTGTGTGTTTGTGTTATGGGGTTGGTGAGGTGTGTGGGGGCTACTTGTACTATGACAGACGTGTGGAACAACAAATGAACAATGCCTCGAGCAATATCAAAGATATCGATGGGAGGAGATTTGAATGGCGTGTCGGTGGAAATGTTGATTATCACTCATGTCAATTGTTGAGACAATGAGTGCTCTGGGGCATCTGTCTCTGTTTCTAGTTGTTTCTTTTCTTGTCATATCCAGGAGTTTCAAGGTAATGAATGTTCTTCTTTTCTGCTGGCTGATGTCATTGAATAAAGGGTGATGTACACATGCTGTACAGTGTGAAAACCACACAAAGGCCATGTAGTCATATTTTCTAAATGCTGCACAACTCTTGTCACAAACGCATGACACTATAGTTGAGAAATTAGACACTATGTTACCAGCTTGCTCTTGGATTTACAGACTTTAACTGAAAACAGCTTCCCACATAGGGTGAATACAATTATGCTATTTAAACTGAAGCCTAATAAAACAGAAAGACAAAAACATTTCACAAGATAAACATGTATATTAAAAAAAAGACAAGAACAAAGGTTGACAGGCAGATAAACATAGTGAAAACGGAGACATTAGACAGACAGTGATGTGACTGGTAGAATGGGTGATACGCAAGCTAGTAGGGGTGGAGAGGAGAAAGAGAGTGGCAGATAGAGACAGCCAGGCATGTACAGTAAGCTGACAGGAAGGAAAACATGGAGGAAGACACAGAAGCAGATCGAAGGGGGAAAAGGAGATACACATGCAGGTATACAAGCATAAAGATGGACAGAGAGTTATGAAATATAGGCAGGCTTGCTGAAGAAAACTGGCTGTCCAAAAGGCACACATTAAGATGCTGAGACTGCCGCACATGACCAGGTCGACAACCCAGAAGCATGTGATCAGGGAGACATTTGGAAATTCTGGGTGGAGTGTAGGCTATTTGACGGAGAGACTAGCAGACAAACAGACAAACAGAGAAAGTGAGAGTGCAAGACAGTGTTGTAAATGGGCAGGTGGAGAGAACACACACACACACACACACACACACACACACACACACACACACACACACACACACAGGCAGACAGGCAGGGCCAGAAATGAGCCTGGGCAGAAGATAAGATTCCTGGGTGGCTTTGCCATGGGCACCGGTCTGCAGAGCACAGCAGCTTGGGGCAGAAGGAGGAGTAGGGGGAGGCAGCGAGAGGGGGTGGGGATAGTGTTATCAAGCCAGTGCAGAGGCTGGGTTGGGCAAATGGGCAGTCTGGGAATCCCACCTCTACTACTACTCTCCCTCTCTGCCATCCAGCAGCTGTGGTGAGACAGGAAGAGGAAAGACAGAAGAAAGACCAGAAAAAGGATCTAAGTAAAAAAACAAACAAAAAAAAAACGAACCCATGCATACACACCTTGTTCCCGAGGTGTGTATGCATGAATTCATAGGTGTACAGTTGTCTCAGACTGATAGTGGCTTCAGATGAGTGAGGAGCACAATGTTCCTTTATCACTTTATACTGTTGGGGTTTTTTTTAGCAAGAGGAAAATAGACAGAGGGAGAAAGCAAGCGAGTATGCAAAAAGAAGTACCGGATAGTGCAGCTTTGATAATGATGTTTCTCTGTATACAGGAATGTTTACAAAATGATATCCACAAAAAGTTAAAGGCACTCAGGTGAAACTATAGATGTTGCACATACAATCTTTTCTCCTCCCTTTCATGTGTGACACTGTCAAGTATCATATGTCTCTGCAGTCGGAACAAGACTCTCCCAGCATGCAGGCGGTGCATGCGTATGTATGTGCCTATGTTCACAGCAGGGTATGATCTGCCCAGTAAGACTAAGGATTTAAATAATATGCTGGATGCATTTTCAACAGCGACCACACAAGCAGCTAAGCAACACTGTCAGTTCACGTTTTCTGTAATTGTGCACCGCAGTGCTAGGCAATACAGCAAAGTTAAAGAAGCAACTTGTGCAGTAGAAATGTCTCATTTTTAAGAAGATACTGACGTAGAGTTTACTGAATATTTAATCAAAATTTTATGTAAAAAAAGAACAGTTATAAAGTTTTGGTGCAAATACTGCCACTGTGTGGCTACTTATTAAAGAAACCCTTTAATACATAGATACATAAAGCATGACGGCACAAATATTGCTAAAAGCATGCTCCAAATACATATCTGAAACTATGGATAGGTTTAAGAGAACATGATTCTGGGCACTGGATTATTGATCAGGACATCTGAATGTTACTGGTTGACATTAGTGGAGTCTAATGTTGTATTCTGCCATTTTTTTTTTTTAAAAGAGAGGCCAAGAGAGGCTTTGAAGGAAGTTTGAGGGTAGTTTGGGTGGAATAAGCCTACAAGCTTTCTGGTGGGTTGTTATTTTTTTAAGGTATGCCACAACCCATTAATATATTGCCAGTGGTGTAAAAACTGGTTTAATACATTAAAATTGCATACATTTTTTAAACTTATGCATCAAAACACATCTAAATAGAAAAATAGGAAAAGCACATGCAAAAAGAACACATACACATATACAACGTTACACAGAGGGGCTCAATGCTGCAATAATTTTTGTCTGGAGTTCCCATTATGTCACTTTATTAAGTTTACATATTTCAGGAGAGGGAACAATTTAGATTTCTCATTTCTCCTCAGTCTTTCGTCTCTTTTAGTTTGTACCCTAACTGTCCAAACTAAGATGATATAATTATTTCTAATCCCGAGTCTGATTTTTCTTCTCTCCAGAGCAGAACTTCACTCACCTGCTGCCTGTTCTCATTATAGATTACAGTGTCATCTGCAAACACCATAATCCCATATGCCCTCTTCTCTGGTATCATCCACAATCCCTTTATATAAAGTCAGTACATAGTCAATTTCTGTTTACATTTAATTTACCTTATTGTTACCACAATCCCTCTCTTTTGACTGTTTATTCCAAAGTAATAAACTGAAAATACAAAAATTCGGCAACCCTCAAAAAATGGTATTGATTACATCTCAATGTCTGTGAAGGTTCTCAGTCATCCAGGTCATCGTAGTCAAAGGAGCTTGCAAAGAAAAGCGTCTGGACTTCTTTAAGTTACTTAAAGACGTTTCACCACTCATCCGAGAAGCTTCTTCAGTTCTAAGGTCAAATGGTGGAGAGTCCCAGGTATAAACCTAGTGGGAGTAACCCCCCACAGAGGGACAAAAGGACCCCCTGATGATCCTCTAATCACCTGAGCCAAGGTGTGAAACTGGGTGTGGGTCCCAATCAGCCAGAGTTTCGGGTGAGTTCATTGTGAAACCTGGCCCCATCTTATCATGTGAATTCCTGAGGTCAGATGGCCCAGGATGTGAGTGGGCGTTAAGGCATCTGGGAAGGGATCTCAAAACTGGATTATAGATGGCAGAGAGTTGGTGTCGTAAACCCCCGCCTCTGTTCAAAGATGGTCGCTCACAGTGGACATAGATGGCTTCTTTCACTCCTCTTTCAAACCATCTGTCGTCTCTGTCCAAAATGTGAACATTGGCATCCTCGAAAGAGTGACCTTTGTCCTTAAGATGCAGATGGACTGCTGAGTCTTGTCCTGTGGAGGTGGCTCTTCTGTGTTGTGCCATGCGCTTGTGAAGTGGCTGTTTGGTCTCTCCAATGTAGAGGTCTGGGCATTCCTCGCTGCACTGTACAGCATATACCACATTGTTAAGTCTGTGTTTTGGCGTTTTGTCTTTTGGGTGAACCAGTTTTTGTCTGAGCGTGTTGCTGGGTCTGAAATACACTGGGATGTCGTGCTTGGAGAAAACTCTCCTGAGTTTTTCTGATACACCGGCTACATAGGGGATGACAATGTTGTTGCGTCTGTCTTTCTTATCCTCCCTCGCTGGTGTCTGGTCTTCTTTTCTGTGCCTCTTTGCTGACTTTAAGAACGCCCATTTAGGATAGCCGCATGTTTTGAGTGCTTCCTTTACATATGTGTGTTCCTTCTTTTTTCCTTCAGGCTTAGAGGGAACATGTTCTGCCCGGTGGTGTAGGGTCCTAATTACTCCAAGTTTGTGTTCCAGAGGGTGATGAGAGTCGAACAGGAGGTACTGGTCCGTGTGTGTGGGCTTCCGGTAAACTTCGATGTTGAGTTTGCCGTTCTCTTCAATGTGCACAGCGCAGTCCAGGAAAGGCAAACAGTTGTCCTTTGTGTCTTCCCTGGTGAACATCAAGCAAGGACAAGACTCAGCAGTCCATCTGCATCTTAAGGATAAAGGACACTCTTTCGAGGATGCCAATGTTCACATTTTGGACAGAAAGGACAGATGGTTTGAAAGAGGAGTGAAAGAAGCCATCTATGTCCACTGTGAGCGACCATCTTTGAACAGAGGCGGGGGTTTACGACACCAACTCTCTGCCATCTATAATCCAGTTTTGAGATCCCTTCCCAGACGCCTTAACGCCCACTCACATCCTGGGCCATCTGATCTCAGGAATTCGCATGATAAGGTGGGGCCAGGTTTCACAATGAACTCACCCGAAACTCTGGCTGATTGGGACCCACACCCAGTTTCGCACCTTGGCTCAGGCGATTAGAGGATCATCAGGGGTCCTTTTGTCCCTCTGTGGGGGGTTACTCCCACTAGGTTTATATCTGGGACTCTCCACCATTTGACCTTAGAACTGAAGAAGCTTCTCGGATGAGAGGTGAAACGTCTTCAAGTAACTTAAAGAAGTCCAGACGCTTTTCTTTGCAAGCTCCTTTGATTACATCTCAATGTCCTCTGTCTGTAATGGAGCCACTGAAATGTAAGCAACAAAGTGCAATGCACTGCACCAACTTTTTCAGTTCACCAGTCTGCGAGGAAACTTGTACCATCATGATAAGTATAGGATTCCACTAAGATGGAAAAACAACACCAAACTTCTGCAAATATACTAGAAAGTATATTAAACGGTATATTAAGTAAAGAATCAAAACAATTTAAAATGTCGCTGCAACACAAATTATTTGAGGATGCACACAGGAAGGGTAAGAATCTCTTCCCCATCCATCTTCCTTTTCCCCATGTCTCAATCTAGCTGTGATAAAGGAGCGCCTCCTCTGCCAGACACATGGCCAATTACAAATTAGCCAGTTTGTCAGAAGGATGGGGGTGGGGGGATCGTAATCAGGCTTCAAGAGGTGGAGCCCCTTGAAGATTAATTGGAAATGGGCCCCCGGTAAATGTCAATGGCAATCAAGGGTTTGTACAGCTCTGATTGACTCTATACACAGACCCCTCTACCCAGGATAAGCTTTCTCCAGCCGTGACATTGCTGGCACCACTCCCTTACTCTCTCCATCTCCGCTGAAAGGGAGAGAAGACAGGCACAAAAGAGACAAGGAAAAATGGCGTTGTACGACAGCGATGGAATACCAAGGAAGGGAACAAAAGAGGAACGTCTGACATTTCGAACCTCCTGTAGTGTTCATGTTTAGGAGCTTTGGTTATGATTTGAAAGAGTGCAGTGCAGAGGCACACCAAAAGAAGCAATTTTCCACCCTGGGACTACATCTGAAGTGAAAGTCATCAAGAAGGCAATTTTCTTTGCTTCCAAATATGGCCCTGGAATTTTTTTAAATGCATTTTTCCACGTCTTTTTAATGCCTGCGAATAACTCAGGTTTTACTCCTTGATAATATATCTGTCAAAATATGCAACTCACAGAAATAAAAACCTGAATGTTCAATTATTTTTATCTGAATCAAAATAACCAATAAAGAAAGATTATATCTTAAAAACTGAACTATTTAACTTTGAAGTGTAAGCCAGAACCTCATCTGCTCAGTGAGAGATCTGTGTTATTCTAAGTGGCATTGCAATTAGGAGATAAGGTTCTGAATTTAAGTGTTAAGCAGCTGCGGTTAGTAATGAAGATAAAGCTTAGAAAATACACTTTCTGAAAATTATAACTTTATATGTTTATGGCATATTAGGTGTATGGCAAAGTTGATTAGCCATTCACTAACTTCCATAGTAATTGTTGTTAGCAGCTACAATTATAAAGCTTCCTATTCTACCACATCAGTAATGTTGTTTACAATGAATCTGGTGGCAGATTTATGACCCACGATACTTGGAAAATGTTTATTATTAGGTGCTTGACTTCAAACAGAGGTATTAAGTTTTGCTGATTAAAAAGAAAACTGTCAGAAGAAGATTCAGTCGGTTTGAGTCAACCTCATAAGCTCCAACAAGTCACAGGTGATCCATGGAGACTTAAGGTTAGTTTTTGGTTTAGCCAGAAGACAAATAGGAAATTTTCTGGAACTAGGAGATGTCACATATCAATTCCAGTCTCATATATTTTGCTCTTACAGTTTTCATGGTAAAAGAGTTTTCATTGGGGTGTTCAACAGGACAGGCGCAGCAGTGATGTAGCAACAAGAGCCATGGAGTATGAGTGGATTTCTGTAACTTGTAAAATAGACGGGCTAAATGAGAGAGTTATCTACTTAGAATAGAATAGAATAATCCTTTAATTGTCCCACAAGGGGAAATTTGGTTGTAACAGCAGCCAAAAAGACACATATACATATCTACTATAACTCTGAGGTGAGCGACTGAAGAAACTACCAGTGTGACCAAAGGGTTTTGACTGACTACATATAAAGGGGATTGAACTATATTAGAAGGTTATACCTATTACAATACAAAGTATGACTAGCAAAGACTCAGCAGTTACAATGTGACAACTGTTTGAGTGTAAATAAATTTTACTTTTAACTGAATTCAAAGTACATTCTCTTGCTCATACACCTTACCATTATGGATTTTTTAAAAATTTATACAATAGTAAATTTCCATTATTTTCAGGTATTTTTCTGGTGCCCCAGCTGCTGTAATGTCACAGTTTTTATATTTATTATTATATAAAAACAAGTATTATATGTATATGTATATGTATGTATTATATTATATGTATATGTATTATAACATTGCTACCTCTGATCCATTTACAATAAAGCAAATCTTAATGTGGAGTCAACAGTTTTTGGGAAGGAGTTCTGGGGCATTGATGTCCTCTACTATCCTCATTTGTATAATTCACAGCATTTTCATTTACATTTGAAAGCCTCCCAGTGTTGGAAGTATCTTTCTTCCACTCGTGTTTTTGACGCCTAGTTAAAAGGAAATACTTTCCCAAGTGTCTCAGCTACCTGTCTTCAGTGCTTTAGGATGTCTTACATGCAAAGACCCAGTGTGACAGTGAATCGAAGCAGGATCGGTCAGCCTGCATTTGATGGCATCTTGCTGCTCTTGCCAGAGCTGTACTGTAGTGACAAATGCTGTCAATATATTGGCTGAATGTCAAAAAGTTCGAAAACAGGATTTTCTTACTCAGGCCGGTCTTGTCACAAACAATTCTGCAAGTGCATTTAATTCAGCTGCCTACTCCTGTCTCCCCATACCAATGCAAATTTCTGTTAACCGAGGCAGAAAATGCCCGCTTAGTTGATTAGATTCTCCCAACGACAGGAAGAGCAAAGTCAACGATGAGTTGAGGCAAGATGACTAATGAGGAGGGAGATACAGAGGAGGAGACGACATAGTGTTACGTCAATTATTTCATCGATACTGGCAGTTCATCAACCCGAACACACATTAGTTGTTGGTAAACAAGATTTTAGAGTTTGACGACTGCTACACGAATGGGAAAAATAAAAAAGGAACACAATCAAAATACAAAATGACATTCCATGTTTTCCCTCGAAAGCACAAAATGCTCAGATCCCAAAGAGGACTGATCTCTTTTCTGTTTTCTCCTCTTTTAAAGCATGGTGAATATTTAGGGTTATTGAAACTGACTTGAGGGTTAGAAAATAAAGGGTGTTCTCGGTACACACATATATATTTGTTTTCTTTTATACTTGGACTTGTGCAGCCCACCCTCTATGCTTCCTGCTTAGAGCCATCAAGTCATTAAAAAACAAATATCCATCACAATAATCAGCTCAAGCCATTCAGTGGTGACCGGCCTTTGCCAAGGTTTACCCTGGGCATGACATCACCTGTTCAAAATGAGAGATGGTGATCAAGACTAGCAAATTATGATTGGTATGATCTAGTGATGCTCTTCAGCTTGATCAGTGCCGCTGTTGTCTTCCAGGTGTTGGTAAAAATTACAAACCAATAAATGATCTAAAAGGTTTTGTAGGTTTTTTTTTTACTTTCATGATATCCTCATTTTCTTCGAAAACTTAATGCCCACTATCTGACTCTTCAAACCCAAAGGGCATGAAGAGTCTGGTAGTCTGTTAGAGTTTTCCCATATTCCCACATACCCCCTGGTATTTTTTCTGATCTTTGACACTTGTTTTGTCTCACTCATAGTTAGTCTCTCTTCTGGATTTTGCCCTCTAATCAACAGTCGTACTGAGAAGACTAAATAGGGCTTGGAGACAATGCTTTGTTGTGTTGCCTCCCATCAACCCCTATCTTGGAGTACCCATGTAGACTGTACTGAGTATGCCCATAAATCGCTAACAATCATTCCACTTGTCTGTAACCTGCAGAGTCATTATTACATGAACAACGACCTATGTTTCATTCTCAGCAAAGTAAGGCTACAGTTCCTTCCATTAGAATGCCACACAACTTCAGCTGGCGAGATCCATGCAGCCCCTTTTTGGGTTACTGGTTGACCAAAACCAGCTAACAATAGTGATTCTCATGAAATCGCTGCTTTCTTTTAAAAATATTTCGTTAAAAATGCAGCACTAGCGTGTTGGACATTTTCTAATCAAATACCACCTAATGTGTGCGGGGTCATTATAGCAACGTGGCTGAAAGTCCAGTGATGTCATTTGTATGCGACATTAATGCCACAACAAAGGAGGATGTTGAAGTGATGGTATACCTGCTGCTTGGTGCATAGCTTTCTGTCAGATTCAAGGACCACAGTGTTGTTTTACGTGTAGCCATTTTCCTCGTTGCCGGCTTATAAAAATGATGGTTTTGATTTGAATGAAAGAGATGCTGTCATGATTCATCAAAGGACACTACTGACTAGCCAATCACTGGAATGCAGTTACATTTTCGAATCGTTTGGAACCTCACCCGAGTAGGTATTAAAAAAGTACCTGGTACCAGGTAACATCACCTAATGGAAAACCTTAAAAATTGAGTTGAGTCATGCCAAGCCACCTTGAATAGGCACTAATGGAACAGAGCTATCAGTTTGCCAATTTGGTACCAACTCTATTGGATATATACAGTTTTTGTGAGATTTTGAGACTTCTGTATTATCAGTGTGATTGCTTTTTCCAAACCCTAAATAAATTGCAGAATACAATTTCAAACAATAAATTGGGGGAAAAAGGATATCAAATATATGTATTGTGCAAATTAATATTTATTAAAGTTTTTAAAATTGCTAGAAGGTTCATTAAACACTCTTTTAAAAAAAAGTAATTTCTTGCAATAATTTCATGTTTCAGGCTTTAAAGAGTAACATTCTGTTTATTTTAATTTTTTGTGGTCTGGCCTTGTCGCAACTCTCTGGTAAACTCACATGCATTGCCTGCTACTTGCCAGCTTTGTCCATCTTAATGCCAGTGAAACCCCACCTATCAAGACTGTTTGTCCGGCTCTTTCTTCCATATTACTTGTCCATCTCACTGGCCAGCATCGCTCCCCATCGACTCAACTAACTCTGACAACCTCTTGTCTGCCAAACCTCACACTTTCCAGAATGAACCCAACCTCTTCCACCTGCAGCTCACTGTGATCTGCCTTTTAGCTTACTACCGAGTGTTCACTATGTCCTATCCCACCACCTCTGCAATATTCATGCTCACCCTTCAAATATCACAGTAAATCCGGTTTTCCCTATTTCTGAGTCCAGCTTTTCAAGGTTTTGGAACCGTGATTGGCAAATTCACAGATAGTTTTGTGTAGTATACGCTGCTGCAGATCAGGATGCAAACATACACATGATCTGATATCCATGCATTGCTGTTGTTCCTACGTCATCATAACAATGTCGGTCCAGCATCAACTAGCCAATCATGTTGTCTGAGCATTAAGTCAGAATTAGCCAATCAAAAACTATAACAAGCAAACCAACACGAGTGACCTAAATTTGGCTAACAGGAGTCCTGACTTAATAAAATATTTGTTATGTTGCATGAATTAATAAAGAAAACACTTGAAATGATTAGCATTTGTTCAATAAGAGAGTTTTGTATAAACAAAGATGCTTTTTAAATGAAACCTATGACATACAACAACATGTTAGTTGCAATGTTGGTCCTGGGCCAAGATTATTATAATGATGATTGTTATGGAGGAACAACACCGACACAGGGATATCAGATAAAGCTAAATCGACACCATACTGTAAAAACTGGCGTTAAAAAGATGTTATGTCGGTAAAAATAATTCCATATATGGAGGAGGCCTGTGAATTTCCAA
This sequence comes from Mchenga conophoros, assembly GCF_057382185.1. Classification (NCBI taxonomy): domain Eukaryota; kingdom Metazoa; phylum Chordata; class Actinopteri; order Cichliformes; family Cichlidae; genus Mchenga; species Mchenga conophoros. Next base: position 13,816,790 of record NC_140530.1, read on the forward strand.
GTATAGGAAGCTTCATCCTGATAAACATTCACAATCTAATTCCTGCTGAAGTGACACAAAGTTGGGTAGACTTTTCTAAGTATGTGAGAGCAGAGGAGAGTTTAAGAAGCAGATTTGGTGTGCCAACGCAAGTAAAGGCTGTACATTTGCTGTCAACGAGTCTTTTTCTTCTTCATTTAAAACCTTTGACAAGCTTTTTTAAAAATGGAGTCGTGCACCATATTAAAACAAGAGTCGACCTCATCAAGTTGGTCTGTGCAGCAAATAATCCAAAAGCAGATGGTAAAGAAATATTTTAAAACTATGTTTTCCTTGATTTCCTGGATGGAGCTTCACCGTCTGATTTGTAAGCCAGTGCCAGTGACAACTGCATTTTAGAAGCTCTGCCAGATATATTACAAGGGGGAACTGGAGCAGAACAGCTCACTGGCAATGCACCATAGACATTATGCAAATACCATAAGAGAACATATTAGCTAGTCTATCGGTTCCCCTCAGAGATGCCTCCACCAAATTGTCTAAGAAGTCGCAGTGAGCCCCCACTGAGCCGAGGAATGGGTGAATTTAAATCAGGGTGACAAAGTAGCCTTTCTGACATCTTGTATTGCTCTTCCCAATTTCTGAATGTATAGCGCCTACACGTTTTATACCTTCTCCAACACAGTGCATGTCTTAATTTGTGTCTCCTGCAGCAATCACATGCAGATGCCAGATAGCCAATCATCACAAATATGACTTAATGAAGATACAGCCAATCTGAAAAACCCCCAGTGGTTTATTGAAAAGCATTTGGTGTAATGTCCCATAACACTTGACATGCACATCTCCAGCAGAGCATTTGAGTACAAGTCAAAACGGCTGGATCAACAACGCTGACAATGGCATATATTTCCAGTAATAGCCTTTATGTTTGTTTTTAAAGAGGCTATGGCAATGCATGCCATTATAGGCCTAATGATGTACGATTGTCATCTCACATATTGCAGAGTTAATTGGGCCTCTGTGATCATGCCTAATGGCTTTACCAGGGAATTATTGACACAGTGATGTGGGCCGACGTGCTACAGGTTGGTGAATAAATAAATAAGCAAGCCCCCACTACACCCACCCCTTTTTGCTCAGCCACGATGCTCGTCAATCTTGGCAACTGCCTCTGTAGCAGCCCAGTCAGTTAACATTTTAGAAAATGGCTGCCCATTAATAATAAAGGCATATTAACATAAGTGAATTCTGCTATGGTGTGGGATTCAGTGGAACAGTTATTAAAGTCCAATTTGGCCCCATTAATAATGCATCCACCTTTGACTTTTTGATATCCAGATTATGTGGTATTACTGTGGCTATACATTATTTATTAACCACATTCAATTGGGGACCTTGATGACTTCTAATTGTTAGGTGGTGGTGCCATTAAGTTATCCCTGATGAGGCTTGTCAATCAAGATGCATTTTCTCGACCTCAGTGTCCAACACGCTACACTCACACACACGTAAGCACACAGTCAGAGCCAGGTGCCAACAGTGCCAACAGTGGCACAGTGCGGGACAGGGGCATAGTGCTCCACCCCACAACCCTGCTGAGACATAGAGGTCTGACTCCTGTCTGTCACGGCCATTTGAAGTCTTGCAGAGGGGAGGCCAAACAGCATGGGGCCTGCAGTTAGAGAGGCCTGGCTTAAAAAGTTAATGGCTCCTGTTCTATACTGAATGACACTGGGAGGGTAAGTGATTGTCATGGCTCCATTCTCAAGGGGAGACTTTTGTCAGTCACTCACACAGACAGACAGCAGCACATGCACAGTTATATAGATTTAACTAGGCAGTCATGTACACTATACAATTTATGTCCACAGGGGAAAGTGCATATAGAGCACTTCCAAAATGTACAGTACTCTAAGTATCTGTAAATGCATGTGTATCATGCTGAAGAACCAACAAGATGCCAGGCAGCATGCTGTAACTCTTCTGATGGCACACACTGTGCCGTACAAATGGTGAATAAATGACAACACATCCCCCTCAACTTTAGGCTAACAATCATGCTGAATACCATGTCATTCTGTCCAGCATGTTGAGATTTTATTGCACGGTAGATCACCCCAAACTAATTTGAAACTGAATGACAATCACTTGCTCATGAATGTTCCTGCTGCACAGAAAGGGCTGAGTAACAATTTGTGCACCGCAGAGTAAGAAGAAAAAGGAAAAACGAGTGTGAATGAATTCTGCTCCCCTGAGTGCAGGCAAGAAATGGAATCAAGATAGAAAAAAAAAAAAAAAGAGGAAGTGAGATATCTTGTTAAATACACTGGAATTGGATACAGCAGCAGCACACAATGCTCTAGCGCTACACACAAGCACACACAGACACACACACGCGTAGACACCAGGTGAGTTTTATGCCTCACACATCCTAAAAATTAGAACTGGTGCACATTACACAATTAAGCACAATCTTTAGGAGCCTACCTGAGTTTTATAAATTGATATTTAATCAGCGCTCCGTGGGGGAGACTTTCTGGCAAATACAGGGGACCTCATGTTGAATCTGGCAAGCACTACATCCCAAGGGCCACAGTAGCACCAGCTGTATATGACACAGAGATATTCCACAGTTCCGTTAACAGGGATGAATATGGTGCAAAGTGTTCTTAGGCTGCCGGGATCAGTTCATGTGACCATCTTCAATTTGTGGCCACTTAATTAATGATCATCTGTATGCCCGGTCATGCATTCAAATAATGCAGTTAATGCAGAACTCGAGCATAAAGACAAGAGTAGATTTTTTTCCCTGCGTTAATACTTTTTAGCTTGTCATTTTATTTAGTGACCCCAATTCAATGCAAAAACAGTAGCAAAAAGTCCTAATCTTTTATTTTTAATGTTTAATTTTTCAAGATAATAACACAACTGTTCTTATATAATATTCTTATTCTTATTCCAGGGGTATTATTATCTAATTATCTGGTTACTTGTTACATGTCAGAATCTGAATAAGTCATGCATTAGCATGCAGAAGTCTTGCCACTAACTCTTATTGTGTATGCTGTGCGTTTGACTGAAAGGATCTGTAACTCTTGTGACATAAATGATGCACCAATCATTTGTATTTACAGTTTGATTAATGATGGTTGTTAATGATTAATTAATATTAACTAATCGGTAAATTCTTGTTCGAGACATTACTATAAAATGTTGGCATTAATATTCATGTTCACTGAATATTCATGTCCATTCTCACCCATCAGTATGCCTGCTAGGAGCCAGGACAAGGCCAACACTTATAATTGGCAATCTTTTCCTGTTGGTTGACAGTACAGAAGAGTCATTTCCTTGCATTCAAATCTGCGAGTTGCACAAAGCCGGCTTGTCAACTTTCCACTTCATTACAGGTCAAGCAATAGACTCATTTCTCTCAGGCGCATCGCTCCCATAATTGTTTTCCACCTCTTCTTTCGTAGCCAATTTACATGTGCTTCCTTGCTGAGTGTAATAGAGACAGAGAAAGGAAAGACGAAAATGCTCCTGCTTTTCACTTCCACTCACCGTCCATTAACGACGTGACACATGGAACGCAAAAAGTAATATGAGTTTTGTCCCTTTTTTCGTAGCCTTTGCTTTAAGCCATGTGATACAGTGTGCTGAACTGAGCTGAGAATTTGATAGGAAATTGGGATGTAGAACGGAAAAGAATGGGATAAAAAGCAGACTGGAGGAAAGGTATAGACTGCACTCAGTGAAACTGTCATTGCTTAAAACCCTGTCATGATCCTGGGTCCTTTTGACCCAGCGTTTTGTGTTTTCTCTTCGCGATTTTGGTTCTGTTCTCTAATTGGTGTTTACCCTGTTCCCCCCCGTGTGTTCCTGTTTTATTGTGAAGGTCTGCGTCTTATGTGAGTGTTTTCAGTTTGCCTCCCTGGTCAGCTGTGTCTCCCAACTGTGTGTAATCTCCCTGTGTTCTGAGTGTATTTAAGTTGTATTTTCTGTCTCAGTAATCGCTGGTTCGTCTGTGTTGTTTCCCCTCGGTCTCTCCGTATGTATTTCCCCGGACCTCCCTGCATCTTCGTTTCTGGTTTGTCTTATTAGTTTACCCAGTTTTGGTTTCTAGTTTCATGTTTTGCCACCCTTGCTGTTTGTATTGACCCACTATCATAAATAAACACCCACCTGCACCAGAACTGCCGTCCTTTTGGTCCTACTACAAATCCACACGGCTTGCCCCGCAAACCGTGACAAACCCCAAAGGCTGTTGCATTCAAATGAACACTTGGAGTGACCAGTTAAGTCATTTTAAGCGATTATATTTTTTAAATAAAAAAAATATGTTTTTCTTTTTCCTGCTGTTCCTACTAAAAAAACCGTCTACAAAGAGTTTAATAAAGCAATGATACCAATCTCATTCCTGTGATGAGATTTGATATAATTCTCAACAAAAGCAGGAGTAAAGCACTCTTTTTGTAACCACAAGCTGCCACAAGCAAACCTACACAGAGGCGGGAGAATCAGAGGCATGAAGGCATTATTAAAATATCAAAAATCCATGAATGCAAAACACGCAAATAAAATCAGATCACTTGTGACTCAGGAAAAAAGACAGCAAAGATGAAGCACTTTCATGTACCTTCTGGCTTAGAAAAAAATATCAAAATAATAAGAATAAAACACAAAGTAAAACAAAAATGATCATGGAAGAAATGTGACTATTTTTTAATGAATACTTAAAATGATACAGCACGGCATAAACTGTATCTCCAACCTGCATCCACATCTTCCGCTTCTATTGACAGCTAGGTTAAACTCTTACATGTAATAATTGTGCCTTCTGGACATGTGCTTTTAAATTATATTATAATAATTATTTATTTTTTAAATTAGAAATCGGTGTTAGCACATAAATATCCAATGCACAAGATGATACACACAATACATGCAGACAGTTTGGTATTGGCATTCCTTCATCCACTATTCCATATCAGTGATGCATTGTTAATTTCATGTAAAATTCTTGTTCGGAATTTTCTCTCATGATTTTTTAATCATATTCATACTGCTTATACAGCATCCTTGTATCCCTTCCCTCTGCATCTCACTCCTGTGTCTGCCTTTATAAATCATCATCCTTCTGAAGTCATACTGCTGCGATAATCGTGCCCCCTCTCTTCTGAAAATCTCTCTCATCCTCTTTCCCTCCCACACTGTTTCTCTGTGTCTCAAAACCCCATTTCTTGACGCCAACTGGCAGCAGCAAGCGAAGACAAGTTTCTCTTATGTCACCCTACGCACAGACTGCACGATAATGCTAATTCACCACGACAACAATTTAGCATCGTTACTATAAATGTTTAACATGTTCCCAAACAGTTCCCGTCATGATTGGCAACACAATTACTCAAAGAAAGGAGCTGACAAACTGAAATTTAATGCGAGCCAACGTTACCCTGGATTGCATCAGTGGTACAGAATCGACTGCAACAGACCTTTTTAACCAAATCTGGCGAAGCAGAATCAGCAGTCGATGTAGAAGCGCATATGTGCATTTTGGGACTCCTTGATACGCGTGATTGCAAGAAGGTGTAAGATTACTCAAAAACTTGATCGCTTGTCACCACTCTCTTATCCACATAGAGCAGGCTGATACTTTCTTGGAGTGCTAAAGCCACAGTTCTTCCTGCCTTTTGAAGTCTGATGAGTGCATGTTTCATTAGTGAGAATTGGATTTCAACTTTGTAGCATGCATTTTATCATTGACGAGCATGTGTGAGTCTCCTTTATTGCATGCCTGCTGTTTGGGTAAACTTGTGACAATCTGTTGGAAGCTTTTCATTTTCCATTTCACTCGACCACGAGGCTGTTTTTCTGGCTGCACTGCAGAGAGACCTTCACAAGGCCGAGCTTTTAATTGCTTCTTTGCAGGGGGCTCGTCTTGACAGTGCCTCACATCCTTTCTTCTGTGAAAAAAAAAAAAAGGAACAAAATCTTAGAAATAGTGGCAAAAGGATTTCTGCCTACGCTTGATCTCCCCTGTGGAGTTTGTCAAACAAAAGAAGATCCTTTAATTTGGTCGCAACAGGAGCTTTCCACTATACTCGGCACGCACAAATTCGAGCAAGAAAAGTCAGTGCCCCCCCCCCCCAAATGTCCCAGGAGAGTTGGCCGACCTCACAAAGTTGATGAACATGTGTGTGACTGGAAATGTCTTATAACCAACATATATTTTTTGCAACACTGTAATCACTTACTTATTTATATATATATATATTAAGCATCTTATGTAAGAAAGGTTCATATAATGTATTTCTTCAATGTATTGACAATGAGGTGTGTGTTTCATCAGGCTTACCAAACCATCTGAGTATTGCAGTGTATAACTTTTTTTTCTTAACACTGTGTATTTGTACTTGCACCATGGTCTCAGCAAGTCTCCATGGGAACTGGCACAGGGGAAATTGTTTCTCATAACCAAGCACCTAAGGTGAGAGGGGTTTAAGAATTCAGAAAAAAACCCACAGCAGACAACAGTGCTGGTTTAAACAGGAGCTAGTGACTTGCTCTAACAAAACATATGCTGTGTATGTGTTTTGCCCCTAAAGTGGTGAGTTGTAAATCAATCCACGATCCTCACATGTGGCTCCGCTGCATCTCAAGCTTCAGTATATCATCAGAGTGTGAAAAAGAGTTGTAACGCTTTTAGGAAAATTGGATTTGAGAGAGCTTGAGTTTAAATTTCAGTGTAAGGAGAACAACGTGACAGGCAATTTAATATACAATATAACACAGCAAAGTAAGTTTGAGGACCTTGAGACAAGATTGTTGTGAACAGAAATACACAGCATTGAACAAAATGCATTGTTTTAGTATTTAATTCATATTCCCCTTCTGACTGGATCCATCCACTTTATATCACAACAAAATACTTTCAGATATGCTACATACAATAGGATATTCCACATCTATATTCCTTTAGCTGATTCCTTTAAGCACAACTTAAAGACAGTTTTAGTAAGATCTTGGGTCACCACGGACCGAACACCAGAACAGTTTCAGTGTCATTGAAAACTTTCCTTTTTTGGATAGACTCTTGGTTAGACACCATTCTTCCAAACGATATTTCCTCTTTGATGTTTTATGATAGTGGTGGGCACGTGTCCAAACTTAACTTCAGTTCTGGGAGCTCAGTCTAACTGGGAAGTGTGGAGTAAATATGATACATATTATCATATTTGTAATCATATAAAATATCTAATTTTCACTTTGATTCCTTTCTTTTTCAGCCATTCTGTTGTAGAGTTGTTGGTGTTCTTGGGGATAACTGTCCTGTAACATGTGAGTTTCAGCTATTTGATGGCCTCAAATATCACTTTAGAGTATTTTGGTAATGAGGTTTTGCAGACATGTGACCATAAGCAATGGGAAGTTAACTTCTCCATCATTGTAGACATGTTACAATCATGATAACAACGTAGTAAATAAGTGAATAAGGCTCAGTCACACGGATCTATAGAGGTCATCTGGTACCCACCAGTGATGAGGGAAAAATTAGCATTCCCCAACTGGTTGTGAGTGGTTGAGTGTCGCTGGGAAATTATTGCTAAAGCTCCCCTCCAGCATCCTACAGACTGGCCTAGCAACCACTCTGTCACTAGGGAAAAACATGTACTCTCCAACAGGTTGTCAAAAACCTCTTTGAAATTGCTTTGGTCTCTAACATATTGCTACAGTCATAGTTTGAATGGAATTGTTCAAACTTCTCTATAAATACTTTCCAGCTACTCTGAACTTTAATGAAACTTGTCACAAACCAGAGAGGGTGAAGGTTTGTCTTCAAAATAAAAGTTGCACCTTTTGACACATCCTATCGGCAGTGCTACTGGCAACTTACTTTGAAGGGGAACTTTTTTCCATTTCTGGCTTGCTTTGACTTGCTACCTACTGCTTCCTAGTAGTTAGCATGTACGAAAATATACAGGCAACCATAACAATCAATTAGCAATTAGTGTAAACACTTGGAGATCTTTGATGTAGCACCTTCTTCGTAACTGCTTTCATTCATGGTCGATTCAGGGACAAATTAGCTACTCAGGTTCTCTTGCGACAAAACCAGTCCAAATCATCAACCGTCCCTTAAAAAACGGAATCGTCCCGTATTTAGAAACAAAAGTACACGTCCCGTGTTGAGCTAATAAAAACATAATTCCCAGCCCCTCTCCTGCTTTGTGACCAATGAGCTGACAGCACACTTATGACAATTCGAGTATGACAATTCAGATTACCGCTCATCTCATTGGTCGAGGAAAGGTCGCTTGTGGAGAAAATACCGGAAGACAACGGATGACCACAACAAGAAGCATGGCCAACAGGGAAACAAACGCCGACACTGCGGTGCAAGTCTCGGATGACAGTACACCTAAAGCTGGACAGACACTGTGCGATTTTTTCAGTCACGTTATTCAGCTCCTGCTCAAACTGCTCGATTGACTCGCAGGGGTTAGAAGTTGGTAGGTCACGATGCAGGGTCTCACACTATACCGCCCGATGCTCTGATGCGACCTGAGTGCTCACACTGTGCCTCCATAACATGAAGGTTATAACAGAAAATCTGTCGCTCTCCCTCTCTGTCTTTCACTCACACAGACACACCACCACCATCAACTTTGCTAAATTGCTAATGAAAAACATTGATCAGGCAGCTGTGATTGAGCAGCAATGTAAATCCAACTATTTTCACGGTTGTTGTGGTCGTGATAATTTTGTGATGCCACATCGAAAAGGCTCGGATGAGCTTTCCAAAGTTCTACAAGTTGTGCCTCCATCGCTTGTGTCCAGATCACAGGCTGCACAGCCCTGTGAGCAGTGTGAGCGGCTGTGGTGACACCCTCACGAGCGATTGATGATCGGGAGCTGGTCGTGAGGTGTTAATCGCTTCTCGTTACCCCACGTATACTACACGATGCACAATGAAGGCCAAAATCGGGCCGATCACCAAATCGGTCCCACGACTCAAAAATCGTCTCAAAATGGGCCAAAAATCGCACAGTGTAAGTCCAGCATTAGAGCAGCAATGTTTGTTCCCCTCGGAGAAAGAAAAAAAAAAGGCTGCAAAAGTACAGGGAGGAATGGGAAAAGGGAAACACCTGGCTGGGAAAATGCACGATAACACCTTTAAAGCGCACTGCACTGTGTGCCGGCGCACTTTTTCCATAGGCATGCTTCTAATGGTGGGCACAAGAAGAACATGAGGGGCGTGAAAGCTCGGGGAACCCTTAACCAATTTCTTGTCCACCAGGCCACAGCAGAAGCAGATATGGTATGTAAACACTGGTTTGTTTTTTTAAACCCTCTGGTTAAGGTTAATATGGACATGTGCAGTGAATATTAGCGCTATGTGGCCAGAAGTGTGATAATATAATTTATTTTGTGTAATAAACAACTGCAAGGATAGATGATTACAACAAATAGATGACTAATACATAAAAGTAATACATAGATGAATAATGATGATGAGTTATGATGCGTAATCATGGGAACAAGCGGGTTTACAAACAGGAGCAGCTGATTAGCATTAGAAAAGCTGAAATAATACCTCAACTGAAGCCAATTGTACTAAATGCACTATATGTGCACAGTTACAAGAATATTTTTGTTCTATTGCTTTCTATTAATTTATATAATTTTAAGTTAAGCAGGACAGAGTTCTTTTAAAGAAAGATTTACTTAAATTCTCAAAAGTTAAGAAAGAGACCTGTTTTACTGTGTTAATGTTGTCATTTTGAGCTAAAAATAAATGGCTAAATGATTATTTGTTTCCCATATGGTCATATCACAAAGAACATGCATCTGCTTAAATCAAATTCAAGTCAAATGGTTAAAAAATAATTTCACACACAAAAAAAAGAGCTACCACACTGGGAAGGGTGAAGACAACTGGGTTGCCCAGCCCTGGCCACGAGGTGTCCCTTATTTATTTTTCAGGGAGTTGGCAACCCTACACTTCTGCCACTGTGCTTGATAACTGGTAGGAGCTTTCTGCACTGACATGCTATGTTTAGTTTTTGCTAAATATGCAAAACTAACTTTCCACTTTGGTCTCTTCTGGTAGAGAATACTGTTCCAGTAGTCTTGTTTTTTATTCAGATGGTATACCGCAAACCTAAGCTGCTGCGTTCTTCTTAGAGAGAAAAGGCTTTCTCCTGGTAATCCTTCCAAACAAGAAATTCAGTCTTTTTACTAATTGAACTGCCATGAACTTTGACATTTAACATGCTAGCTGAGACCAGTACAGTCTGAAATGAAGCTTCTTCTTCTTCTTCTTCTTCTTCTTCTTCTTTTTTTTTTTTTTTTTTTTTTTTTTGCTATTTCGTTGAGCAGTGGATGGTCCGACCTTGGAGTGAATTTTCTGGGATGTCCACTACTGGGTGGTTTATTGCATTATATTAACATACGCCTGAATACTCAAGAACATGAAACTTCCAAAACCTTTACTTTTATATGGATGGTCACACTTGCTAAGATCAGATAATCAATAATTAAGCACATTTGATTAGCATTATCCAGCTGTTATTTCCTTACTTTATGTAAGTGGTAAGGGTTTACTGAGTACAGTGAAAACTTTCTTTTCACATGACTATTTAAATGCACAAATCTTGAATTTAAACATACTTTATAAGTATGTGTGGGTGTATGTCTGAGGATTTTCTTTAAACTCTTTATTTAAGAGAAAAGTATGCCCTCACAATCTGCCACTGTGTATAAATCTTGAGTAAAGTAGATTTGTTGTGCTCTCGTTTGCCCTTTCTTCCTTTTAAAGAGGTCTAACATGTTGTGAAAGAACCAGTGATCCATTTGCCCAGCAGGATCTGCTGCTCTGTGGGGAGCTGGAGGTCTGGCTGTCCCTGGAGTACCTTGATCCCTTTCATCTATTTCCAGGTGAACCTGTGTGCCATCTTATTGAAACCCCTTTCCTTACTGTGCTCAAAGCCACGTAGATCCTCGATAGTCCAACCTCGACGCATGCCTTTGCCATGTAAGGATTAAGGCTTAATATGGTGTCAGCTTCAGCTGGGTTCAGCTAGATAATTGAACCCATGTGAACTAGTGTAAGTATTTCACAGTAAGAGAAAAGCTCAGGATTAAAACTTCATTCTCTCATTTATTTCACATCTACATTCCTTTATTTAGTAGTCACCAGTAGTGAATACAGTAATTTATTAGGTTAGAATGAGATGTAAAATACTTAGATTTAGCTTCTTTGCTGAATTCGCTCATGTTTTATATCTATTTCCTGTGCACTTTCCCATTTCAGTATAATCTAACATCTAAATAATATAAAATCCATGTGTTTTCTTTTCCACTATTTTGAAATTAACTGAATTTAGTAGCCTAGTTGGGAACAGCTCTTGCCGTGTGTATCTCACACATGAGTATGCTAGTATCTTTATGTGTGCATAATGTTTAACATATTGCAGCAGAAATACAACAAAGGAACTGAGCAGCTAGATCTATGACAGTAGCATTAATCATAAAAAATAATGTGTATGGTTGTTCTTTATATGAAACACATCACCTAATATGCATTTTAGAATCTACAACAAGAGTCTGAGCTGGCTGGTGGTGTAAGTTTCCAAAGCAGCTGGGGGGATTATGATCTTATAACAATGAAAATGTATGAGGATTGGAGATGCAATGAACAATCTGGTGTGATGTGTGCTGTAGCTGACAATTTGTGGGGCATCAGATGATGGTTGCCTGTTGATTTCTGTGGGCTGGACGACTGCGGGAATCAGCCTGAGCACTGCTCAGTCAGTCTGTCGTCTCTGGCAATGAGAATGAATGTCAGGCATTATGCTTGATCAGCTATGACCACTATATTCGCCCTCAGGAAATGTTGACAAATACTTGAATCACACACTTTGACTGACTCTGCAGCTCTGCGCCCCAAAATCTCTCTTTTTTTCTCTCTCTCATCCCTCCTGTCCCTCCTTTTTCACAGTTCTCCTTTTCTCCTCTTTTCTCTCCTCATCTGAGACTATGATTTGTCATGGTGACTGAAAGAGGAGATAGAAAAAAAAATGTTTACTTCAGGAAAAAAAAATGTCTCTAACGTGTCTTAATGTATTCTTTTAAAAGAATTGACGCAGTGGCACGGAAAAAGATTAATTTATCACGCCATCAAGCACAGGAACAGCTGCAGAGAAGGATGGGTGTAAATTGCAAGTCGCTGACAATGCCTGCGTTACAGATGGATTTCTCTGTCTGCGTTTCATATTGAGATGCCGGGTGTATGAGAGGAGAAGAAGGGAGCGATGGGAGAGAAAGGGGGTTAGCGAAAAAAAGCAATTTTGTCAGCTTTCATCCAAACTTTGTGACGGGGTAATTTTGATCCATTAGCTCTAAGCTCCTTGCCTTGGCCAATTTTCCATCTTTCTCACTTTCACAAGATCTGCTCTGCGGGAAAAATACCTTTGGCCTTAATGGAATCTGTTTTCAATGCAAAAAATGTGCACGAATACATATCTGTTGGATGCATCCGCTTCCTGCTAACACATACTGTTGTTTAAGTCAGTGTGAAATTGTATGCAGGTGTCTAAATTGTTAACAGAATATCAGTCTGCTCTTTCTTTAAGTGGAATTAGAAGTTTCATGACAGTTTAAGAAGTTTTAGGAATTGCTCCAGTAGTGAGACTGCCTAGAAAAGCCTGGGAGATGGGCAAGGGGCCAAGAAGCCACCCCCTCAAAACTGGGATTGTGAGATGACAATAACAGGCGAGATCAAAGGCAAAATGGGGAGAAGGGGGTGAAATTCTAGAGAGCCACCTTCAAAATCGCATCACTGGCTGAGCGAGCGTGGCAGCATTTAAGGTGCTATTTGTAATATCTTTGTCCCCTGGCCCACATAATGGAAAATAGAAGCAAAGGCGGCTACAATCCAGCAAAAGCGTTTATTTAAGAAATACATTTTTATGGTTCTGTTTTCTATTAAGATGTCTTTTTCAGTCTAGATGAAACAGTGCGAGCACGGGCAACACAATGCAAATGCTGCATCCGCGAAAGGCACATTGTTCAAGCTTGAAATTATCAGCATAATAAAGGATCAGAGATTGAACCATTGCAGTACGCTTTTACCAGATTTGTACGATTAAAAAAAAAAGGGTGCCATTTATTCTATATCAGACTTAAAATGGCCCTTCCCCTCCAGCACTGTTGTTGGAGGAGCTTCTCCTGCCAAACATCTTCAAAGAGCAAGAATTACTGTATATACACAAACAGAGAGCCTTCTGTCTTAGACTACAGCTCAGGGCTAACTTCCTGTTGCACATTCTGTGGGGAGAAGTGTTAACACAAACATGTTTTCAGAAAGACGGATTACTCTACTGTGTATTGGTCCACTTCTCCTTCCCCGTTCCCTCTCTAGGTTCTTGGATTGACCACCAGTGTAGTGGGGCACTCAGCTGAATTGTGGACCTGTTTGGAGATTTTTTTTTTTTTTACGTCAGATTAGAAATGCCAGTTATGCCTTATCAAGATGGAGGGTCAATAAAATATTGAAGCAACAGTGTTTACTCAGATTAAACCTGCAAGTGCCAGATGGTGATTATGGGACAGTTCAAATTCAAGTTTGGTGAGAAATAGGGTACATGTTGAATTATGGATCACACGGCAAGCCTCTGGGAATGCAAAGAATAGATAGGGAGGTAATCCCAGAATGCTGAGGAACCTGTGAGAGGTAGGAGGACAAGAGCTGATAAAAGAAGTAGGGGGAGAAATTGTGGATGGAGGAGTTTGGTATCTAGGTTGGTTTATTTTCTATCTGTAAAGTAACATCTCCTTCAGAGGCCCTGTTTTAATTTACAAAATGAAATATACGGTGCATTCAGTTTCAATTTCATTTCAACTGCCGGCAAATATCCTATTTACTTATTTAACATACAAAATCGTATCACGAAAAAAAGAAAATGGACAAAAAGTAGTGGCACTGCACTGGAGTCAAAATGAATTCACATTGGGATTATTTTCAGGTAGCTGTAAAAGGTAAACTAAAAGGTAAAGAACCTGATTTAATAAAGAAAGCATATTGTCAACTTGCAATCTCTTCTACTTCAAACATAATTCAATTTCACTTGTGAAAGGAGATACCACTTTTAATTAAATTTGTTTTAGTTTTCTTTGAAGGTGCAATAGGTGACAGACCTCAATTATAATGTACTAATTAAAAAAACATAAATAGATAAATAAATAATTTAATATACGAGGGGAGGAAGTAGAGAATGTGTAACTCATGAAGCTTGTGAAGTTCCTGCTATCTCATCATTCCCATTAAAAGAAGGGAGAGCAGCTAAAATTGAAAGTGACGGTGGAGTCTTTAGGAGGAGGCCTGTGATTTCCAAATTATCATATTTTCCGAGTCAATAATAAAATGCTTATGATAGTGCTAGCTATGCTGACAGGCTTTAATAAGATAGGGTTGCTGGAGCGCGGCAGAGCGAGGGACCGAGTGGTTGTGTGTTTTTTGCATATGTATCACAATGTGTCTATACCGCGCACCTGAGCGACACTTCACTCGAGTGTGTGTCTCCGTCCAGCTGTGTGTGTATGTTTGCGTGCTGTGAGCGTGCACTTTGTTGCATTGATGCGTCTTATACGGCATGTGTGAGTCATCAGCGGGCAGCACTGTCTGCCAAAAACCATCAGTTCAAACGTACAAAATGTAAAACCAACAGAAATATAAATCAGGCCTGTGTCTCAGAGCCAACCCTGGGATCCTTGCATCTATATTTTGGTTCTGTCTTTGTTTGCGCGGTTTGTGAGATGTTTATCATGCATAACATCGCAAAACCCGTTTGAATTTACAAGAGCTTCTGCTCAGTGGCAAAGTATCATTGTTTATTAGGTTACTTCAGCAGAGATCATTTAAACAAGCGAAACTCTCGCCACCATAAAACACTAATAGTGTTCTCTGGCAACACTGTCAAAGTTGTCTTGCTTTTGTTGACACAACACATCCTAATTTAAAGCGGGACTGTAATGTAGCCCTCTTGGCTTGCAGAAACCTGTTTAGCTTGATTGCTAATGAAAGCGAGCCTGCTGCTTGATGTGTTGTGAACTAAACCTTGAGTGTGGTTAAAAGTATTTTTTTTTAAACCTTTTGTCACAGTTTGAAAATAGCACGCCCGCTCCCATCACTATATGACTATGTGCTATCATATACCAGTGCCACATACTGTATGATACATGAGCCACAGTATCTGGGGACATCATTGATACCATATTAGGAGAAAAGATAAAAACTAACAGGCCCATTGGGCACAAGTGTAGATCCTTCATTAGGGCACTGCTCATTGATTTCCCTGTTGGTAATTTCACACTGATGAAGTGAGTGGGTACAAATATGCATGGCCCAGTGATTACCTTGACCCCATCCTACCCACAACCATTAGCAAGTGGGTGGAGAGGGGGGCTGCTGGGTAGAGATAATTGTCTCTGGGGAGGTCAAGAGGGAAGGTTAGGCCTGGGTCCCAAAGATGTGCATGCTTTTAGTATGCTGTCATTGTGGTGGGAAAGTGCCAGGGGGACCATACGGGATGTAATCACCACTCACTTAAAAAGACACACTTTAAAGATGTTTGTGTCGACAATTTCAAATTCTTACACCTATATTTTTAATGGAAAAGATCACAGGTTTAAATGAGGTAGGGGCCACTCAGTAACAAATATCAAGTTGAAGCACATGTTCATGTTGCACAGTTATACACCAGCAGCTTTGAACTCCTGGTCCATTTTCACCAGTAAGTTATGACTATATCTATTTTCATGTGTTTGATCATTTTATCAACATAACCATGACTGACTCTGTGTAACGATTATATTTGTATATAAGAGAGGCTTATAATAATGGCCTTGCCACTCCTTGGACTGCCATAGGAGGCTGTTATGAAAAGTGGGCACTGGCCTGTCCTTTCCAATAACCTTTCCTTGGGAGGGAGAAGACAAGGAGAGACAAAACAGGTAAAGGAAAGAGAAAGACAGCTGGGGACACAGAGAGAAACCAGTTACGGTAACGGTTGGTGGCATTATCGTCTAGATGGCTGACAGGGAGGTCTGAGTCTAAAGCCCTCTCTCATTAGATATGCGAGCACATTAGTGGGGACGGCTGTCTTGCTAAAGGTCAGGGATGGAGGATGCTGGGACGGCGGCAAAGCGGGAAGCGATGAGCATCCAACCTTCGGGCTCACCTCTTTGAACTTCAATCATTTTGGCCTGGACTTAATAGGTCCCTGGAGAGGATCAGAAGCAGAAAAGGAATAGAGAAGGGAGGGGAGCCTTAATGGGACATCACGCCACCTTGACATTTTAATTAAGACTCCCAGCCATTAGCATGCCAGAAGTTGGACTGTTAGAATGGAGCCTATGTAAAAGCAAATGACAGCATGTCATTTTCTTTCGTTTGTGTGCGTAGCAGGACACCGTGATGGTGATCAGTGGCTGATTTGCCAAAACGCTGACGCAGATCATTACTGTACACATTATGCAATTAAGTGCAGTGTTTGTGTGCAGATGCATCATCAAGTGACATGGCTTTATATTAAGATTTAACACCAATAATAATCGTATTCTTAATAGTGCATCGCTGCTGTGCTGTTTCCAGTTCG
Organism: Mchenga conophoros; assembly: GCF_057382185.1. Classification (NCBI taxonomy): domain Eukaryota; kingdom Metazoa; phylum Chordata; class Actinopteri; order Cichliformes; family Cichlidae; genus Mchenga; species Mchenga conophoros. Next base: position 13,833,433 of record NC_140530.1, read on the forward strand.
ATTTTTCACCATTAAACTAAGTTCATGAATTTTTTATGAGAGCACAGATTAAAACATTACAGAAATATGCTGCAGCTTCAACATACAGCGATAGAAGCAGAGCGATACACTGTTGTTCAGATGGTACAAGTTGTTGTAATAGGAAAACACTTTTTTTAAAGGAAATTAAATGAAACTTTTTTAATCGTTGCCACAGGTAAGTGTGGGCAATAAATTTAGCAAACACTAAAATGCAGACAGAATTTTAAAGTACTGAGACATAGCAGTACCCCAGAATCATGAATGCATTATGATTGTTATAATTATTGTAATTATGAAAGAACAATATAAAAATTTTTCCTTTTGTGAACATTTATGTTTATTTGCTTTAGCTATTTCATAATTGTTGGCTACTGGGTCACTGAACCCAATTAACATCTGCTAATATTCAGCAATGAAATTGTTCAGGCAAAAGCAAAATTTAAAACTAAAACCCAAAAGAATGGTGTATGACATAATGTAAGGCCTTATTAGAATTATATTCATCAAAAAGAATAAATCAGAAGAAGTATTCTGCAAGAACTTGATTTGAAGAGCTAAATCTGAATAAGGATAAAATGTAAACACCATACCGACCTCAGCAAAAACCTGCACACATGTTGCTACCTTCAACATACAGCCAGTCAGTGTGATGAACTTAATGGACTTTAGCCCCAAATTTGACAAATCCAATCTCAAGCTATGAAGAAAGGAGGCACTATTGATTTACAGAGCCACCTAATTTATCACACCGCCTGAAGTTCCTCAAAAAAAAAAAAAAAAAAAAAAAAAAAAATTGACCAACGGGGGTTATTCAATACAATTTTCTTCATTGGTTTGTGGAATGAAACTGCTCTTCTTCTGCAAAAACAGTAAATGATGACAGGTGCCAGGATAAGAAATGTGACAGGAATTCTTTGTTGCCTTTCACTTCAGGAAGCTTCATTGACCACATTAATAGTCTCTGTGATCTCCAACCAATGATTTACTGACCAGATCTGTACAGATGTGTCTTGTCTTGTCTCCTTTTACTTACCTACCAAACTGAAATACAGCTCTCTACAGAGGTGCTCCAGCTTCTGAAAATGTGGACATCTGAACACTGTACAGGCCTATAGTGATACTGAGAACAGCTATAATAGTGCATGTCTGCCATACTATCATCCTGGTTTGAAGTCTGTCTCAGACCTCCAAATGGTACAACACATGTTTAATTGCATTTTGTTGCATCCATTTCATACAGGGTCTTCTCCTCTGAAAGGGTGCAGGTCTCTCTATACTCCCACAAGAGACCAGACAAACATAGCAATCTTTATAAGTGCAGAGGGAAACCATTGTAAAGGCACTGACCCTGCTGAGAACAGGGCACTAATAGCAGTACCTCTTAAGCCAAATGTGATAGCAACTGACAAGCCTCATCCGAAAGTGCACAGCGAACAAACTCCTGTACAGCTTGTCCCCAGCGCACACCAGAACAAGAAAAGGAATGGAAACCTATACATAATGTGCCATGCATGTGCCCTGATTTTTGATGTGGTATAGCAAGGAAAGGGCAGGACCTCTCTCATGACTTCTACTAAGCTATAGATAAGTCCCTACATTGTAAAAATTTTAACCCCTATAAGCTGTTTACATTAAGATGTAGCTCCAAGCCCTCCTGGGTTTTAAATGCACCTTAGAACACACATGCATCAACATTACAATGAGCGGGTGGAGGGAGGTTCGGAGTCTTCTCTCACCCCCGTTCTCTGCGACCTGCTGGAGCAGGGGGGCTAGGACTAGGAGGAGGAGTTGGCCGTCCGACTGCGGTCTGGAGTGTGGAGCCTTCCTGCTGCTGCGGAGTCGGGGCGGTCTGCCTCCCCCCACCGCAGGGAAAAGGGAAACACCACCTGGGTCTGGGTGCAGTTCCCCCCTCCAGGGGCGGGGGCACCTAGACCCGGTTTGTAGAGTACGCTTGGGGAGTGTGATCGTGTGTACAACGTCTCTTTATGTCTGTCTCCACGTTGGTTGAGTGTGGAGTAAGTGCATATGAGAGCATGAGGGTGGGAATGGATGTTTGTATCTGTGTGTGCCTGTATGTCTGTGTCTATATGTCAGGTTGGGTGTCAGGCGCCACCTCTCTGGGGACATCTCAGGCCCTCCAAGGTTTGGAGGCCTATCTCCCCCTACCACCACTTCCCCTGCCAGTGGCGGACCCCCTCAGACATCGGTGCGTTGGTGGTTCTTTGTGTCCGGGGATGGGCGTCCAGGTACACACCGGCTCACTCCTTGGCGGCCGCTTATCGGGGCCTGGAGCCTGGGGCTCGCTCGGGCCACTTCGGAGGTGGGGTGCCCCCGGCCTCTCGGCCTGGGGCTCGGTCACTCAGGCGCAGCTGGCTGCCGGCGGAGCTCACGGGCGCGTCACTGCAACTCCCCCTGGCTTCTGCTCCGCGGCTGCTGAGTGAGCCCTCATCTGGGACTCTCCTCAGCTCTTTCCGGGACAGTGGCGCAGCTGCCCCTCTGTTGGTCTTCCTTGGTCTCTTGTGTTCTGGGGGCCTCTGGATGTCTGGAGTTTTGATCTCCTCCACACCTGCTTCACGCCCTGGAGGACGGGGCTGTGGCCCCCCCACACCCTCTAGCAGATTATTACATGAAGGAACCTTTTAAAAAAACAAAAAACAAGCGCGTCCATGCTCACAGGTGTACACACGGGTGATCACACCCACAAACTACACCCTTTTTGGCTCCTACCTCAACGCACACTGTGTTCTGTTGATCTTATGTGCTGCACAATAATGTTTAACATTTAGTATTTACTGTCATATTCCCATATATCATTGTGATGTTGTTTATTCTATTACTCTTGTTCTCTTCTGCTTGCTTTCTTTTTTCTTTCTCAGCAGGTGATCCAGGTGATTGATATATGCATTTTTTTTTCTCTGCCCGTTCTGTTGGTTTTTGTCTTTTGCCCTTCTCCCCCGTCCCTCTTCTCAGCTGTTTCTCTTTCCCTCTTTCTTTCTCCCCTTCTTTCCCCCAGTCAAGTCTGTCCCGTATTCAGTAAGTGAAAATAAAATAAACAATAAAAGGTGAATCAAATGGACCATTACGGCAAGGCTGGGATGGTCAGTTTGGTAAAGTAAATCCGTTGGGCATCTTTCTTTGCCTTTAGACAACAATTCTGATGGCAAAAGAACCAAACGGGACAGGCCAAAAAAAAAAAAAAAAAAAAAAGATGTGGCGGTTATGTCTACTTCATTTCCCAGGTTCATTTCCTGACCACTGACATCTCAAAACATTTGATTCTCATGACTGTAAAATAGGGTGTGAGCTTACCTGATACAACACCAGGGGTTAAGGTGGGATTTGAAAGGTGAGGCACACTAAAATCTGGTATACACATTATACTGACATTTCCATGCCAGCTAACTGTATGGACTAGCCAATTTGCACAAAACACCCTTTGTCTTTCCTGTTTCTTGAGTTGACTTTGAAATTACCTTCTACCTGGGAAAACGAAAACAGCATTTTATCACACCTTCTTTCTCTTGTTCGATGCTCGAGATGAATACAGCAACCATAAATTTAGTGACATCTGCATAACAGGGATGAAGATGCAAAAAGGATGTGTGCACTGTTGGGTGACATCACTTTGTGATTACTTTCTTATTTATTGAGTATGTTTCTCCCTGCCATCAGGTGGAAAGAACAGCAGGCTGAAGCATGTAAAAAAAAGAAAAAGAACTTTCCTGGAAATATTATGTATAACCTGACAATTAGATTTATTCACTTATTAATCAAAGGTGCTGGAGTATAATTCTGGCAAGCTTTAACCTCTACAACAAAGATGCCTAGTGGACTAGATGAATAAACACACACACACACACAAATTCAGGCATTCTTTTCTTCAGATTTATAAAGTCCTGATGGTCCTATACATCACAGTCACTGTGAAATTGTCCACATGTGCACAAGCTGGATTCCCACTCCCATCTGTAGCCATTAATATATATGAAGACATTCCCTTAGTTTATTATTCACAGATAAAACCACAAGTCATGAAAAGAGCATACTCTGTTGTGACATACAGCATAGTTAAGTCCACAGATATTTGGACAATGACAACATTTTTCTATTTTTTTCTACAGCAGGGTTGAAATCAAACTGTCGCGGTGTAACTGAAGTGTTGACTTTCAGCTTTAATTCGGGGCTTTAACAAAATATATCATTAACTGTTTTGGAATCGCATTCTTATACAGAGGGTTTTGTTTTTTAAAGTAATCAGACACTTGACTGAACAGTGGTTTTCCAGGCCAGATGAGACCTGTTCTCCTGTTATTCCATGACAAATTAAGCAGATAAAGGATCTGGAGTTGATTCCAAGTAAATACATAAAATATTGATCTGTGCAGAAAGTGAGCAGGAAATCCAACAGCACAGTCAGTCAATAACTGTAATTACTGTATCTGCCAAAAGAAGGTAAAATGTAATAATGTCAAATGAAACCAGATATGGATTCATTTAAAATCAGCCAGAAAAAACATCAGTATTTGTTTAAGGCACTTTATTAGTGCCACAGTCCCCTGTTCTCTCAGTGGATTGTATTTATGCTGTGGATGTACATTCGGTGTTTTTCCTGGTGTCAGGGGAATGATCTACACCAGTGGGAGGCTACTTTGTTTCCTTGCAGAGTGTTTAGCTATCAGCGTAATGATGAACCTGTGACAGAAGCCAAAGCAAACAGCCTCTGCAGAGAGAGTTATGATGCCAGACATTAACAGGTCGGCAACACTGCACAGGAGATAAGCCCTCAGGGTTAGGTCCAGTGGCACACATAAAGGGAACCCTCTTTTTATACCTCCTGCTTTTTCATTGACATTACCCGTTGCGTCTGTTTTTTTTTCTTTATTTGCCTTTTCTCCAGAAATTTGGAATGAAATATGTGAAACCCTGTAAACCATGCCCACAGAAGGAGAAACGAATGGTGCAGCCAACAGTTTAAGCTTTAACAAATGGCTGTAGCTGACTGAAATTATTAGATTTTACTATGTCAGAAGATTTTTTTAGAACCATATCTCCAGTTAAAGTAAGGTTCATTAATATTTAGACAATGTAATTGGACAACCGGCTGACAAGCAGCTTCATGGCCAGATGCAGCCCGTTCCCTTATTTAATGACAAATTAAACGCATAAAAGATCTCGAGTTGATTCCAAGTGTTTAACTTGTATTTAGTATTTTTTTACTGGAAATGTCAAAGAGATATTGATGCAAGTCAAAGAGACCATCATTAAGCTAAAAAAAAATAAACCTATTAGAGAGATTGCAAAAACTTAAGGACTGGCAAACTCTACAGTCTACATTATTAGAAAAAAGGCCAGCTCAGCACCAAAGGCCTGAACCACCACTAAGAAGACAACTAAAGTTGATGAAGACAAAATTATTTCCATGATTAAGAAAAAAATCCTAAATAACCGCTTCTGTTAGGAAACCGTTGTATTGAAATTCTGCTCATTAGCATAAATACAAGACAGCAGGTTTACAAGGTGGAAACCACTGGTTACATTAGAAAACAAGAAGCCGAGATTAGACTCAGAAAATATCTGAAAGATACTGAACAGCTAGGAAAGGAACAGCTCATGATCCAAAACATACCTGCCATCTATTAAACACGATGGAGTATATGTTACGGGCATGTATGGCTGCCAGAGGAACGGGCCAGTAATGTTTTTTGATGATGTGACGGCTACTGGAAGTAGTAGGAAGAACTCTGACGTTTACAGAGCTATAATCTCTCCTCACACAAATGATGTGAAAAAACTGATCAGATGGATAATGACCCTTCAAGGCAAAGAAATGGGTTATTCTTCCATAGTCAAATCAGTCACCTGATCTCAAACCGACAGATCGTATTCTTCTGTGACTAAAGACTTAAGGCCATCATTTTTACTCCAAGTATTAAAAAAAACAATCCTTACATTAAAATTCTATTGTCCACATACTCTTGAGCCTAAGTAGATGAAATTGACAAGAAGGCACAATTACCGAAGAGTCTACAATTCAATGGAGAGTGATTAATTGGTTTTCCCTTTTTTGTCTAACTGACACCTAATTGCTCTCAGACTCTGTGGAATAATTTGTTTTCTAGCTGAGAAAATGAGAACAGATGTGTGATTATAGATGTCTGTTCATAAATATGAACAAGATCAAAATGACAAAAAAAAACTGTAAAAAAAATTAATAATGAACGCTTAAACGTGTAGAAAAAAGTGTAGAATAGTCAAGAAAATGTTTTGTAAGTGTGCATACCATGGACATGAAATGTAAGATGTATGATAAGTGAAACTGTACTTTTGTTTTCTTTTATAGGATGCATCAACCCAAGACTATAATTTTGCTGCCTAAACCAAACGAAAGAATTAAAAAAAAAGTAAATGAAAATGCAACAGTTTTGGGTGTAAAACTAATTCAAAGAAATGATAAAAAGCATTTTTTTTCATGGGTGGTTTGAACTACATACATTGTACATTGTGCCACATAATACATGCCACAATAACTCAAACCTTCCTCCAGCCTTGTGTTGCAAACCTTTTACTTCTTAAACCTAGACATGAATCAATAGAGTGAACCTGTTTTGGATAGCTTGCTGAATTTACTTTATATTTTGCTATTGCGGGGCATTTACCTTGCAATATCACCTCACAACTTGAGACGACTGTTCGTACCCAGAAAACACACAAAAGTGACTTTCTCTAGTGGCTTGATTGGCTGCTTCTTATTTAGCACTGATTAGAGATATATAGATATCTTTTGTCTTTGTAAAGTAAGCAAAATAAACACTCTTTGCAAAAGATATTGAGGTTTTGTTTCATGTTTGACTTAACAAAATCGCATCTAATTTAAATTACAACATAGAAAATGGCCAGATGTTTCAATCGTTTGCATTTTGTTGCTATTTGACGACAGGTTTTATTTATCATCCTCAGATGGTTTTCGCTGATTCTCTCGTGACGGATTTACATTTTACATGGACATAGTTTATGAGGACAGTGAGCATTCATTGGAAAATTTGTTGTGAAAAGGGTCAACAGGACTTTTTGACTCGCACTGATACAGAGTTTAGTGTATTACTCATAACATTTATGGATTTGTGCAGTCATCCACTAGAGCGGCTAATTGTGTTGTTTTATCCCAAACTTAAGGACCAAAATACGGAGCTAATAAAGTACATCCACACTTCTTCTGCCAAGTCAATTTCAGTTTTTAAATAAAGAGCTTATGTTTGAAGTAGTTCATATTAATAACTGTCTGAGAAACTTAAATGTGCAAGTGATAGATTCAGAGTTTTGTATGAAAATTGTTCTGTCGGAAACATAAACTTAAGTAAATCTATCATCTCAAGGCTTCATCAAAGTTTAGGGAGAGTTTTAGTGTTCACAGTGAAAGCAATTTGGAAAAGCAGTCCACCTACGGCAAAACAGAATGGGACTTATAATCCTGAGCATCAGAGCTGAACCTCTCAACTAGTGCAGACTCCATGTAAATGGGCTTAATCAAAAGCTTTACATCTGCTGGTGTCATAATTCCGATGGAAGGTCATTACTAGTTTGGGGAGCAGCTGAGCATTTCTCCATTAAAAAAGGAGAAAAAAAACTAATTAGTTTGCACAACAAAAAAACAAAAGGGCTAAAACATGGCTGCACTGCGGGCTATCTTGCAGATAACTCTCTTAGCCAGACACGGTTCGTAATTAGTTTTTCCCCTCCACTGGGATATTCAATAACCTGCAGTTGGAGTGATGGAAGAAGAGATAGTGATACTTATCTCAAATGTTTTCTCGCCACAAAAAATAATCCTGTCATTCAAAAGGAGAGGATTAAAACTAGAAAGAGTGCTCATGTTTTTGCTGGTAAACAGGTTTTGAAGGAGGGACATTTCCTCATGGGTTTAGCAGGGAAGCATATTTATTCCACTCGAGCTCATTTTTCGGGTCCCTGCAGTCTTCTCTCGTACTTTTTACTTGTTTGGAGGTAAACAAAATTGCATAAAGAACCTAAAACAATTGCATTGAAACGATAAGTAACTTAAATAAGGCCAAGGACAGTGTTTCTCGCATTGCAGTGTACGCCTAACAAGAAAAACTTTAATTCAAAGACTCAACTTTTCTTAAGCAATAGTCTTTTCAGCTTTATATAACAACAATTCTGATGGTCCATTCTGATGACCACTGGCTCTGGGTGCTGATGGATAGATATGTTGGTGCATTCGCATGTCCAGAGTCTGGGAGATGGGATTACTTCTGACAGCTTGTTTGCTCTTATTCCACCTGGCTGGAGCCAACCCCTGAGCATCACCACAGGACAAAGACACTTCTATGGAAGCAGTAAAACATACAGCTTTATAAACCATTCAGGTACTAAGTCAGCTTATCATGCTGTCCAGTCTAAAGACTGGCAAACACTGTTTAGATTTTACACTGCAGCTCATTAAGTAAATGACTAAGATATTTTTGCAGTATATTTTCAAGAAGCAAGAGACTAAAATAACAATATGTATTCATTATGAATTATAATAGCTAGCAGTGCAGGGCATTGAAGTGATTGAAGTGATTTTGATTAAGTATTGTTCTTCATATTTGATAATATTTTTGCTAAACCTCTCTGTTTGATCTGCCTTTTGAATTACTCACTCCTTTTACCGTCTGCATCAGTGCAAACATCACACTTCTTCCATTTTTATCTGTTGTCATGAAATGACATTAAGAAAAAGCTGCATTTGCACAGCTATATCCATCAGTGCGGCAACAGTGGCCACCACAGCAGGTCATTATTTGTGGTTTTGAGTGAAATGTTTCAGCAACTATTGGATAGATTAATATTAAATGTGCTTCAGACAGTCGTGTTCAATCATGCAGAAAAATCCCATAACTTTATCTATCACCATCATCAGGTTTATTTATTATTTATTATTTTACTTGCAAACCTGCCTCATCTATGCATATCTATGTATAAATATTGTTAGCATGCTAGCATTGTAATCTAAGATTGTGAACAATGTTTATAATAATGTTGCGACTTGGGGGGAGGGGCCTGTTCAAGTCTTTGTGCGTGTTCAAGTTCAAGTTGTTATTGCAGTTATGTGGTGTTGCTCCATTATTGTTGTTAAATTATAATGTGACTTCTAGTTTTTTCATGACTAAGAGCACTGCTGAGATCAGTTAACAGCAGGTCACCATGACTGAGGCCACCGTGGTGATTACTCACCTCTGGCCACTGTTAACACACTGTTTTTTTGTGCATGTTAATGTTAATAAAACTGCATTATTGTATCTGTGGGGTGTAAGAAACCAGAGGAGTCTTAAGGCTTTTTCTTCTCTATGAGCTTCCCACAGTAATTAAATTATATAATTTAGTAATTTACTTAATGAGACTATATAATTATTTTCGTCATTATAGTTTTAGGGTTTTTTTTCCGTCGCTGGGGATCAATTCCCATTCCCACTGAATGCATCATTCTTTGTGCATTAAAATGAATAACGACTCCAACCAGTACTGCAACTGATATCATTGCATGACTGACTGTGGAGGCTATTCGAGTGAACTCATTGTCATCTACAAGAAACCACTTTGATATGATTTGAGCTTTATGACATCATGCATTATCCTGCAGCCATCAGAAGATGGGTACATTGTGCTTATAAAGGAATCGGCTTGGTCAGCTGTGGTCAGGTTGTAGTGCTTAAATTATGTTCAACTGCTGCTAAGGGGCTCAAAGTGTACTAAGAAAATATCCCCCACACCCGTGCACCACCAACAGCCTGAACCTTTGATGCAAGGCATGATGGAACAATACTTTCATTTTTCATTTTGACCCTAATATCCAAATTTTGCAGCAGCAATCGGGATTACTAAGACTAAGCAACATTTTTGCAATCTTCTGTTATCAAGCTATCGTGAACCAATGCAGATTTTAGACTCAGTTCCCTATTCATATTTGGAAGAAGTAGCCCATTTGCTTCGAGGTTTGGCTGTTTGACTGTTTGACTGCTGTTCTGCGTATTTGGTTTCATTGAGTGATTATTTGTGTTACTGTTGCCTTCCTATTAGCTTGAAGCAGTTCGGCCATTCTCCTTTGACCTTTGGCATCTACAAGACATTTTCACCCAGAGATCTGCCGCTCTCTGCATGTTTTCTCTGTTTCTGACCATTCTCTCCATACCCTGGGGATGATTGGGATAATGCCAGTAGATCAGCAACTTTTTAAATACTAGCCTTAGTAGTCTAATAGTGTTTTAAAAAGTCTTTTTCTTGTATACTTTTATAATTTTAGTTGAAGAGGTCAAAAGGTAATAAACGTGACTGGAAGAGAGGCAAATCCAAAGAAACAGAGGAAAATCATCCCGGGAAATGAGCATGCAGTAAAACTGAAAACCAGGTGTATACTCATTAATTCCATGTCATTATTTTTGGACTGGTAAATCATTAATAAATATTCGCATACACTCCCCCTGTTGGCTTACTTATAACAGTAAATAGCCAAGTCAACTGTATGGTTTCTGATAGTGGTGGAACATGAATCTTTCGGAAAGCACTGCAAACTGCAGCTAGTGTTACTTTACAACGAAGTGAACAGTTTTTAAGAAATGGACTTGGTGCTTGTGTGCAGCCATGTGGCTCTGTAATTAGCATATTTGTATCATGACTGATGCATCTGGGTTTTTTTTTTTCAATACTGCCAGCTTTGCATCTCCACAAAGTGCTAGATCAATCAGCTGTGAATGGACAGGTCACTGAATACTCACTTCCTCATTAGGAAAACCAGCCGGCATTTTAGAAAGTTCGGCGTTCTTTTTGGAAAGGCAAATTAAAAATCGCCTTAAACGAAACACCAACCGTTCGTCTTCCCTTACACCTCCAAGTATAGGACATCTCGCTCAATAAACGAATTCAAAGAACTATTTCAATGCCCTGTTGCTGAAGCATGACATATATGAACGATTGCGCTCCAGGAGATCTCACAGAGAATCATAAAAACCTGAAAAATAAAAGTTTGTGAAGGCCGCAAGTTCAGCGGCGCTATTCAGAACTGTATTGTGAGACTTTCATGTAATCCTTGAAACCTTTTGGTAAGCCGGAAAAAAAATATAAAAACAAAATAAATAAATAATTTAAGATGTTTCTTTAGCAGGAAACTATTAAAGCAGCAAGTACTTCCAATTTCATCAACACGATAACATGCACATATGCACACGTGCACACACCTACGCTGAGATCAAAGCCACCGTAGACAGGGTTTGCCCGAGTTGCAGGCCACTCTCCATGGATGTACATTCACAAAGCATACCATTAAATATAATAGGGGTTTTATCATCGACTGTCAAGAAATATTGCTTCATTTGCATTCAGATTTAATTTACCATGCAGAAGCTGGTGCATCCAAGAAATGTTCCTGTATGCCCTCCCACTTGTGTCACACACATATGCACACATGGACATGCTCATGATTTTTAATACGGTCGTAAAGACAGGATCTTGCATAAAGTCGCTACATTTTAGTTTCCAGTTATTAAGTGATGCCGGGTATATTTGCTACTATTAATTCACATTATTGTGTGAATAAAAATAAAACATAAAAATCTCATGCAAAGTTGTTGAACTTATATTTGCCGACACATACAAAGATTGTTATTCTCTAGCTGCTAAAAAGAAGATTTTTTTCAGCACTACTCAATTCTACTCCTGGTAATCTAACAGTAAGCTGGACAATAAGTGAAACAAAACACGGTGCTGTCAAAACAATTAATGGTAAAAATGTTTGACAACTACATCGATTAGCTTGCAGTTGCATTTTACATACTCCAATTTAAAACAAACGCAGTCCCTCACGCTGGAGAAAAAGAGCTATTGTAAAAGAGTGAGAGTCCTTGCTCGTCTGCCTCTCTATCTCTTTTCCTGTCTCTTTTCACCTGGAGTAATGCAGACTCTATTTCACAGACAAAATATCCTCTGTAGAAGCTGTCAAAGTGTTTACCCACAGGCCCGAGTCTCTATCTGAGGCCTGACATCTAATATAGAGAACTGGCCTGCAGCACCCACCGCCTTCCCTTCCAAATGTCCACTCCAAGAATGAGAGAGGAAGGGGAGATGAGGTGCAACGTGGAGACGAGGAGTGGTGGTGGTGGTGAGCGAGTAGGTGGGTGGGGGTGAGGGGCTGGACAGGAGGTTAGAGGACAGGAAGTGCATATTTGTATCTCAGTGGTGCTTTCGGAGAATAAAGGAATAAATTAACTAAATACACATACTATATTCTCATAAAACAAAAGTAAGATGGATGCTTAACACAGCTTTGACTTTGTACCATAGTGGGGGGAGGGGGTTACAAAAATAATCGCACAGACGCAATGAAACACACAGCTCCACCAAGTGGTTCTGATGAACTTTGTTAATTTCTTTGTAACCTCTAAACCGTAATATGAAATCAACTTTCTAGGTGTTTTGTTTTTCCTAAGGTGTTTATGAAATACAGTAAATGCTATAAATGTGCTAGTTTATCACTTCATTGTACCTTCGGAGTGTGGAGGGTAGCGAGAGGTACATGTTTTATAACCTACCAGGAAGACATTTCTATAAAATCAGAGCTGCCTCTTGAGCACCATCAAGTTTTACTATCATCTTTAGCTTGCATAAGGAGGGCAGAATCTAAAGGGTTGCTAACTCTGAGCTCACATGCGCACACACTGAGAGTCGCAAAACAAAATTAAATATGCTGTTTAATGCAGCCAAATGTGCTCATGTTATACATACTGTGTGCACACATGCCACACACATCCTCTGCACAATGGGGGATCTCAATCCAATTAGCTTGATTATTAATTAAAGCGTGCACTCAGAGGAAAGCTGCCACTGGTGGAGGCGGCCCAAAGGGGGGTGTCTGCTGAGTGGGCTCTGGACCCTGGACTCACTGTAGCAAAAGGTGATTAGGCTGCATGGCCGACACACCTATCTATGCTCTCTGAACAATACGCAATGACAGAGTCGCTTGCATCCTGCGCATAATGCACTGATACAGCTAACGAGTGCAGACACAACTCAGCTGCATTCAAAGTGTTTTTTTCTTTTCTTCTATCCTGTTTCTTTATCATGCAACTCAAAGAAACACTTCAAATGGTCTTTCCTCATTGTCATAGTTATGCAGTGACCCTGTACATCCACATAGACACGCCATTTCTATCCATTTAACATGTATATGTGGTATCTTTTTCTCTTTGTGCCTCATGTAATGTTGGCTATAAACCACCAACTGCACAGGAATTAAGAGGATAGAGATGACTTCAAAGCACAGATTTGTGTAGATATTTCATTGATTCACTGACCTGTTCCTTCAGTCTGGCATTTCTAAAATAGAATATCAGCATGGACAAAATCTTCCCTGAGATGTACATGAGACATCTACTTCCTGAATTCCTTAGTTTTTACTTCTGTTCTTACCTTTTGATTGCCGAATTCTTTCTAAGCGAGCTGTGGTCGGCTCCACGGTTATTTGATGTATTATTTATCATATAAATCCTTATAAATAATATATGCCGCATATATTTGTAGTACAATTGCATTTATGCAGGATATATATATAGAAGACATGCAATTTTTAGGCCTTTTCATCTAAAGACTGTATGAGCCACTATTTTTGTTCCTGTGACTCCCTTAAATTTGTGGCTAAATCTATAGTCATAGTCCATAGTCTCATTTGCATGTTTATCACCTATATATTTTCATTTTCTTGTTTAGATATGGTAGAAAATTCCACAGCATTCTCCATGACTGTGGGTATTTATGGGAGAATGTTATGCATTGTTCAACACCTAGAGTGCATTTTCTTGCTTTTGAAACTTTGATTTACACAATTATTATGTACTTTTGTTTGTGATAGAAGTAAATGACCCTTAACTGATGGCTGAAGAAAATCACAAAGGCTCTACTTCAGTCAGCTCTGTGGCTGTGCAGCGCTTACAGTGGGGCAAAAAAGTATTTAGTCAGCCACCGATTGTGCAAGTTCCCCCACTTAAAATGATGACAGAGGTCAGTAATTTGCACCAGAGGTACACTTCAACTGTGAGAGACAGAATGTGGGGAAAAAAAAAAAAAGAAAAGAAAAAAAATCCATGAATCCACATGGTAGGATTTGTAAAGAATTTATTCGTAAATTAGGGTGGAAAATAAGTATTTGGTCACCTCAAACAAGGAAAATCTCTGGCTCTCACAGACCTGTAACGTCTTCTGTAAGAAGCTTTTCTGTCCCCCACTCGTTACCTGTATGAATGGAACCTGTTTGAACTCATCATCTGTATAAAAGACACCTGTCCACAGCCTCAAAGAGTGAATCTACAATAGGCAAGCAGCTTGGTGTGAAAAAATCAACTGTGGGAGCAATCATCAGAAAATGGAAGACGTACAAGACCACTGATAATCTCCCTCGATCTGGGGCTCCACGCAAGATCTCATCCCGTGGGGTCAAAATGATCATGAGAACGGTGAGCAAAGATCCCAGAACCACACGGGGGGACCTGGTGAATGACCTGCAGAGAGCTGGGACCAAAGTAACAAAGGTCACCATCAGTAACACACTACAACGGCAGGGAATCAAATCCCGCAGTGCCAGACGTGTTCCGCTGCTGAAGCCAGTGCATGTCCAGGCCCGTCTGAAGTTTGCCAGAGAGCACATGGATGATACAGCAGAGGATTGGGAGAATGTCATGTGGTCAGATGAAACCAAAGTAGAACTTTTTGGTATAAACTCAACTCGTCGTGTTTGGAGGAAGAAGAATACTGAGTTGCATCCCAAGAACACCATACCTACTGTGAAGCATGGGGGTGGAAACATCATGCTATGGGGCTGTTTTTCTGCCAAGGGGACAGGACGACTGATCCGTGTTAAGGACAGAATGAATGGGGCCATGTATCGTGAGATTTTGAGCCAAAACCTCCTTCCATCAGTGAGAACTTTGAAGATGAAACGAGGCTGGGTCTTCCAACATGACAATGATCCAAAACACACCGCCCGGGCAACAAAGGAGTGGATCCGTAAGAAGCATTTGAAAGTCCTGGAGTGGCCTAGCCAGTCTCCAGACCTCAACCCCATAGAAAATCTGTGGCGGGAGTTGAAAGTCCGTGTTGCTCGGCGACAGCCCCAAAACATCACTGCTCTCGAGAAGATCTGCATGGAGGAATGGGCCAAAATACCAGCTACTGTGTGTGCAAACCTGGTAAAGACCTATAGTAAACGTTTGACCTCTGTTATTGCCAACAAAGGTTATGTTACAAAGTATTGAGTTGTATTTTTGTTATTGACCAAATACTTATTTTCCACCCTGATTTACGAATAAATTCTTTACAAATCCTACCATGTGGATTCATGGATTTTTTTTCACATTCTGTCTCTCACAGTTGAAGTGTACCTCTGGTGCAAATTACTGACCTCTGTCATCATTTTAGGTGGGGGAACTTGCACAATCGGTGGCTGACTAAATACTTTTTTGCCCCACTGTATGCTTTTAAAAGCATGATTGGTGAAGATGTAAGATGTATTGTTCTTATTTTATTATGTTTTGTGATTGGCAAAACACTTTTGTAGGACAAGTTTTGTAAAGTGCTTCATAAGCCGACCTCATGATGATAATTGGTAGTTGTAGTTTTGTCACTAAAAAAATATTATCTGGGCCTTTAACGCCTCTAACTCTAGACAGGACTGTAACTCTGTGTATTTTAGGTTTTTCTACTCTTTCTCAACTGCAGCTGGTTCGAAATTGAGCTGCTTTTTAAGTGATACAAAAAACGTTGACACATCAGTCCTATTTTAGCTCAATTCCACTGGCGACTTGTGAAAGAGGGAGTTTTATTGCGCGTTTATTGTGCGTTTTAAAGTCCCTCTGTGGATCAGCTCTAAAATATATTGCAGATGTTCTAACTCAAACTATATTTTGCCTCGTGGTCACTGAAATCAGCATTCCAACAAGTTCTCTTATGGGCATCTGGGCTTTCTGTGCTACTGTCATACTAAATTTGAAATGTATAACCCAGGATTTTTATATTAGTTATTTATTTTCATCTTAATCATGCTGCTTGTTTATGTGGGGTTTTGTATGTTGTATGTGGTCTTTTTGGAGACAGGGAATATGTCTGTATATGCCTTTGGGTCAACTTCTGTTGTTTGACGGCTCCATCACACTAGTAGAAATTGGCCAGAACTTCCTTGCCACTAGGAAAAATCTGTGACTACGCAGTGATTAAATTAAATTGAATCATTTAAGCTGCATGCAAGTACAGTTGCAAGTACAAATTGCAGCCAACTTGTTGCCCAGCAGGGGTTGAGCTTGCAACACCATCGGCCTCTGAATGACCACTTTTGATCACACGAGTCTCATGGTGGCAACCAGTTGGGATCCAACTCAGGTTGACTGCAGTGAATGAATGTCTGTTTTATGACCATTTCTGTGTTTGTAAATGGCAGTAGATTTTCACCACTTTAGTGCAATCTGTGTTTGGATATACAGATGTAATGCATGTAATTGCCAACTTGACCACATTCAATTGTAAGCTGATAGCAGACTGACCCTGTCTTTTATTAGGGGTCTATTAGGGGTTCAAGTTTATTGCACACTTTTATAATAAAGGTATATTTGGCCATGCCGCAGTTGCCAAATCAATCTTTCCCAGAGTGTGACTGTAGCATAAATCAAAATGACCTGACTTGACTCGATAAGTTTTTACCACATTTTTAAAGTTTTGGGCGGGTTTTTTTGGGGTTTTTTTTTGGTCTCACATTTGAAAATCTGTAGCATGACCAAAATTATCAACCCTATGCTTTGATTATACATATATGTGTGCTTAAAGAAACATATCCAAGTTAATTAACCAAGAAATGTTTTGTTTTAGCTTTCTGTATATCTGTCCTACTGCTGAATGTCAGAGGTATAATGTTTGAAATTCATTTCATGTATTTTTTTGAAAAGGTCCTGGTTCAGTGTTAGATATTGTTGCATGTGATGAGGATGGGCAATGTAACACAGCCTTGGAGGCAAGGCTTCTCCCATCGTTTCATTCACAGGATTGAATTAATGTGTTCTGCTGACCCCCTGACCTGCTGATTTACATTGCATCTCAAAGACACGATGTAATAAAATGCCGGCAAAATGTATCTGCTCTCTCTTGGCTAACCGGCTAATGCAATGCACGGTGTGCGGAGCTCCAACAGGGACATTTAATGAAAATGAGGAAGTATGGAGAAAAATTGGAAAAAGCCTTTCTGAAATTAATCGAGGACCTCTATTAAAGCAACAAAGGTGGAGGGAAAAAAAGATCATAATTGAAATTCCACACAGAGGGCTTGTCTTTCTTTTACCCTTTCTAAGACAGAACTTCTTTATTCAATAACTTTTTGATGCCGTGCTCCACCAGTGAGCCGAGACGCAGCTCAACATTACACAGGTACATTTTCCTTTAGGTGGTTTTAAACAAAGTGAGTTATTTTGACAAGACACACAGTGGAGGTGACATATGTTCATCTGCAAGCATATGATAAACATCTCAAATGGGATCAAAACCAAAGAGACCAAAATACAGCTGGAAGGAAACTCAAACTTTAAAGTAAACAGATTTTTGTAAAACTCTCATATGGGTGTATGCGATGCCTAAACTTAAGAAGTAAAAATAAGAGGGAGAGAGAGAGAGAGAGATCTTAACAGTGAGTAAAACAGAACATCAACCACAGTTTCTGGATTATCTTGTGTATTCTGATTTATACCACCAAATCTACTCACATGTTTTTTACAGTTGCAACATCATAATAGTCATCACTTCTTTCTGGGTACATTGCCATGGTAACTTATGCTGCTAACATCACCAGCTCCAGAGCAAGTTAGGTTGTAGATTAGAGATCACAAGGCATGAAATCACCACCCACTGACCCATCAAGCGTCACCATCCCTGGAAGATCCAGGAATAGACAGTGATAGGGCCAAGTGTGTTTCCCTAATAAGCATTATTAATATATTTATTATTAATATATATACATACAACATACATGCAGCTTAAATTTTGGCTGCGAACAATTTAAATACACTTTTATTGTTCTATAAGGATTCATATCTGATCCTAAACCCTGTACAGTGCTTTTCCTCTCACCCAGTCACACTCAGCAACTGTGTTATGTGTTTATCTTCCATTGTAAAATCAGCCGCTCTGCTGCAAGTACACTTACCCATGTTTGTGATTGGTCAGATACTGTCACTCCCACCATTTTTATGTGAATGCGCAAAACCTGAATTAACTTAGCCAATAACAAGCTTCTTTGGACTTCTTATCCTGATTGCCATTTTTAGAGTAAGTAAATCGAGAGAACGGAAAGATGCCTAGGGTATGTTGAAGATGGTTCATGGTAGAGGTTTGATTGCAAAGGTATTTTTATATTTGCATTGTTTTTGTCTTTTTTGTCTTTTGGCCAATAGATGCTCCAGCAACAATCATTGGCAGTCTGTTAGTGGCCCAATAGGCAAAATTCAGAGCAAAACCTACATGTAAAGCAATGCCTGCAGCACCATTGGTAGGCGTAAGTGTGTTGGTCAGTGGGAGGTTAATAAGGCTCGATAAAAGCACCTGTGTCTCTTTCACTTTGTTAGTGATGTGACTGAGGCCTGGGCAGGACCCCAAATCCCAAGGTTGAAGGGGATGTCTGCTGATTGGTGTAGACACTTCCCAAATAAGGGCCTCCACCTGCTCCATTCTCTCACACCCTATATTTACCAGTTCACACAAATATAGAGGCATGCACACAGACACACTGTAGTTGTATAGACACAGACAGCGGTTACAAACACTCCTCTGGGAACAGGTGGCACAGACCATGCGTGGGTGATGCAGCGACCACAGAAGTGATTCTTTTCTGCTACCATCCTATCTGATTCTACAGGATAACCTTTGTAAAGCAAGGACACAGGAAGACAGAGACACTGTCTGACAACATCAACCTCTTCAGATGCTGAGGTGAATAGAGGAGTTTTTCAGTGCACCTGGGCTCAGTTTTGTTTCCTAAAAGGAGCATTTAGCTTTGTTTTTTTTAAATCCCTAGTTTATATCTTTTATCTCATTCTGTTTTTTGTTTTTTATGGCGTGGAAGGGGGTGCTTTCTGTGAAATCATATGAGGAAGTCTGTGTGTAAGAAGTTACATGTGTAAGAAACAAAAAAAGTAATTACTGGATCATTTCACAACAACTACACTCCCCCCCCCCACCCCCCCCCCCACCCACCCCCCACCCCAAAGAAAAAATTAATTTAAGGAATGCTTTTAAAACACATCAGTGGGGAAAACATGCTGGATATCTATACTGGTGTGGACTGAGTAATGTGTTAGGAATGAAAGGATGCCACACTGTCTGATGGAAATAAAAATTATTAACCTACAAAGAGCTGAATTCATAGGCACCCTAGGAATCTAAGTGGAAAAAAATGATGCTGCAGGCTAGTCTATTTCACCCAAATTTCATTGCAGCGACTCAAAATGTTGCTCAGTAGTTTGTGTGGCCCCCATGTACTTGTATGCACAGCTGACAACATCAGGGCAGGCTCCCAATGAGGCTCCCTGGGGGATCTCCTACCAGATTTTTACCAGCATATCACTGACTCGTGGACAATCTGGGGTGCAACCTGGGGGCACCGGGCGAACCAAAACATAATGCTTTCCATGTACATCAGGTGGGATCCAGGACCCACTGCACCAAGTCTGATAGTGGGTCCAAGAATTTTATCCCAATGTCTAATGGCAGTTAGGGTGCTGTGTCCTAGCCTGTCTGTGGGTTCCTCCATGGATATGCCTCCCCAGAGTATCACTGCCTCACCATCAGACTGGTCATGCTGAAATATGTTACACATCATTCTCCACAGCTTCCTCAGACCCTTTCACATCTGTCACATGTGGTCAGGGTAAACCTACTCTCATCTGTGAAAAGCATAGGGCAACTCTGGTGGACCTGCTGACTCTGGTATGCTATGGGAAATAAGAATAGGGCTCCATGGCACTGGGTAGTGAACAACACACAGCCCACTAGAGGACGTCAGGTCTCAGGCCACCCTCATGATATCTGATTCTGATTGTTTGATCAGAGACATTCACACCAGTGGCCTGTTCGAGGTCATTTTGCAAGGCCCTGGCAGTGCTCATCTTGTTCCTCCTTGCACAAATGAACAGATACCAGTCCTGTTGATAGGTTAAGGACCTTCTACAGCCCTGTTCAGCTCTCCTAGAGTAACTACCTGTCTGCTTGAATCATCTTCATGCTCTTAAGGCTGAAGAAAATCTCCTAACAATGGCACATATTGATGCGCCATCCTGGAGGAGCTGGACTACCTATGCTCCAAATGTAATGCTACCAGCAACGACTGACCCTAGCGAAATACAAATCTAGTGAAAAAACATTCAGAAAAGATGAGGAAGAAAAAAAATGACAGTGGCCTCCACCTTTGCATATGAAATCTGTTAGGAAGGAATCAGAGTGGGCAGAGGAGAATGCCATACTGGAAGAAAAATATCACCTATGATGTGACATTTGAATAAGAATGGAACACATTAAACAATTTCTGAAATATCTCAAACTTTAAATAAAGGAAAAGTGACATGACCTGAACCTGTCGACAGATTGCGCACCTGCAAGTGATCAATACTTACATTGTACTTCGCTGAAGCCTGAAATTATTGCATATGCTGTAAAAGGCCAAGATGTAGAGGTGGGGTTTTTGGAAGAACAAACATTTGAAAAGGAACAAATGTCAGTGAAATTTACATAAGTTAAAATGAGCCGCAGGAATTTTTTTCTTTGCCATTTTCTTTTATAACTTCTGCATTCTTATTTCCACAGAACACACATTCACTCGAAATGAAACTATAAATTGCTGTATAGTGATGAACTCAATCTTGGCAAAAGAGACACGTAGAGGGATAAGGATAATGAAAGAATTAAAATACAACACAAGTCTTTATGATGATTGCAGCACACACTCACTAGTTCTGCAATGTGACAATAATACATAACAGAATTGCCAGTAGCATTTATTTCATGCTGTGTTTAATTCTGCAGGAATAATGATAAAAGGAAACAATCAAAATGTGTGTGAACACAATAAAGAGAGTGACGGAATGGGCTATTGCTCTCCCACAGGGAATAATTGAGCCCTAACCGGGGGTCGGCGGAATAAATCACCCTCCTATCTACAGTAGCTTATGACCTCCAGTACACCCACCAGTTTCTCCTCTGAGGTTCTATCCTTACATGTGTGAGGGGCTGCTTCTAGTTCTGGATATTTCTATGCCCAGGATTATTACCAAAAGATCTTGTTCTGCATTAGGATGTAAAATTCAGATGAAAAGTCAATGAGCTTTATCTATATAGTGCAACTAAACCGGTGAAAGTTTTTGCAATAAAACGTGTAAGTAGTCCCCTGAATGTGACTGCTATAAATCTTCATTACTAACATTAATTTGTGTCCCCCCTCCATGTTTAAAGTTGAGTGTTTCTTTGTGGGTGCCGTGTGCATGTTCTCGCTGAAAAGTTGTCTGCTTTTGAATTATCCTGTGCCTCTGCATGCCATTGTGTTGTTATGCTCACATCAACCTGTTTGTGTGTGTAAGCGTTCATTTACGCACGCCTGTGTTTGCGCGTATGCATTTGTCTATGTATTTGCATGTGTCTGAGCTTGTGTCACCTACTCCATTTCTATGGAAATCAAATGCGGCAGCAGCCACAAGTTTACACATTCCCCCTGTTTTGACTCCATTCAATCAACTGTGTGCATAATTACCCTGGTGCCGTATGGTAATCTATTGGGACCCAAATATTGCAGTTTGACAAATCCTTCATTTGTATTCAGTCGCTACACAAAGCATCAATCGTGCTTTAGCACACATGCTGCCCACCAACCCCCAGACTCTCTCTCCACACTCACACACGCACACCACACACTACACAATACACACTACACCAACCACGCCCCTCCCCTTTTCCCCAGAAACACAGAGCGGTGTGGAACCAAAAGCTGGCTGATTAGAACAGCGAGACACGCTGGGATCTGGGTTTGTCATTAATATTTCTCTCTTTCAGATGGTACCTCCTACAATGCAAAAAGATACCACCACTGGGCCAGAGACAGGGATGGGCCTTTTTATTGGGGGAGAAGGACAAACAGACAAGAACAGCACAGAGGTGAAATAAACATCTTTTTTCATCCTGAAGCTGGAGGGTTAGTTGACAGCTGTTGAATACTGCCTCTTGTTTCAAACGCTTATAATATTAAAGCAGTTTTCTCTTCACTTTATTTATTGTTCACCCTTGCTATTTTTGACAAAAGATGCTCATTATGTGACAGTTATATTATATAAGTGGTTTTCATCTGTTCTTATCTCAACAACAAAGAAATAAAGAGATCCTTCCAACAAACTCCGGAGTGATTCAGCTCTTTTAAACCTCCAAAATTATGTGTACATCTCATCAATGCACAAACGTAAATCCCCACAATCCCACGCTGCCTGGGGGTGCCTGATTGAACTAGTGACATTTTGAGCCTTATTACATGCTCACAACACAACAAGGCACAACAAACAAGAAGACCAATTTCAGTTTTCTCTCTCTCTCCCTCCCGCTTCAACCCCCTCACTGTCATTTTCTTTCCTCTTTCATTCTGTTTGGGATTGAGGATGAGGGTTTGGGAGGAGAGCTGCGGTAAACAAGGGCGGAGAGAGAAAGAGAGATTAGCACCAGCTAATAATCCTCTCTTTCAACACGTGCAGCTTCATATTTCCAAATTAAAGTGGAGTGCAAGGAAAGGGGCTTATTAAACATTAAACGTCAGCTAGCTCCGTCGCACTGTTCACATTCATCCCCTTCCAGCTCTGCCCTGGAGGTTTGCAGAAAACTGTGCAGTGCTGGATTTGCAGTGCTGAAGTAAACTAAAGCCATACATCACCCAACTGATCAGGCCTTGGGAGAGGGGCCTGGGCCAATCATTTTGAGGTTAAACAATGTAATTTGGATCTTGTAAGTGCAATTTATTTTGCCCGTCAGACAGAGGCATTGAAACATTTTCTCTTTTTTTCTCCTCCTCCATTAGATAAAAGGAGGATGGTATTTGGAAGAGAGTGAGGAGGTCCCACAGAGGTGAGACATCAGCGGTCATTTGCTCATTGGTGAGAAAAGAGTAGATAAGGCAATGGCTCACTAGCTCAAACAAACATAAGAAATATTTGTCTGGGAACAATTACAAAAGATCTGTCCTTTTACACGGATTTCAAAAGCAAAATACAACAATACTTCCATCATTACGGTAAATATGCAGGAATTAAGATTACCTACATATTCTACATAAGACGTACATAAAGTTAAACTTGACTTCTTTACCTAATTTACCTAATTTTAAGACTTTCAAAGGACCAAACGATTTTGTATCATGTCCTGTGCTGTGCTTTCTTTTCACCTGGTTTCATGGCTGTAGGTATATTTCCAAAAATCGTTATGTGGTTTTATCTATAGCTTCTATAGATAAAACCACTAAGTACTGCATGTTCTCTTCATATACTGACTTTAAGCATAGTAACACAGCACATGCATACTCTTTATGTAACAGGTAAATGCAACTGAAAGCTTGTCAAGTTTAAGCCATCCTTGTTGTAAAATGCTTTTTTCTCCTTTTACTAGCACTAAAACTTTTCCAAGGTCAAAAACTAAAAGAACATATCTGTCTAGTACCCACTACCACAGTATATCACTCCTAATGACAAAATATCACCAATTATCTCCACTGAGACATCGCTGGTTGTCTCAACAAGAATGGGATTATACATACTCTCTGAATCCCTGCTGGAGATTTGCTGACCAGAAGCCCAGTTTAATGTCCCCTCCAGTGAGAGCTGTTATCCTCTCCTTGTGAACATATTGTGGTTATGTCTCTTAATGTGTGCTGGGGTTGGTGCCGGTCAGAAAATCTCCTGCAGTTTAGAGGATTAGAGCTACAAAGTGCCGCTGGTGGAAAGAATGAGCTAGCCATTTGAGTGATACAAGTGAATTAAGAGATTAAAATGGTTTAGAAAGACTGATTACAAAACCATAGGGGTTTAGAAATGGAAAGACAAGCCTTGAGATGGGAAAAATCCCTTGTACTTTTCTTGTAGGTGGTGGCTATTATTTTGCTCTTTTGCAAATACCAGCGCTCGATCTTCACCAAATCCTTTTGAATTCATCGAGTCGCTAGACTGAACAGACTGATCTCAATGAAATATGCACAAGGACTGCAACCTCTTACAAACACATTGTCAAGAACATCGTATGTTAAAATTACTTTCTGGCTCTTTATTTCATATTTAATCTGCAGTAACTGCAATAATTGTAAAGCTTGTGAGCAGATATTACTATAAGTGTAAAAGTCACTAAAACACTTTAATGCTCACTGAAGTATCTCAGGAACTACTGCACGGACTGACATGAAATTCAGTGCTGCCCGCAATGAATCCCATTAATCCTTTAAGACCTACCATAGAACCAAGTCCGCAAGTGCCATTTTTGGGAGCATTTCAAGTTGTTATACAACAACAACCGTTATAGCCCAAATTTTAATAATATGTGTGCATTAAGTCCATAATAACTACATAAATTGCAAAAAAGTGCTATAAAAAAATTATTGCGCTAGCTTACGTGTTTCCGGTTCTACAGGGATTTAAAAATAGTTACGCAAAACGGAGCATGCCCACTTTAAAGGGTTAACTCCGGTGATCATCTGGGTGGCCTTTCAGTTTGTGGCTTACAGTTAAACGTGTAAAAAAGTTTTTAGATGTAATTTAGATGTAAATTGGTGGATATCAGAGGAGGCCCTGATATCTATAGGGTGTTCATAGGTTGCAGCTTCTCTATTTTGAGAGGCACAGGGGATTTCATAATATAAAACAAGGCTAATTGGTTGAAACACACCAGAATAATTCATAATTAACTGTTTCTCTTCTTTGAAACAAATCCAGGTCCAGTACTGAAATTGTGATTTAAACGATGGATATATTATAACATTTAAAGCGACTGACTTTTTATGCGAATAAAAACCACATAAATATTATGCACCGATGGATGAAATTCTCTCTAATCAATCAACAATCAATACTGATGTGCATTAGTCTAATGATCATTTTCAGATATTTGTTTAAGTTAGCTAATGCAAGAATTTGTTGAATCAGCCTTACAGGACTGTTTAGTTAATGGAGAGCATGGATTTGGATAGGGGATGTAGCAGAATGTGACAGCCTGGCTCCTGGCATAGTACTGGAAAAGAGCTGATGCACAGGAAGTATGTCCTGGAGGATGTTCAAGTGACTCAAAGACATCAGATGAGATTTATAAGTGTAAACAGATATTTTAATGAATTTGGGATCGAGCTACTATAAAAGTACGATGTTTACCATGTTGTTTCCAGGGAATACTATTGCCAGGTTCCATTAACAAGTGCTCCATGAAGTACAACCAACCTCTTGGATGACTGGATATAACAAGACTCACAGCATCTATGAAAATGTAAACTACTGGAGTACTGTCACAGGCACAAATCAAAACACACTACATGTTTCATTTAAATTGATTTCAATATTTTTAGAATTTTATGTTTTGTTTTGTTTTTCTTCTTCTTATTATTATTATTAGCCTTTATTGGATCATACAACATGTAGCAGCTTCTAGTGCTGCAATGTGTGCACACAAGGTTGTAAGTTGCACCAGTACAGGTAGAGCTGTACTGGTGTTTTGTGCTATTAAGTGTTAGCATGCTAACACAATAGATACTACTTGCTAAATCCAGTCCATCCATACAAAATAATAGTAACCAAAGTAGAGCCAGGAATTCCCCAGCACCCAGAAAGCAGGAGAGATCCCTCCTGTACATTACACTGATTTCTTCTATCAACACTGTTATGCTAAAATGGATCTATTATAGTTCTGGAAGTATATTACTGGTTCCTCATGACCTTGCTCGCTGTCATTTTTTACAAAATTTCCATGACCCTGGTGATGTCTTCTACTCAGCAATTCTTTTTCTGGTGAGTGTTTTATTGTGTCAAGCTTTAGCACAGCACATACGGTGGCCCTGAGAGGCCAAATGGACTGCAACTTAAGAAAACGCCAGCAATAAGAAAAATGCTGCAAAAGCACACAAAACACATTCAAAACAAATAGGAAAAATGAAAACAAACAGGAAAGAACACAAGGGATGTTTTTCTGGGGAGACAATAACCCGGCAGACCAGTTCCCAGAACCGAAAAAATGGTTGGTGTGTTTTATCATGATTCATACTGATGATTGATTTTTAGGCTAATATTTAGGCTAACACACTTACCTGTCATCTCTTCTTTCCTCACAAAACCGATAGATCCTCCACTTCTTTTAAATGTCTCCCAGTGCAATTCTTAGCATATTTTGGTTCCTGCAACTGGCCGTCGGGTTATTGTCTCCCCAGAAACACTTCCCTTGTGCTTTTGGAAATCTGTTTTTTCCTATTTCCGTTGTCGTTTTTCCCTATTTCCGTTGTGTTTTGTTTGCTGTTGCAGCATTTTTCTTATTGCTGATGTTTTCTTAAGTTGCAGTCCATTTGGCCTCTCAGGGCCACCGTAAGCACAGGAGTTAAATGATCACAAAATTAAATCTATTTCAGAATGAAATAGATGAAAGGGCAAAGGTTGTCATTCATAATGTTAGTGCAAAGGTGTACATTTCCCATGTGTTACAAGGTACCTAAATTACTATGACTTTAAATAAAGATCATATTGGACAAATTAATATTAGTCTTAAAGGAAGAGATATAATTATCCTGAAAATCTAAATGAATCAATGTTACAAAGTTACATTCTGTTTCTCTGAACCTTAATTAGGAGAGGTCACATGTCAGTGTTGTTGCAAAAGAACTTTAATAAATCAAACACATGGCAGTAGGGTCCTTTTGTGTGAGATGAAACACTCTCCTCGTGAAGAAAGAAAAAACAAAAACAGATTTTCCAGTTCCAAACAATGGCCACATTCCAGCAGTGAAACACTTCTAATACAAAGAGCAACAGTAAACTTTAGCCAAAGCTATACTGCCAGAGATTATTCTGGAACAAATCGATCCAAAAGTAGCCTGCCAGGCGTTGCAACTGTGTCCCAGGAAAGTGTTGAGGAGAAGAAGAACAAACAGAATGAATAAGAAAATGAAAAAAAAAAAGGAGAACAGATAGGGGGGGAGATAGAAAGTGCTGGCCACTGCAAAGTCTCCAAACAAAGAGGATATGTGAGGCGTGTACCTCAAGCCTTTCTCCTTTACAAGAAGAGCCAGTAAGCACTTTTCTCTGCGCTGAAAAGCTAGCTCTCGCTCTTCGTGTCACATCAGCAGTTTTTTAGCGAAGCTCACAAGCACCATATCCAGGTGAGGGGTGTACGTTAAGGATTTCTTCCTTTCCCCTATCAGTCTTTTTCACTCTTACAGTCCTCTTCCTCAACCCGCCCCCGCCTCTCAGTTTCTCTCATCCTCTGCCAATATGTCTCTTCCTCGTGCTCCCCCTCTCCTTCTTGCACTTTACAATTCTCTTTCTGTCTCCCTCAAGATGTTTCAAAGCTCATATCACTCCTTTCAATCTCTTCATGTGTGCTTATGTGTAAGCAGATTTCTTTACATTTAATGTCCATGTTTGCTCTTTAGCATCTCCTGCTATCTGATCAGTTTCTTTGAAATAAAGAAAAGAAAAATGAAATCGATAAACTGCATATTTGAAGCACTTAAAAGTTATGCTATCCTATCCTTCTCTTATTATTTGCAGGAAAATTAGTATTTGTTAAAAATTATTATTTTGCTTATGATGTATATTCATAGCTATTTTTTTTAATTTCTTTTTAAAAATGTTTCTTTGATGTGTAAAGGGTAATCACATTGTGAAATGTTGTGTACTGAGGAACGACAAACAAAATATATGAAATGACTCACACTCGGACACAAAAAAATTGGCATACAAGCTTACATACGCACACATGCATGAAAGGGTCCCTGGGTGGCTGAATAGCAAAGCTATTCACGCGACTGGAACACCCCTGACTGTGAACACCACTTTCCCTAGAAAGTGAGGCTGGGGCACAAATCACATTTTCTGCACAATTAAAGCAGGGCTGTGGCTAAGTGTATCAGAGCCTTGCTCTCTGCAGGAGCCCAGGGAGTCAGCAGGCCCGTCCCCTCTCCCCTTGTAATGGCAATGTGATGAAGATGGTTTCCCTGTAATTAGTTTCTGAAAGTTTTCATTCAGTGAGTGAGGCCACAGACTGTGCAGCACAGAAAAGACCAGTTCGTTCTGCAACCCAGCGCTTACAGCACAGACCAACTATAAAAGGAGGCTGATGATTAATCATATTGGCCAGTTGTGACTGTAAAAAAAATCTGTTTTTTTTTAACTGAGTAGTGTTTTAACTAAAAGTATTTCTATTCTTTAATAAGTCATCTGTGCGCTTGTAACAAGGTCGGTATATTTCTCCTGTTTATTTTCCAGCATGCTTAACATAATAGACTGTTAAAAAAAACAACTGTAACAAAACCCTAAGTAATAAAAGACTGCCAACTGCAGACTATTTCCTGATTTAAGCAACATAAATAGCTATTAGCTTCTCTATCTAAGGACATAGAGCACAATAGTCCTCTAGAACGCTGTAGATTTGAAACCTGTCACTTTACTGTAAGTGTAAAACATGAACAAGGGCTTTGGGCTTTGAGATCACTTGCAGCAATAAAAGCCAGGTAGTTAATATTATATTACCCCATTACACCATCTCCTACTATTACAGTGGTCTTATAAGGAGAGAGTTTTTATGAATTGAAACTTTCATAGTTATAACGTACTTGTAAAGCAAAGTTTGGTGTAGACTCTGTTTTAAGCTTAACATGTAATCATGGGGAAGAAAGTCCAAAGTCAGTCAGCAAAACAGAGCCTTTTACATTTATGTGGATCCTTTTAATTTATGGT
Organism: Mchenga conophoros; assembly: GCF_057382185.1. Lineage (NCBI taxonomy): Eukaryota > Metazoa > Chordata > Actinopteri > Cichliformes > Cichlidae > Mchenga > Mchenga conophoros. The sequence goes on from NC_140530.1 coordinate 13,862,469, forward strand.
TAGGAATGCATTGTGCATACAAAGGATGTGACCAGGGTCTGGAGTGTGTCTCTGGAGTCCTGTTAAGGTTCAGGCAACAAAAGCACTTGAGGTTAGCGAAGGGTTGTGGCTTTGATTTGATGTAAATAAGCATGGTGGACTATTTCTGTATTCAAACTAGACCTAACTTTAACCACTGCTTCCTAAACACAGTAATAAAAATTATGAATACAGTAATGCTTTGTTACTAGAAGTGAAAAGTGCACAGAGAGATCAGACACTTTGGAGAAGTAAGTAAATTTATTTCTTATACATTCAGAATTAGGATATTTGTGTTTCCAGCACAATGTTAACTCTATATATTAATAGAAAACACATTTCTGTCACATTTTAATTTCCTTCAAAGCATATTTACTGGCTGAGATCAACCTTCTGCGATTCAGTCTGGACTTTTGGTGAGGATTGAGGTTCTGAGTATCTTCTGCATGGGTTCATTTTATAGTAAGTTTATTTTATTAGGTGATGTGAGGACACTGGAGGATCACACTTTAGCAATCATTTTAGGGTCACTGGAAGAACAACAACATTTCCAATCCACATTTTTGTGAGTGTGGACAAATTTTCAAACTTTATAAGATTTTATTCTGATAAAAATGAAGAATTTTTTAAGGAGGTTTCCTACTTTGTTTATTAAATCTCATCCTGATTTGGCTATTAAAGTAATAGTTGGTGTGTTGCTGATAGCTGTGCACTCTAAAGATTGTCCGACTGGTTGATGAGCAGCATTTGAGCACCCACAGCCAACATGTATGATGAGTGTAAGTACTGAAGATGATAAATGTAGCTGAGCACTTTGCAAATGGGAATGGGAGAAGTTTCTGGTATAAAAGAATGGAACTCATTGATAGAAAAACAATAGTATAGTGCAATGAAGCCATAAGTATGAAAAGTCAATGTTTCTTGCTAAGCAAAGGCTGAATCATCTGACAAGGACTTTCCAATATTGTGACACCCCTTGAAAAGGGAGTGCTACAGATTTAACTCAGCTGTGAATCACAGCCGGATAACTGGGTTCTGGGTGAATTGGGACCATACTTCTTCCTTTGTGAATGTCAGAGCAAAGGTGCAGTCTATCTAGCGACAGAGGCAGAATGTGCAAGAATTATTTTCTATACAGAGACATCTTAAGTGTGACAGAAGCCCAGATGAACAGAAGATGCTCATTTCATAAAATAAAAGTGCCTTTATTAGCACCTGTGTGGGTAATCGACAGGGAGTGGAAATTTTTTATCTTACGTGATTGCATGATTCAAAAACAAAAGCGAGTTGCTGCTTGATTTTTAAAACGACTGGCAATGTGAGACACAGAGGAATTTATGGGGAGAAGCCGAGAGGTGTGGCTTTACTGATTGGAGAATAAAACGGTGAGCATGAAAGATTTAAGAGGGAAGTCTTTCTGATTGAACTACTGCGAACTCCATAAAGTGATGCTATATTTCACTGCAAGCAAAACCTCAATGGAATCAATAGAAAACAGGTTTATAGTGACTGTTCTGTTGTTAACTGCTGTCATTATTAACATTGTCGTTATTGTTTTCTATTATTAGAAAATGAAATAATTTCAACACATTTTTTCTCCACAGTGGATATTTAAATTTGAAGCTCTGAGTTTATTGTACACCCATGATGACACACGGTTTGTGAGGTAAAGAGGTAAAGTTACCGCCAAGGATCCGTCGTTGAAAGCTACATCCATAAATGCTTGACTCCAATTCGGTTCTCAATATGACATCTGTGAAGGGGGAGATTAGAGCATGAATCACAAATACTTCCTGCTGCCGCCTGGGATAGCCCAGAGGAAAATGCATGTGACCCAAGCATGAGGAATTCTCAGGAGCTGTCAGCCGAGATCAAACTCATTTGCCGACCACAGGCTTCAGTGTGCAAATATCCCGCTACCGTGGACAAAATGTCGGATTGCTGTTCCCCGTTTTCCTCCCCCCTCTTATTCTCTCAGTTTCCATTTAGAATCTGCACTTGTGAAAGCAAAGAAGACGGCAATTATAGGGCGAGGATTTGCACTTTTCAAGAGCTAAAAATAAAATATAAAAAAGATATTTCACGTCACATTTAACGAGTATAGAACATATGAAAGTTTGCCTTTTTGTTTTAAATTGATATTTGAGATTTTTCAGATGCACAAGTGGATTGTCATAAACAAAAACACACAAAGTGAGCACTTTGTCTATGTTTTTCACCCAAGGGCAACCTTGAAAACAAGCAAATAAAAAAAACTTGAACAATGAAAAAAAGAAATTGGACTGGATTGTCTGAATGGTACGTTAGTCTCCATTCCTGTTGTTATGCTTTATTACTCTACTCAGTTTTTATGCGTGTGTTTGCATGATTCTGCAATTACAATGCAATTCTTGAAACATCACAGAGGTGCAATCATTTCTCATCTTTTAGGTTTTAATATTCTCCCACTCCTTCCTGGCTAAATCATGCCCTGTATCTACCTATTCCAAATACAGATAGCAGCTACAAGACACAAGCTGCCTGGAGAGGATACACAACATACAGCTGTGATGGATGGTGTCGTACAGGTGTGACTGAGGCTGTTCTTTTCTGTAACCAAGCCCGGAGTAGAGGAGATGAGAAGAATGTATGTGACCGGCGAAACTATGATGGCAACATGTTGAGCGAGACAGAGCGGCAGCAGGGTTGAACAGGTGAAGCCCGCAGGTTCGGTGATAATCTCGACGCACACCTAGCCCAGAGCTTGGGGCTGGCGGCCTTCGGTTTGCGGTGATGCTGCGCCTGTCACGTTTCTGCAAGCTCCCAGCAGAAATAACCAGCGTTGGCAGAGCTGGTGGCCGGATGCAAGGAGGTGCCAGTGGCTATAACAGCAGATATATCGCTTATGAGATCAGATGTCTGCGGGGCTGGAGAAGCCATGAGAGACTGTGAATGAGAGAGAGACAAAGGGAGACGGTGAGAGAGAGACATACAGCATTCACATCAGGAGGAAATTGCTTTGCTGCCACCAGCCCCTTGGTGGTAAACACAGCAAGTTAGTGTGTGCGGCAGCGAGTGGTTATAATTGTCTTGACGTGAACATTGTTTCGATGGACAGAGTGAGGAGTGAGAAAGGAAGAAAGGTGGTGGCGGGGAGGGGGAGCAAGGGGGTGCATGTGAAGTATGGATTCAGGAAATTGGCATGGCGTTCACACAGTGCCCGGGTAAAAGTGGCTCAACGGCAAAGGGAGAAAATTGTTTATGAAGCTTTCCATCCCCGAATCTAAACTGAACAGCAAGGGGTAGGAGGGGAGGGGCAGATGGGAGAGAAAGGGAGAAAATTGGATGGGAAAGTGTCTTGGGGAGAGAGCTTTGAATAAGGAGGCAGCAAGAGGAATATATGGATTACAAATCAGATATAGCCCAGTATGGACTGTGAATCTACTGCAGCCTATAGGCTACAACTATTCCAGCATAGGAATATTTCCTCTATCCCTTTTCTTTCTTCAGAACCTATGGTTATGCACATTACATTATACACTCTCGTAATAATTACTACTATAAGTCACAAGCTCAACCATTGAGGCTAAATTTATGGCACCGTCATTTACGGTTACACAAAAATGACGCTGTATAAAAAAGCAATTGCGCAGTATAGAGGCCATTTTGCAATGTGAGAACCACATTACCTCGGTGACAAACATAATGCTTCTGTGTGGCTTTGATATCATTAAATATTGAAACATTCAGTACTGATGAACATGATATTATCATCATTACTGTTATTATATTTATATTATGGGTTTTTATACTCTGTATATCACAAACAGGACTTCCAACTGTCAAAATCCCCAAACTTACATTTGAATTTCAATCTGAACGCGTTTATTTATCAAGTAACAAGATTGTTGTTTGCATTACTTACAATCTATTGTATGAAACTGCACATTGCCCGTATGAAAAGAAAAATAGATCACATTTGTAAACCAAATATTGTGCATCAGTAAACAAAACATGCCTTTGGAACATTTTTGGTGGAAGACTTTGTTGGAGTCGATTTGTTCACCTGCAAACACTTTATTCTAAATAACGTCATCAGCCGCTTGTCAATCACAACCTCAAAGAAAACATACTGTGGCATATCACTGCATGTGTGCTTCAGCGTGGGCCCTCTGTTTCTCTCCCTCGTCACGATCCCATCTGCACAGACAGTAAAACACAAACAGCCGTGCCAGCTTTGACTCACTTGGTGGGACCTAGCTAACCAGCCTTAGCAGTTTGTGTGCTGGGTTTCTCTTTAGCTGTGGCACTGGGCCGTGGGGGCTGTGGGGAGATAATCCCGGGCACTGCTGAGTGGAGCAGGCATCAGACACATAGGGAGAAGTGGATTACCCCGACTGGTAGAGATAGCAACAAGCTGGAAGGGTGGAGTGTGGGGAGTAGGAGCTCCAGCCCAGATAAGAGTGCAGGAGAAGGAGCAGGGCTACAGGAGGGGATAAGAAAGGAGAGGAGGAGGAGGAGACTAATATTGAAGTAGCAAGCAGAAAGTGGGAGATGAGGATCTTATGAAAAGACTCTAAGGGGGGAAGGATGGATTTAGCGAGACTGTCCGTGTGTCTGCACTTTCACTTTTAATAAATGTTTTGATACTTGATATTTTTTTCTTATTGAAAAAAAGAAGAATGCATTGCACTATATGCACCTTATCTCAGGAGTAATTTCACTTTGCTACCACTAATAAAAAAAAAAAGGGGGGGATTAGTAATTCTGATAGACAAAAAAAGGAATAACGTCAGTGGTAGTAATGACAGATCATAGCAGACCTCAGTTCAGTGGAACCTCAGACACACTGAATTTATTTGAGCTCTTAGATTGGTCAGTATTCTTTATATAATTCACAGCAATCCAACTATTGATCATCTCCATTGTGTGGCTAGCTATAGTCATTGACTCATTGATTCACTTTGTTTTATAGATGCAAACAGTGTGCTTTAAGTGGCCTATGTAGTTGACAGACAGTGATTATATGTATAACGTGACACTTATTTTTTACTCTCCCTTGCAAATTTCGTTAGCATCTTTCATTTTCCCTGCTATTATTAACAAGTTTAAAGCATCAGGATTCTCCCTTATTAGAGCTACATTTGTCTTTTCTTTTTATATTCTCTTGTACCAGTCCTAGATATGCAGCATTTGAAATCTCCTCATAGAGCTATGAGTCACTGTCTAGTTATCACTAATGCTACCTTCAGGCACTGAACTATAAATGTTCAAAAACTAGGATCAGTACTGTATTTCAGATAATCAAATAAGATTGTGCAGTTGATGTAGTCTTAAAAGATTTTTCAAAATACTAAAACAATTTACAAGGTTAATGAGGAAAAGCTGGACAATCATTCTTTCTTAATTTAAGGGATACTGAGCTTGAATGGACAGTAAAGAGTTAACCTAACACCATTTCCCTCCTTTATACATCATTGATCTTTTCACACTAATTAAAGCATAGCCAGGACTATTTAACCAAGCTAACGAGAACAGGCAAATTCGGCCTTCATAGTGCTGGGAGATCATAGCAATGGAGTGCGCTCTACCTGCAATTTAAGACAGAGAGAAAGAGAGTGTATTTGTGTGGTCTGTGAGTGTGTGTGTGTGTGTGTGTGTGTGTGTGTGTGTGTGTAATAGCAAACTGAAGATAATTCACCAAAACTCCAACCTAGCTGCAAAAAAACTGAGAGAGCAAAAAAACAAAAACAAAGAAAGACAAGCAAATATATGAAACACGACATTTTGGAAACATCCATATTTGCTTTATTTAATGCCAAGATTATAAAAAGAAGAGGACTCTCGGTATAATGAGAATGTGTTCCAAGCAGCTCAGTGACTTTGATAAAATTAACTTTCTGTGAGATACCGCCTTGCAAGTTTACGTATTTTGAAGAATAGCTATATGTGCAAACTCTACATAGTTTCACCATTACCGTCTTCTACTCATTAATTGTTTATTCAGTATAGGTAACCTGCTCAATGAGACACAGTAGCTCATCTGGTGGTGCGCACAAAGAGGCATCTAGCAGCTCGGGTAAAATCCCCATACTATGAGAAGTCATGATCAATAATGCATCGGCGTAGATGTGAGGGATGCTGCTCAAAGGCATTTGCTTATCTCAGATGCCAGTTACCGCTTTCATCCCAGGGACACGCAGCAGTTGTGTGTGCATGAAAGTGTGTGCGCGGGGAGGTCGAGAGGATGCAGTATTTACACACTTCCCATCATGTGTTATTTATTTCACACCTTGATGTGTTCATCTAGCCTATGCCTCTGAGGAAATCAGCACTCATAATGCAAGAATCAACACAGAGCTTTTAAGCCACTATGCAACTGTCTGTTTTTTTATCTATTCTCCTAGTTAGAGAATCTAATTGCACCGAGTGTTTATTTAACTGTGTTTAACTTAGCCTAAAGAGGCATGGAAAGACTATAAAACACTAGTTTTGAAAAAAAAAAACAAGTATAGTAAATTTTACTCTGTGGAACAAACAGGCCGCAAGAGTCTGCAGCCACTATTTGACTTTGCGTTATTTATGGGAACTGCTCTAGTGCTGTTGCATTGGATGAAACAACACTTTATATGTGTTTTTCCTTAGAGCCGTCAACAAATTTTTGACAGCGTCATGGAATACTGATTATATACATCACACATCAAAATCTCAGTGATTAGTATAACTGAGATGTGGGTAAATCTAGAGACAGCCATACCACAGAGCCCAGTACCACAGGGAATTGAGAAGTCAGATAATCTGATAGGTTGCTTTGCCATCTTGTCTAAACCCTATGAAAACTAGCATATGAAATATCCATTAATATATGCTTTATATATGTGTGTGTGTGGGTACAACACTCATCTTGTGACTGAAATGGGATCGTAACTATAGGAAGGATGAAAACCTACAAAAGCAAGCCCGAGTTGCTGATAGAGGTTTCTGCAGAGTCCTTGTGAATGTGGCTTAAGTGAACCTCCCCCAACAATTTCTCTATGCTTGTTTGTGAATCACACAGAAAAAACAAATCACATGGCCAGCCGCTGAGAGAAGTAGTAGGGGAGCAATCAAAGAACAGATGCTGAAACTCTTCAGGCTACATTTTCAATAGAGTAAGGAAATTGCTCTTGTGGTGTGGTTGTACCGCTGTATGAGTTGCCAGCATGCATGAGGAACGCCAAACTGATAGGTGCATATGTAAAGATATTGAGAAACAATGTCTAATCAAGTATATTTCTTTTTCCTATATAATTATCCTGCTTTCAGAAAATGCTTTTGTGTTGACTATTCATGAGGAGTCAAACACTATAATTATTTTCTTTCAAAACAATCTGTGTGCTACACTGTTGGGTCCCTGATTAACAAAATATTGACCAATAAAAATGGTAATTAGAAAGGAAGCTCAAGACTGCATGCATTTCAGGCTAAGAAACTAGCTGGAGGTGACTATACCTAATTAAACTACCCCGTATCTTCTGTTTAATAAATTAAACAAAACTTCCCTTTAAAAAATGTTATTTAACAAGCTTGAAGTCAGTCGTTGCAGTAATGATTATTGTATCAATTTGTACATAGACTGGTTTACCAGAACTAACTGTACAACTGGGCAGTCGGGGAGAGGGGGAGGAGTAGCAGGAGAGGTGGACAATGTCGACCCAGTGAAATAACTAACTAAACAACACACTGAGACTTTGCCACTGTATTACACTTACACTTTAATCCCTGGACTTTCTTTGATTATTACCTTTTAAATTCTGTTGCTGCTGATATTTAGTTCTTAATATTCTATTCGTAATTATTTGTACCTGCTTGGTATTTTTTTTTTTTCTTAATTGTGTTTCAGGTGTTGAGCTGCTGAAACCATAATTTCCCTAAATTCTATGTTAACTACTGCGACCTCCCTAATCAGCACTATTACTAATAAAATAGGGCAACAGACAGTGAGATATGGATGAAAATAAATGTTGGTAGCACTTTTTTTTATTACAGCTTGGTAAAAATGTGGTTATAGTATGGTTTTAAACTAGGAACAAAAGGTTATAACACTGACATAGATGTTAGTGCTACTTTATTTTCTAAAAATGAAGACATTTCAAAAGTGATTTAAGCTGAGTAATATTACACTGGAACATATTAATTGGATAATGATCAGTCTGAGACAAAAGAAACATATTTCTATGTGGCAAAACCATTTGTAATATTATTGTAAGACCCTGATAATAATAAGATAACTTAGCAATAAAATAGTGACATCTGTGCATTAAGATTTTGAAGTACTGACTTTAAAATGATAGTAAGGTCATAATAACAATAAGGTAATACTGCTTCATGTTTTCATAACCTACTACCGTGTTATAATGCTGGGATTAGTCCTAGCTTGTGTCCATTAATATGTGTTTGAGGGTAAAAGTGTTACCGTCAAACACAGAACAAAATGCTAAATGCTGTGGCTTATTACCTAGAAACACCTGCGGTACTTTCCATGTTATAACCAGGTATCAGTTTGCCAAAATGCAAAAGTAAACGTTTGTACTAAATTCAATAAACCAGAAAACCATATCTGTATATGCTGAATGTAAATGTTATAATCATGAATCAAACATTGCTTTTCTTGCCATTTTACATTGTACCAGTGGGGAGTAAATTGTTTATATGTAGCTATATAGGCAAAATGATGATCTAACTCTTGAAATCATAGTACACAAAAGATTTATTGATGAACAAGTACCAGATGCTGTGGCTCCATAAACACATTGTGAAAGGCCTGCTGTGCAGCAGTTTTGCCAGCTTACACAGTCTGACTTAGAGCACTGAAAATCTATGGAAAAACAAAATAATAACCAACCTTGTTCCATGTGCTCATAAAACCAAAACTGTCCCTTCGTTTTGAAGACCCGCCTGCCTAACATAACATGTGATTAGCATTCTGTGGTTGAATTAATCTTGTAAGCTATGTTGTTCAAGCATGTTTTACAGAAAACAAAGCATGTATAATATCAAGAATCTTTAAATTAAATGAGAAAAACCTGCATTTTACACATTATGATACAGCATGATTATTTTTAGTTAACAGCAACTGTACATTAATGAATTTTCATTTCATTATTTTTTGTTAAATTGGATAGATTTCCCAATAACACTTACCCAAAGATTGCCATTGTTGATTAAAATAGCGTTTAAAGCAGAATATTGTTATTGTTTTCATTATTTTATGAGTATATAGCAACTAAACTGAACTGCCATATGATCAGGATGTATAAAGTATACTAATGTTTTGCTTTTTTCTCTCTTTACATGTCTTAGGGTATGATTAGAATTTTTTTTGAAGCCACAGAATTTTATATTTGCTCATCAATAAATGTTTTGCAGTCTATGGTTTAAGGAGTAAAGCCTGGATTAAGAAACGGCTGGAGATCTGCCAGCCAAGTAGTCATTCCTGTTACACCTCTTCGAAACTCACTTGAAGTCCGCTGCATGGACGCATGCGTAGTTTATGTGATGCAATTCTAATTCTCCTCAGATGAGTCTGCGCAAGGACCCAGACATCTGCATGGACCCTCATCCTTACCGTCTGAAGGGTGGACTGACAATGTATAATCCCTGGCATTAGACTATCATTTAGCCTGTATTAACATTAACATAATTTATATACAGCCACTCAAAACTGCCTCTATGTAGTAAAGAGACTGAAATAATTTGTGCATGCTTCTCATCTTATCTGCTTTGCCACAAATGGTTCTTTAATTTATTTAATGACTTAGTCTTTGCCTCTGGATTGATAATTAAAGGCTCCACCCTAAAACAGGCTGAATATTTTAAAATCTCTGATTATTCGTTTTGAATTATTCTTAGACGCTACAATAGGTCATCCAATTAATTAGGTTGTTTTTGAAGGTTTCATTGTAATGTTTATCCAATTGAATTGAGGTTTGCAAATGTGAAAAGGGTTGATTACATTTGGAAACAGCATACTCCATTAATATTAATTACAAGGAACTGCATGCATGACATTATCATTGGGAGCTGAGCCCCCCTAAAAGTTTAAACCTAGAATTGCCCCTAGCCCTTAAAAAAATCATATTCTGTGAGTGCAGGGTGTTCGTATAATCGCTCATTAAGACCAGGTGAATGCTAATGACTGTTAATTCTCACCTACCTGTAATCTCACATTTAGTTTTTGCATCTATAACTAACTAACTAACTAAATGAATAAATACTGCGGGTTGGACACTTGTTGGCAGGACATAGACCCGTTGTTGCATTTGGAGTGTCTCTTTTACAGCTCAAAATTTTTCAACCAGGGTATTAAAATGAATCGCAAAAGTGAAATAATAAGTGGCAGACTACTTCAGTAAGCAGTCTGCCACAGACCAACGCGTTTTGGCTTGTGACCTGACCCTGATGAAGGCCACAAGCTGAAACGCGTTGGTCTGTTAATAGTTGTTCCCTAGTGTTTCAAGTGTTGCTGGAGTCTTTACCTCACCAGAAATACACACACATGCATATTGTTGTGCAACTGAAGCGCAAATGTGTAGCAAGCCTGTAAATGAATGAGCCTCCACACTGCTCCCTGTGGTGGATACACGGATCTGCTTAGAGGGGTTACTGCTCATGGTTGCCTCGCCCATGTCACTGATCGGGGATATCATTACCGTAAACCAATTGGCCAGTATTTGGTCAGGCTTCTACCAGGCATCCATCATGGTCCTTTCACTGATGACGCAGGCATTTTAAGTGACTGTATCTGTAAATGGTTTGCTTCCTGCTGGTGTAAAACAAAGTAGGCAGATATTTCAGTATAGTTATAGTTTTATTACCTTGAAGTGAAACTTTATCAAAGATACCCACTGGGTCCATTGTTAGTTCTTACTGTTCGAATGAGTTTGACCCAAAGGAAGGACGGTACAGTCAGTTTGCAAGGGTGATACAAAATACACAAAACCAGAATTATAAACCAAAGCACAAGCTATAGGCAAGAAGCAACAGCAACAAAGGAAATATAATACAGAGGTAACAAAAAATAACAAGGAGCATTGGCATACTGAAAGCTTCAAGGAGATGTACTAGACCATAAATATAAAGGGACTATTACAATAAACAGTCACAGAAGGCAGAAAAGATCTGAACACAGGAAACAAAGCCACAGCAACAGACAAGGTGAGTGTGTAATAAAACAAAAACAGGAAATAAAGGGTCTGAAACAGTTTTATGATGTAGATGCAGTTTTATGTAAAATGTTACCATTTAATCGCTGTTAGAAACTTAAAATGCTTACATTGTTTTACATTTTCCAGATGTATGCAAAATAATCCTCGTTCCTTCAGAACTATTTATTTCTAACACAGACCACAGAATGAGGAACCATCATTGATCACTTGGTCATATACAACTGATTAGCCTTGTGTGATATATATATATATATATATTTTTTAATCAGAGAGACAGTTGAGAAGTGATGGACACAAACTGTATATATTTACTGATATTAATCTTATTTTCTTTTTGTACAAATCAAAACAGAAGGCAGGACACATAAAATAGGTCAAGAGCTCAGAGGGGTATAAGAAAGATGACAAATATATTTGAATAAATTACTGCACGCAGAATATAGGTCAGTGTTCAGCTTGCTGATTCAGTTAGACTCGGTCGTGTCAAAGTAGCTTGCACCATATTTCCATGGGCCGAAATCAAACGCCTACAGTTCTGTTCCTGTATTTGTTTGGGGGTTTTTTTGAAAATGTTTATAGCGATCTTTTAAATTGTACATGGACTGCAGTCTGCATTTCAGCAGGACCGTTTATGAAATCCCTTATGGATCTGTAAAGTACAATCTCTTTTGGGTAATGCTCCTGTTGGACCAGTTCCCTGCAGCACCCCTCCTGCTTCCCTCTCAACTCCCTCTGAACTGGTTAATCACATCTCCTAAATCTGGGCCCAATGAGCCCAGCAGACAGCCTCTGGGGTTTTGCACACAGTTCAGAGAATACACACAGGCCTTCAAAGTGTGTTTGCAGGTGTTGGTGTGTATATGTTGAGTTGCTCTGGACAGGGTGTGTTTCTAGATGTCATATTTGGTTTTCCTTAGCCAATGGATAACCTTGCACTCAACCACACATGCATTCACACTTGCACTTACACACACAGACACATGCACATGAATTCATTGCATCCCCTTGGCAATGTTTGGTGAAAAACCAAGGTCAAACAGAGTTCATTGTACACACACACACACACACACACACACACACACACACACACACAAACACACACACACACACAAATTCAACAAATTCAGACAAATGTACACTGACAAACACATTTCTTGATTATTATTTCTTTTTGGTATAAGAGCATGTGGCCCCTGCAGTCAAATTTCTTAGATCTTATGCAGCCACTGAGAATAGTTTTCTCTCTGTTAACTGGATTTGGTATTCAAAGAAATTCATGGTGTGGAGATGGCTGCTCAAGTAATGCTCACATGCACCATAAACAAAAAGGACATAAAATATTCATGCAGCTAAAACAAGGATGGGAAGTACAGTGTAAGCAAATCAACTAACTTTGTTTGCTTTTGGGCTCGCCTCTGCAGAGGTTTAGTTTGATTAGTTGTCTCCATATGCTTAATTGTGTGGATTAAGTTGTGTTCGGTATAAGCAAACTTTTTTGCGTGTTGAAAAATGCAGCACGGCAGAGAAGACAATTTGTACCACAAAGTAAGAAAAATGCAAAGTTGGCAAAGTAGAAACAAAAGGAGACTTAAAATGCTTGAAGAAATCATAGAAAAAAGAAACTTTTTTCAGAAAATGCAGCACAGCCAGGCAGAATGAAGGAGGGAGGATGTGAAGGCACATTGATCAGTGCAGATTCGGGAACAACTTGGCTCGCTGGCTCAGTGTGATGCGGGCCTGGGCCCAAATCAGTCAGACGACACCTTTGAAATTCTCAATAGCTTCCTTGTGAATCAGCTGTCTCCTTTCACGGCTGCCTTGGGGAGATAACAGGCTCAACTCTGTTAATGATCTCACCTAATAGACTTCTCCCTTGTCAATCACATTTCAAAATACCAATACAGCCCAGAAGCCCATTCACTCATTCACACACATGCATTCACACGCTCACGTTTGTGCGCCTCACTTTCAATGAACGTCTTCTTCCTTACGTCAGTCAACATCTGCATTAACACAATGAATGCCTCACTGGAAATGTTGTGTAACCTTTGTATCTCAAATGTGTCTTGATTGTTCCTTTGTTTTTAACAGGTGCTATATGCCATGATCTCACAATGTGCCCGTATGCTTTACATGCAATAACGAAACAAAAACAAATATACGATGAAATGCAACATAGTAACAGGATATGACACAGTGTGATACAATATGATAGATCTAAATACAAATGTGATGCAGTTAATTGTGGAACACAGCACAATAAAATTTGATTACTGGTCTATAGTATCCATAAGCAAAATCAGCAATCTAATTTCTTTTGATTAAATGTAAGTCTCCCACAGTGGAAAAAAAAGAATTTGCAATTGTTCTGCTTTTGTATCTATGTGTATTTATATGTGTATGTCAGTGTGTGAGTGTGTGTGTGTGTGTGTGTGTGGGGGGGGGGGGGGGGGGGGGGTTTAGTTACAGTTCATATTGTCTCAAATAGCATAAAGCCCCCAAGGTGACACCCCCCACATGCCTTTCTATCGGCTGGCACATTTCTACAGGATGCATACTGCTACAACAGACGGGCTCCTGACTTCAAACTGTGAAGGATCCACATGCTATGTCTTCTCCTGCCCTATCAAACTGTATCCCAGTGTCGCGGGTGTGCATCAAGTGGAACTTAAATGAAGAGCATCTTTTAGGTAGCAAGGAACCCCTAAATCCCTGTCGTGATGAACCTCTTGCATTTATGTTTTATTTTATAATTATTATGTTGCCTATTATTAAATGCGCTACTTTGAGGATCGTTAGACTGCTTAGTATGAAAGAAAATGCTCATTAGCCTTATCTAATATCATGACCATTGTAGCACACTGATGAATTATAAGAAACCCAATGAATGGGCCTGTCCCATGCTTCTAAAGATGTGAATGGTTACAGGAATATTACTTGTTGCCATTTCTTGTTCTGTTATATGACTTTACAAGAGAAAGTAAGAACTAGGTTATTCTTGAGCTCCCTTCTTGCAAAGCACATGAGGTCATCACATTGATTGTAAGGCTGTTTTTTGTAGTCAGCGAAGCTTGAATGAAAGGCTTTGAAAATGTGTCTTTCTACTTTTAAAACCTATTCTTGAAGAGAAAACTTCACCTTGATATTTCAAAACGAATAAGTCTTTTGCAGCTGGTTTATTTTGCAGCACACTAAACTCTGGCCCTTTCCATTTATGATCTAGAACTGCGTGAAACAACAGTTTGAAAGCAGCTTAAGCCCCAAAACATGTACTTTTCCAAATACTTAACTTCACAGGAGTAAGAAGAGTAAGCACAATGGTTTGATAACTAAAATTAATATTATACATGATATGGGACATACAATGCTAATTATTACATGTAATACAATAATCTAAATTGAAAGCTCAAACAGCCCCTTTAGAATCTAATTCTTTAAAATTATTGACTATCATTTTTCTATACTGTAATGATGAGAAGTAAAAGAGTAAGGTGTATCAGTCTGAATGAAATAAAGAAGTTTTATTGTTGGTACGCTTTAACCTGTAATGGGTATAGGTCTGAGAATGGTAAGAATGCAGTAAATACTGGTCCAAGCACTGACAGACATTTTCTTTTTTGCTGACAATGTCTAAAAGTATGCTGATGTGTTCATTTTATTTTTGTTTTTGTGTGATATTTAAAGTTTGTGTGTAACAGGCTTTATAGAACAACAATGGAGGCAAAATTTCTTCTCTGAGTTTGTCTCAAAGGCAACGCTTCTCCACAGACGTCTTGAAGTTTTAGCACTTGTATTTGTGTTGCCCTGTAACAGACAGTGCTTAAAGGGTAATGTACATCTCAATTTTCCTCAGTGGGTCATACTTTAGCCTTTAGGTACCAAAATACCTTCAATAAGCTCTTTGTAGTTTGTAGTTTGAAGGCTTTACTTGTCAGGACATAATAAAGATCTTCTGGTCCTTAGTGGGTCTTAAAATGAGGTAAATACAACCTCAGATGAGCAACAACACATTACACAGCACCTAGTACCATTATTTATTTAACAAATAATAAGCCAAAGTGCAGAAGCAGTATGTGAAGCAGTAGTAATCATTACTACTACTTCCAAAAGAATCAAGAGGGAACGTAGCAGGAAGGTGCTGATAGCCAAATGAGCTTGACTGACTGACTGATCATCAGCAAGTATGACCACCTTTATAAAAGCTGACATTTTGGCAGATTTCTGGCCTGGAGCATTCAGGTGTGTGTTAATGCAAAGGAAGAAAGCCTTCAGCAGAGATCTTAGAGAAGCAACTGTTGGTGCCCATTAATCTCCAGAAGGTTATAAGGTAATTTCCAAACAATATGAAGTTCATCCTTCCACAGTGTATAAGCTTATTCACAAGTAGAAAATAAAACTTGTTCAAAAGTTAGCTCTGTAGTTACCATGCTGAATGTTAAAGTTCAATTAGAAGTATGGCATGATTCGAAGGATTTCCAGCCTCTTCTCTCTAAAAAAAAAAAAAGACACATGGCAGCATGGCTTAGGTTTGGAAGTTGTGTCTGAACAAACCACAAAATATCTGGAAAACAACAGAGGAAATCTTTGGCCATAATGTGTACACAGACCCACAAGCACAGCATGTCAGCACAGACAACCCATTATAACTGGCAGGCATGGTGGTGGAAGGGTGATGATTGGGGCTTGTTTTTCAGCCACAGGAGTTGCATAACAAAGTATTCTAGAGTCAGATGTGAGGCCAGCTGTCCGACAGCTAAAGCTAAAAAAGAAGTTGTGCACAAGTGAATGCCAATAAAGCTCAAAGAATTCAAGCAGCATTTTAAAGAACAGTGGGCAAAAATAATTACACAATGATGTAAGAGACAGCTAAATTCATATATCTAAATGTGACTCTACAAGCTATTGAATCATGGGGTGTACTTTATTTTTAATGTACCACTTCTGCATTTTGGCTTAGTCTTTACAAAATAAATGATGCCATATAATATGTCATCATTTAATCTTCATATGAGAGTTATTAAAATATTTTTAGAACCTAACAAAAACTGGATGATTCTTTTCTTATAAGGGCCAGATACATAACGTTTTAGAGAGAGGGTTTACTTTACCATGACTGCAGAATTTGTGTGGATAAAGTGTGATTAGATGACCTGCTGCTGTTGGTTCTAAAGTGTAATGACTGTGGATTTAGCCAACTATACTCTACAGAATATAAGCAGATGTTATATAAGCTACAGTATTATGGCTGATTTCTACATCTTAGCCAGCAAAAAATAGCTAAGTGTTATTAAAGTCAGCAGCATACTGAAACACATCTGGGCACTTATTATGAAAAGTTATATAAGTTAGCTTTTATTTTCAGTGACCAAACCAAAATTGCATCTACTGTGTTGAACATCCAATCAAATCTGCTAAAAATTTTTTTTAAGTTTGCTGACTTTGTACACAAATAAGCAGTTTTAAAAGTTTCTTCACCCAGAAGTTAAGCTTCTACCACCATTTTTGCTGTTCTCCATTGTATTTTCATTTAGAAGTCTTTGAGTGCCATAATATCTCTGTTGCTACTCTGGACCCAACTTAACAGCAATCATGGATATCACAGTCTACCCTGCACCATTGCAACATAGTTCATCATTGTGCAATAATATAAAAAAGAGGTTTTGTCTGCATTTACTGTCTGGTGTAACCACAGAATACCATGAAATGATCTTTTACAATATGATAGATAACCAAATAAGAACAAAACAACATAAACAGATCCTCTGTTTAAAATGGAATACATTAAACTTCATTGGCATATAACATGTAAGCTTCGAATTTCCAGATTATCAACTGCTACATGTTGAATAGCTTATAAACTGCAACTAATAAAAATGTTACTTGTTTAAAGCTTTTCTCTCTCCAGCTGAGCAAGATGCTGAAATAGTGCAACTTAACTGACATTTGTGTGCATGGAGACAAAATAGGGAAGGGAAGGAAAAATGATGAGTAGAGTGTGCAAGCAGGACCATGTGGTGACTTAACTGTCTCCATGGCATCAGCTGCAAGAAAGTGAAAAATTGATTGATTGATTGATTGATTGATTGATTGATAATACTTTATTGATCTCGAGGGAAATTGTTTTAAAAATGGGTTGCTTGATGGTATTTTGTATTTAACCATCAGATATACTTCTTTAATTCCAATACTATTGCATGTTCAATAGTTGGACATCACAAAAATAATTCTAAACTGGAAAGAATTACACTGCGATCTAAATAATTGACCATGGAACATTTAATCATTGAAAGAAAAGGAAAGAATTACACTGCGATCTAAATAATTGACCATGGAACATTTAATCATTGAAAGAAAAGATACACACGCTCAAAAAAGTTGGTGGAATGTCTTGTATAAACCCTAGACAGTATAAAACATGCACACAGCCTCCGGGTCGGACAAATTAAACCAATGTTAAAATGCCTTAAACCTGCATTCTGACTGAAAGCCCCCAGATGACGAAAGCTGAAGTCACAAAAGACTTTCTATCCTGTAGAGGTCTATTGGAAAATGGCTTTCTGACCTCACCTCTGTAAACAGCTTCCTGTTGGGTTTAATGGTTCAGGAACGCAATCTAAGTCGTACTGAATTAATTCTATTTTGTAAACTTTGTTCCTACCATGTTTGAAAATGAAAAATTATCTCTGCCACAAAACCACACGCTTTCTGACAAGTGAGATGTCATTCATAGGTCTTTAGCGAGTGAGCGTGTTTACACCAAGACCCGCCCCTTATCTATCCTCACAATCAGGTTCATGCAACCAAAATGGTGATGACAGGAACATTCATCTAAAGGTTTCAAAGCTCAGAAACCAACGGCTGATATCACATTAGCTAATCCTTTATTTCATTTATTGGATAAACTTAAAACATCAGCGAAACATCAGCATTATCTATGAAATTTGGAATCAAATTTTGTCATCTCAAATACTATTTAAGGATCAACCTCTGTGTGACTCACATCATCTGGCAGTCACCGAAGAAGGTAGAAGGTGTGACTTTCAAATCCTGGAAATATTTTGACATTCACATAGTGCCCATATGCTTGTGTTTCTTATGCAGGATTTAATTGGATATATGATTTGTATGAATGGTGGAAGTTGCATGCTACATTTATTGCTGCTGTGAGTTCGGCAGCTGCAGTTCAGCACCTGCCCCACATGCAAAATTATTCCCATTCACAACCTCGTGGAAGAGCATCATTATCAGGACAATGTAAAAGCATCAACACCATCATACCTCATGCCTTGCACGCCATTTCACACATCAGTCATATGACTGTAATGACTCTATCTCTGACTGCTATGCAACTTCCCTGACATAGTGGAAGTGATGATGCATCAGCTATGTGAGATGATTTCTTTTTGTAATCTGACCAGATGAATGACTGATAGGAATCTCAAAGAGTGCAAGCTTCGTTTCTCTTATGCTCTTGTGCTCTCGCCTGCCACGCCTGCTAGTGATGCATTTTTCTCTCATTGACACAAAGAACCCCCCCCCCACTGCAAGATTAACACACACACACTGTCACACATTCACTCACACATGCAAACACTTTCTTTCTCTCCCTTTTCTGGCAGTTTTGCGTCAGTGCTAAGACCACAGGGACGGTTGACATTTCACTCTGGCTCCGTTTCCATTCCCTGTGATCACAGCCATGCTGCCTCGCCTCCCTTAAAGGTCACTGTTGTTGTTTGTCAAAATCCCAACAAAAACACACCACGCGATGCTCTTTGTGTGTGCGTGTGTGTGTATGAGACAAACAAATAAATTGAGAAAGAGGGAAAGTTTGTGTGTTTAACCTGAAGGACTGTAAAACAAGAGCTGTCAGTCAAATCATATCAATTTTATCCAGACCTAACCATGGTGCGGTGTGTGTGTGTGCCAGCAGTAGGTGTGATTTCTTCCTTGTCTGGTTGGTCACTGGTTAAGTCTCAGTTGTTGTTGCAGGTTTTTTTTTAAATCTGTCCCAATCCTACCAGGAGTGCCAGTCTAGCACAAATTTAGCACAGAAATGTCATCTGGGAAAAAGATCATCTTATATCTTGTGAATTACAAGAATAACTCTGTAGCTCTAACACAATTTTACCAGTTTTTCTTAATATCGACTAATATCTAGTAATAATCAATAAAAAATACCATAGATTTTTTTTAAATTCTAAAATGTATACAGATCAGCCACAACTGTGATTTAATTGGTGAAAAAAATCAAATCTATCTAGTGCAATAATTTGCTCAACTGGCATTAATGAGGATGTAACTTTGAAACACATGACTCACCCAACCATTGTTGGAGACCAAGCACAACCGCTCAAGGCAATGGCACTGCAAAAAAACAACAACAACAAAAAGAAAAGAAAAGAAAAGAAAAGAAAACAAAAAACTGAGTAGGAACTGCTTGAAGATCATGTTAAACTCTAAACTGTGCAGGATGTTCTGGAATAAGCCACAGCAAAGGAGGTCAAGAGGATGTTTTCTATTAGGAAGGTAGCTATTGAACCACAGCTCTGAGTGAAGTAGGTAATAACAGACTTTTTTGGACATTAAAATTCAAAGAAAAAAAAAACCTCTTGTATTAAAATCAGTGTTGTTTATTTTCTTTTGCATTGTTTTGTTGTTTTTTCATTCCCATGTTAATCCGGTCTTTAAGTCTGATGCCATTAGCTGTTTCCAAGTCCAAACTCCGCTTCAGGTCCCAAAGTCAAATGAACACTGCAGCATCACTCAGCGTTACAAACTGTCTAAATTCTTTCATCTTAATAAAATGATCAGTGTTGCTGCTTTACCAGGTGTAACAATTAAATTTAACATACAGGCATCCGTGAAAACGGAAGTTTAACAGAGTTAGAAGTTGGCAGGGCGTTAGCTGGCTAGTTTCTACCAGAACATAATATACCATGTTCTGACTGAGGGATTTCTGAAAAAACATAAACGTATAGCTCTGCTATCACTACTGACAGGAATGAAGACCGAAAACCAAACAGCAGTGCCTTTTTTAGCGTTACTGAAGTTGGACTACCTGGTAAATAATGATGTGCTGCGTGGTGGCTAGCTACATAGCTATGGTTAGCATAATATAAACACATTAGCACAGTGAAGCTAGAGGATGAACGCTAACTTTTTTCCATTCAATAATTGTTAACATGAGGGTTCCTGATGGTTGGAGACATATGCAGTCACATGGCAGTATCCTGTAAACAGACCAAACTTCAGTCAGGAGAACAACTGAGACAATCCATCCACAATATGAGGTTAGGTTATTCATTTACTACTGCATGGGCTGGGCTGTAGTTACATCGTAAGGTTTTAAAAACTGAGCTTTAAACTAAATAGTGGTGATAAAAACTGAGAGAAGCCGACAGTGATCACTGCGTTTTTTAGAGGGTAATGAAAAGCTATATATAATAAATAATGGGTGTTTCTTATGCTATCAGTAATTAAATTTTATGCATTGGAAGGTAACTATTTTTAATTACTGAGCCAAAAACTTTTCTTTGAAATCCAACAGCATCATCACAGTTATTGGAGGGAGGAAGATTATTTTCATATGAGGGAACTGCCTGAGAGATGTTGCATGCCCAGCTACAAATTCTTGGATGTTTCCAAAATCAGCCTCAGGGAATCGGTAGCACATCTGCCAATGCTGTTCCTCCAAGACACGGATGGAAGAAAGGGAGAGGAATCCAGACCGAGGTTGGTCCTGATTGTCTGCCTTGCTCATCTTACCCCACGGCAACTGTAGCTGTCCCTGAATAATGTGTTTTGAGTCCTGTCTGGTAAAAGTAAAGTAAAAGTCTTAATCACACAGCTTATGTGTTACACATTAATGTACTGGACTAACGTAACAGACTTATCTTACCTAATAGCCTTATAGGTATATTAACAAGCACAATATTTTTAATAAATGCAGTACTGTGCTCAATTCAGTAACTATGTTACATTTGTTGCCTTTACAAACACGCCATTGCTTGCATTTATCTATCCTATCCACACTGAGTGGATAGAAAGAAAGAAAAACATTAAGCATTTATTTTCCCTCCTGGAAATGTACACTATCACTAGCTGATGTGGCAGGGAGCAAAATGGTGGAGTGTTTCTAAGAGGAGTGTTTTTTAAGAGTGGCGATATGGACATAGAGCAGGGCAATATGGCCAAAAATATTTATCACGATATATATTTGAAAATTTGCGATAACGATATAACTGACGATATAATTGATGCGAGACAAAATACAACTCCACAACATTACTAGCGCAAAAAGACAACCTTCCATTTATTTTCACTTAAACAAGAAGCTGGTTTTTATGTACATTAAAGCTTTATAAAAATGTAACAGTGCAAATGCAAATTCCTTGCTGAAAGTTTAACCAAAAGGTATTTCCAGTAGAAATGGGCTGACATATCCTAAGCATAACCATGTATAATATCCACTGAAGTTAAAAAGAGGTGCTTTGCAACATTAAACTGCAGTGTGCAGTACGTATTTTTCGTACCATAAGGTGCACGGGATTATAAGGCACATTAAGCGAAACAAAGCAGTCAGATAAGTCAAACTTTATTAAACTCATTCTTCTTGCTTCCTCCACTTCTGTACCATTGATTCATTAATGTTGAATTCTCTGGCAGCTGCTCTATTCCCATGTTGTTGCAGTATATTAATGACTAACCTCATATTGTGGATGGATTATCTCAGTTGTTCTCCTGACTGAAGTTTGGTCCGTTTACAGCATCCTGCCATGCGATTGCATTTGTCTCTAACTATCAGGAACCTTAACTTTAACTTTTATAAGTGGGGCCTGGAGCCTGGGGCTCGCTCGGGCCACTTCGGAGGTGGGGTGCCCCCGGCCTCTCGGCCTGGGGCTCGGTCACTCAGGCACAGCTGGCTGCCGGCGGAGCTCACGAGCGCGTCACTGCAACTCCCCCTGGCTTCTGCTCCGCGGCTGCTGAGTGAGCCCTCATCTGGGACTCTCCTCAGCTCTTTCTGGGACAGTGGCGCGGCTGCCCCTCTGTTGGTCTTCCTTGGTCTCTTGTGTTCTGGGGGCCTCTGGATGTCTGGAGTCTTGATCTCCTCCATACCTACTTCATGCCCTGGAGGACGGGGCTGTGGCCCCCCCACACCCTCTAGCAGATCATTACATGAAGGAACCTTTTAAAAAAACAAGCGCGTCCATGCTCACAGGTGTACACACGGGTGATCACACCTACAAACTACACCCTTTTTGGCTCCTACCTCAAAGCACACTGTGTTCTGTTGATCTTATGTGCTGCACAATAATGTTTAATATTTAGTATTTACTGTCATATTCCCATATATCATTGTGATGTTGTTTATTCTATTACTCTTGTTCTCTTCTGCTTGTTTTCTTTTTTCTTTCTCAGCAGGTGATCCAGGTGATCGATATATGCATTTTTTTTCTTTTTCTTTTTTTCTACCCGTTCTGTTGGTTTTTGGTTTTTGCCCTTCTCCCCCGTCCCTCTCCTCAGCTGTTTCTCTTTCCCTCTTTCTTTCTCCCCTTCTTTCCTTCAGTCAAGTCTGTCCCGTATTCAGTAAGTGAAAATAAAATAAACAATAAAAGGTGAATCAAATGGACCATTACGGCAAGGCTGGGATGGTCAATTTGGTAAAGTAAATCCGTTGGGCATCTTTCTTTGCCTTTAGACAACAATTCTGATGGCAAAAGAGCCAAACGGGACAGGCAAAAACAAAACAAAACAACAAAACCTTTTATAAGTGGAAAAGTGTTAGTGTTCGTCCTCCAGCTTCACTGTTTATGTTATGCTAACATAGCTGTATCGCTAGCGATCGCGTAGCCCAACTTCAGTAACCCCACAAACGTCACTGCTGTTTAGTTTCCTGTCTTCATTTATGTTGGAAGTGATAGCAGAGCTGTACGTTTGAATTTTTTCAGAAATCTCTCAGTCAGAATATGCTATATCATGCTTAGGTCACTAGCGAAACTAGCGAGCTAACTTCCGCTAGCTTCCTGCTAACTTCTAACTCTGTTAAATGTAATACATTTTTTTTCATGGATGCCTGGAAGTTATACTTCATAGTTACACCTGGTAAAGCAGCAATGCTGATCGTTTTATTAAAGATGAAAGAATTTAGACAGTTTTTAACTCTCAGTGATGCTGCAGTGTTCGTTTGACCTGAAGAATACGGAGTTTAGGACCCAGATTACTCCCAGATTTAAGAGCATCTTAGTCTGACAAATATGACAATAACGACGGCCGCTTGCATGTTCTGCAAAAAAATGTGCTTTGTCGTGTATCTGACGGACAAACACCAAACCAGTTCCACATCACTGAAGTTGGACCATTTTTACAAACCAATTCTGGTTCATCTGTTTCACTCAACAATCGGCCATGTGCGTATGAAAACAAAGGCACTGCGCATGCGCGTTTTACTCATATTCTATCGTGATATTTCATTTTCCTATCGTTGCCTAACATTATACCGGTATTACCGTGAACGGTATAATATGGCCCAGCCCTATATGGACATTCCTTTTATTTTCATGTACAACACAGTATACTGTAATTGTAAAGTGCAAACTACATCCAGGACTGAACTAACTGCATGCTAGCAGAACATCGGCTCTTTGCAAACATCTGACTAGGGAACATGCTAACACAAAGCTAGCAAAGAACGCAAAGTCATGGCCAGCACCCAGAGCCTGATCTTCAACAGGTAACAACAGGAGTAATGAACAATCAGAAATGCAGCACTGTAGCCTCAGTGTTTCTACAGATAAACTGCAGTAATAGTTGCTTTGAAGTTTATGAGGTGGTTTTCAATTTTGCTTTGTGTTGTTAGCTTTGTGTTCATGTCTCAACTCTAAAAGAAAGACCGTTTGTTTATTTCCTTATTAGGGTAGGGATTTGTGTGATGTTGTGGGACTGTAGCTTCAGGTTTATGTTGTTAAATGGTAATTATGTGACAATGTGTGTCATGCCACATTATAAAGTATAGTAATGAGTAGTGTAACAGGGAGTAATTAAGTAACGTAACACATTACTTTTCTTAACTAATGTATATCTTTTTGTATTTTTTATTTTTCAGCACAGTGTTAGCTGTGGATTCTGGACTTACATTGATGATGAAAAAAAATAAATTTGTTGATTTCGTGAAGTAATTAAAATCAAAATAGGATGCATTTGGTTTTCAGGTTTTATACTAATGAAGACAAAAATGATTACTAACAATTGCTTTACACAGATAAAACCAAGGTAAAGAGTGGGCTGTATGAACAAGAGATAGAAGACTATTATCTAATGTTAATTATTAAAAACATGATGTTAGGTACACATATAAATTTGTTGTCTATTAGAGTTTTTAAATAATCCTATGTGGGTAGTTGTGGTATTGACATTATTATTAGAGCCAGGGTAAAATTTAGATTGGTATGACTAATTCATGCAAGTGCATGGGCTGATTTTTGCTGTGTACAGTCCGGCACCAAATTACAGTGGGGCAAAAAAGTATTTAGTCAGCCACCGATTGTGCAAGTTCCCCCACTTAAAATGATGACAGAGGTCAGTAATTTGCACCAGAGGTACACTTCAACTGTGAGAGACAGAATGTGAAAAAAAAATCCATGAATTCACATGGTAGGATTTGTAAAGAATTTATTCATAAATTAGGGTGGAAAATAAGTATTTGGTCACCTCAAACATGGAAAATCTCTGGCTCTCACAGACCTGTAACGTCTTCTGTAAGGCGCTTTTCTGTCCCCCACTCGTTACCTGTATGAATGGCACCTGTTTGAACTCATCATCTGTATAAAAGACACCTGTCCACAGCCTCAAACAGTCAGACTCCAAACTCCGCCATGGCCAAGACCAAAGAGCTTTTGAAGGACACCAGGAAAAGTATTGTAGACCTGCACCAGACTGGGAAGAGTGAATCTACAATAGGCAAGCAGCTTGGTGTGAAAAAATCAACTGTGGGAGCAATCATCAGAAAATGGAAGACATACAAGACCACTGATAATCTCCCACGATCTGGGGCTCCATGCAAGATCTCATCCCGTGGGGTCAAAATGATCATGAGAACGGTGAGCAAAGATCCCAGAACCACACGGGGGGACCTGGTGAATGACCTGCAGAGAGCTGGGACCAAAGTAACAAAGGTCACCATCAGTAACACACTACAACGGCAGGGAATCAAATCCCGCAGTGTCAGACGTGTTCCGCTGCTGAAGCCAGTGCATGTCCAGGCCCGTCTGAAGTTTGCCAGAGAGCACATGGATGATACAGCAGAGGATTGGGAGAATGTCATGTGGTCAGATGAAACCAAAGTAGAACCCCACGGGGGTGGGCGTGGAAAGGATTTTGGCCCGATCCGCCATTTTGGGGGTCTAAGTAAGGAGCGAAAGCATAGTCATGGTTCGTACTTGCTGTGTGGTCGGCTGCAATGTTCGATCTTACGACCGGCACGGGAATAAGTTTCGATTGTCTTTTTATGCTTTCCCAACCTGGAAGCAACATGAAGGAGCTCATGTATCGGATATTACCAAACGAAGGCGTCTAGCCTGGATAGCAGCCGTGAGACGAGCTGATATCAAGTTCTGTTACGTCTCCAGATATCAGTTGGTGTGCTCAAGACATTTTCATTCCGGTAAGTTCTAAATATGTTCACATCACACTTTATAGCTGAATAATATCATCGTTGGTGGTCTCGGAAGTTATAGAAATTGCGATCAAACATAGAATGGAGTGACTTGATTGGTTGATGTAAAGACAATAAATGAAATGAGACAGGAAGGACACAAATTGGCGTTAATAATTTACCCGATTATCAATGTGTTAATTTGCATGTACTTTACAATTATGGGCATATAATATGATAACGATATTTTAGCAGTTCAATGATAAATGTGTAACATTAATTATGGTGCGGGGTGGAAAATGGCTATTTCACTCGATGCACTCCAGCTGACTTCCTTTGACGACGTACTCAGAGTTTGGCGGCTTGAAAATAGCCAAATCTTGCACCCAGCCATTTGTAAATTGGATGTGCGCCTCCAGTGACTTGTAATTACGAAACTGGTTCGCTGTGTAAGCGCTTACTCCACAAACAAGATACGTGAAGATATCGGGGTAGGACAGTGGCGGTAAGTCGTCTGGGTCTTTACTCCACTGCCGTATTTCATATGGGTCCAGATTTGCGATGCACTCTATTTTTTTTTCAAGTACCGCTGCTTCGCCTCTGGACGCAATCGGTCTCTATACCGTCCGTTTTCTTTTGAGCTGCTTTTAAGCATGTTGCTTGTCGTCGTCGTTCCAACACAGTGTGTTTGTTTTGATTCGTAGACCCCGAAAATGGAGCTGCGCTCCCACAATGCATTGCGGCGTGACGTCAACTCCAAAGCCCTATGGGGCTGTTTTTCTGCCAAGGGGACAGGACGACTGATCCGTGGTAAGGACAGAATGAATGGGGCCATGTATCGTGAGATTTTGAGCCAAAACCTCCTTCCATCAGTGAAAACTTTGAAGATGAAACGAGGCTGGGTCTTCCAACATGACAATGATCCAAAACACACCGCCCGGGCAACAAAGGAGTGGCTCCGTAAGAAGCATTTGAAAGTCCTGGAGTGGCCTAGCCAGTCTCCAGACCTCAACCCCATAGAAAATCTGTGGCGGGAGTTGAAAGTCCGTGTTGCTCGGCGACAGCCCCAAAACATCACTACTCTCGAGAAGATCTGCATGGAGGAATGGGCCAAAATACCAGCTACTGTGTGTGCAAAACTGGTAAAGACCTATAGTAAACGTTTGACCTCTGTTATTGCCAACAAAGGTTATGTTACAAAGTATTGAGTTGTATTTTTGTTATTGACCAAATACTTATTTTCCACCCTGATTTACGAATAAATTCTTTACAAATCCTACCATGTGGATTCATGGATTTTTTTTCACATTCCGTCTCTCACAGTTGAAGTGTACCTCTGGTGCAAATTACTGACCTCTGTCATCATTTTAAGTGGGGGAACTTGCACAATCGGTGGCTGACTAAATACTTTTTTGCCCCACTGTATGTTGTTAGCACAAGATGGCAACGTCCACATCAGCAATGGGTGGTGGCTGATTGGATCAAGCAACAGTAGGTGTCAACATAGTATTCTTTTCGGTAGCACTAACTTTTTATTTTCATGTGTATTCAAACTTTCATGTGCTTATGATATTGTAATGCTTTAATCTACAAGCAGTATTAATGTAATACATAATATTATATGTAATATAATTAACTTCATACCTGATGTGTTCCACTTGTAGAAGATTTTGCATTAATTGCTTTTTTTAGGTGTGTTAAGGGGGCATGCATTATGTACAGCAATATCTTAATTCTGTCAATCTAGTATCCAGACAGGATAACATAAGCAGAGCACTGTTAAAGACTTTTGAACTAGCATTTAATAACATTTTTACACATTATATTGTATTTTCTGTTATAATCATGGAAATAGAAATCAGTAGTGATCAGTGTTAGAGCATTTGCATCTTGCACAATTTGAACTAGAGCTACATGTTCTTGTGAAAGACTCTGAAGCTCTACGGTACCCATTTTAATTGTCTCTCACATAATAAATAGAATGCAAATAAGGCACAATAACTCATCACATCAAATTCATATTCAGGAGTTGGACTTTTTTGTTCTCACATGCACATCAGGCAGATAATGTCTAGGAAAGTTCAGGAGTGCAGTGCATGTGTAAATCCAGCTCAAGTTATAGTAATCCTCCTGACTGGGCATGGGTGCATAACAGGGTACTTTTTTGGATTTTAAAAATGTTGTTTTGTTTTGTTTGAGCACTACTAAAAGAACTCTTAACCAAAAATACATTTAGTATTCAAGATTCCTCATTTTTTGCTAAACAGGTCAAAGTTTAAATCGGCAGTCGGTTTGTGCAAACCTTTTAAAAAAGCAATGAATATTTTCTTGAAAAAATATTGGATATTGTTTTAAAAAATAGTTTCCTTTTAATTTTCCCACAATGAATTCAAATTATCATCATTAAATAACAGCATTTAGTTGAATTCTGAAGAAACATTTCTACTCATTTCTGCCTAATTGCTAACATTGAATGAAGAATAATTACAGTAATTGGTAGCCAGCATTCCAAGTGTATTTGCATTTGCCAAGTTATGACTCACCAAGTCTTTATATTCATATTTAACTGTTTTATTTACCCTTTTTATGTCATTTTAGTTAAAAGGATCTTTGAAAGAAAAATGTCCACAAAAAACAGGAGCACATTATTAAGTATAAATCATAGGGGTTTAGAAAATTTATGAACTGAAGCATTAATTTAGTTTGGGGGTCTAATGCTACTCTTTGTGCATGGGCTGCTGTTGTACACACAGCAGCAGTAGCCTTAGGCGGTTAAGATTTGGGTAGCACTGTACTGTTTTGTTCCTGTTCACTCTCTCTACACACCCGAGGGGGAAATAAATTTAATCTGGTGTTTTTCTTATCAAACAGATAGAGCAATGTTACCTGTAAAAAAGGGTTTCTATTAAAATTACGGTAAGCTGACAACAATGCGCACATGTGTGTGTAACTGCCACGTATAGGCACATTTTCTTTCAACACATTGATTTAAACCCTATGATGATTTCTTATGGATGTTTCTTGTACAGAGACAGCAAGACTGAGAGAAAGGGGGAGAGAGAGAAATGGAGAGTGAACACAACTCAGCCCAAAGTGCCTTGAAAAAAAGAAGAAGGGGAAAAAAAAACAATTCAGATGACTGATTGACACAGCACCCAATTCATCACAATGAGAGATGGTGGAAAGTATCTGACAACCAAAAACCACAGTTGGAAGGTAAACATGCACACACTGCGCTTGCACACAGAAACCAACATAATCGGGTGCATGAATGCACACACACACGCGAACGCACGCGCTCATGCGCGAACGTCAAAATAGTTCAATAGCTATTACACTGTAGCTTTGTACAAATCTGGTATCAATGATTTGCTGCAAACAAAAAAAGTGTCCGCACTGTTATGCCTGTGTATGCGTGTGTGATTTGTGTGTGCACGTGCAGCAGCAGGCTTGTGTGTCTCTCCCCACCTCTCCCTACCCCTCTGTCGCTCACGTCCATAGCCATTAGTGAGGCGGCCGTTGAGGCTGCCTTGTTTTGACAGATGCTCACTGTGTCCAAATGCATCTCAGAGGACGTTATGGCGCTTGTCACACTCATCCACCCTCTCTCACTCTTTCTCTCTATTTCTTCCCTCATCTTCTTTACTCTTACTTTTCCTGCTGTTCCTTGACCCATTCATGGGTTCAAATACAGTATTCTTGGTCCACTCTTGGTAGTAATGCTGATATATTATTCAGTGTACCCTGCACTCATTTTCCTAACCCCAGTACATATCTGTGTCTTCCTATATGATCTTACTGTGATATATCCATATAACTCATAAGTCAAGGTTAGCACTGTGTGTGCACTCAGGCGCTCCGAGCCCCTCAAGGCCTAGATGTGGATGAACTGTAGTGAACTGAGTGGCAGGTCAGCCTTTCATTGTTTCTTTCGTGGAGGTTGGGTTTTGAAGAAGGAGGGGGAGGGTGAACAGAGTATGAGGCAGAGACGGTCTCTTGGTCATTCAAGGAGCACCCTGCCACAGTGCTGTCTCAATGCTAATCTACCTGGACACAATGAGGCTAATGCTAAACCAGACATCCTATTGGCTTTAGGACAGAAAAAGAAGCTAGTCTGGGATTTAGAAAGAAATATAAGCCGATATATAGTAACCAGTAGTTCAGTAATGTAATGCATGTATTATTAATGTATAAAAAAAAAGTGTATAATTTGAACTGATTACTTTTTTTAAATAAGGGCCCCAACACTGGCAGTGACATGCTTAATGAAAACTTGACAAGATGAACCACAATAAACTCACCAGGATTATGACCTTTTGGTGCTAAATGTGAAGTAAAATGTAACACGAGCACACATTCAGTAGACTGACTGAATAGACTTTGAAGCTGAAGAATGTGACATGAGTTATTAGGTCCTGTGAAGTGGGAGCACCTGCACGTGGTAAACAAAGCTGCTTGTCATCAAGTCGAGTGCTAGTGGCATGTCAGACTGCTACCGCAAGAACTGCTGAATCCAGGCCATACGAATATTTGAAGATTTATGTATTTATTTGCTTTATGAGCAAATCAGTCAATATTGTGAAAGGAAAAAATCTTGCTCCTTAATGCAACTTGTTATGATACCTTATGTGAGAAAAGAATAATGCGTAATAGAAATCTGTCCATAATATTAATCTAGCATTTGGAAATAATTCTTTATTTAGCTTGGGATTGGCTGCATGGGTGGGTTAAGAGTGTTAGGGTACCTGGGTCATTGACCCAGTGTTTTCAGTTTTGTACCTTTATTTGTGTTCTCATCTTGGTTTATTACTGTGAATGTTCTGGTTTCTGTTTTGCATTTCTATTTTCCCCGGTTCTTCTTGGTTTGTGATTTTGTAGTTCTTAAGTTTGGGTTTCCATACTCCCTCTGTTCTGTGTCCAGTCGGCGTCTGTGTCTGCCCTGGTCCCACGTCTCTGTTCCTTTTGTTGCACTGTCTGCTTGTGAGTCTGTGACTGTAAGCCCAGTCTGTGTTTCCTGTTTTACTTTGAAAGTCTGTGTCTCATGTTAATGTGTCTGGTTTTACATCCTTTGTCTTGTCAGCCCTGATTTGCCCAAGCTGTGCCCCTCCTGTCTCCCATTCCCCGATTGCTTCCTCTGTGTATTTAAGCTCTGTGTTTTCCTTTGTGTTGTGATCTACCCTCGTTCTGTACTGTGTGTTCTGTTTGCTAGCCTGGTTAGTTTTTGTATTTTTTCAGTTTAGTTTTTGGTCCGGTTCACCATTAAAGCTGTTTTCGAGTTCACCTTTTTCGTCTCTGAGAGTCTGCACTTTGGGTCCACCATTCCATTTCTGCCTGCACACAGCCTTCACTTAACAAAAATGAGTTTCTAGTGAAGGAAAACACTCAGAGGAGCTCATTTAAAAGGAATAAGAAAATCATTAGATGCAAAACAACCTTCATTTTACATCCAAAGAAATTCTGAGTGAGAACTGCTCTATGGCACCCACTGCTAACAAACCGCAAAAAATGTCCATGCCAAAGTCCCCATGGCTTACAGATTCGTGCTTATCAGCTGTCAGTCAGTTAGGTCTTTCTCCCCCAAACCATGCATTCAAATCTAGAAAGATGACAGTTCCTCATGCTTGTAGATCAATATATGTGTTTGCCCTAGAGGGAGTCAAATCTGTCTGTAACAAGTCATGCTGAAACAAAAAAATTCCAATATTTTTGAAACCTGGTGGTATTTTTCAAACTTTATGGGGTCTAGATTGTTAATAAGGACAAAAAATGTTTGGAAGAAGTCCAATACTGAGAAAGATACCTACAACTGGCTACGGTGAAGCGGCTCCAATGTAATCCCACAGGGCAATTGTCATTCAAGAAAAGTGCTTGTTTTCCCAGGTTCCCAGTTGAGCAAAACGTTAACAAAAGATCCCAACAGGGACAGACCAGTACCTTGCAAAAGTCTCTAGTTACATAGTTACAGGAAATGTAGATATTATTATTGAAAAAAACAACAAAGGCAAACAAATGGTTTATGGGTGCAGATTTCTGAGTTGTGGCAACACAATGACACACTACCCTTCACAAAGCTTTTGCAGAGTAACTTTGGGCAATGGGGACATGCCTAAGATGTGACCAGCTGTGCTACAAATTAACAAAAACACTCCTGTTCGGGCACTGCACCTTGGAAACCATCTGGTTTTGTGTGACCATTTTATCTGAGATTACTGGGGTCAATCACAGAGAACAGCAAAGCACATTTTCTACAAGAAAAATGCAAATGTACTGGAGTTAATGTTATTGCTCAAGCTATTTTGTTGACATGGCATCACTGCAATGCAAAATGCTTCCAAAAAAGGTACGTTATGGAAATAGGTTGATTTTTATGATTACTTTTTACTGCTCCTTATTCAGGTACTTATTACCTGCACACTATCACTGTCTTAATATGTATTGGAACTAAATAAAATCAATCAATCAATCAAAACCGTGGCAGGATAACTTGAAGATTACAGACATTTACGGTAAAGTATCAAATATAAACATTGTGATGTTGGGCAATAGCCCCGTAGGATTATTTTGCAGTTGCTTCAACACTGCTGGTTATTGCTCTGTAGTGAGCTGACTCCAAACATCTTTGTCCCTATTAAAAATTTAAACCCCAAAAGATGGGAAAACAGGGCCCAAGTTTTAAAAAGACCAGAATCTTTTCTTTTACCTGTATCCTCCTCAGTGCTTCTATCACTTATGCGTGCTTTTAGCCAGGCAAAAGTGACCTTGCCTTGAGGATTGAGATCTGCAGAGCTACCCCTCCACACCTCTTCTTTGTGCCTCTCCTCCAGTGCAGCCTCACTGTGGTGACTTAAGAGAGGAAAAAGGATGTCTGTGACTTTCTCACCGAGTGCCTTGTGTGTGTGTAACTGCGTGTGTTTGTGTGAGTATGAGTTGGCCGGGCTTCAGGAGGGCTGAATCACACCGTCTGGGCTCTCCGTTGGATGGACAGGACTTGGCTTAGGGCTGAGAGGGTCCTTTACGCCTCAACACACGCTCTCCCACCTAAACTCTCCTCGATCCTGCTCACAAGTGGTGGGGTGATGAGAGGAGACATGCCAATACATCCAAGATTTCAACCACTGCTGGAAAGAAGAAGGATAGAAGGGAAACGTAGGAGAGCAGACAGAGTAGATGGAAGTGAAAAGGGTGTGAGACTTCATGTGTGCATGCACATGCAAGTGCTCGCGCAAAAAAGATGGAAGTGCAAGCACTGTACTCAAGACACGTAGTGCAGGGGAACAATGAATCACAGCAAATACAAGTGGATGAAAATAAAGAGACAGAGGCTGAAGTGACGACATGCTCACAGTTAACAGCATATTTTCTCCCACCTTGCCAAGCAGCCCGCTAGTCTCAGCTCTAAACGGCAGGAGGGTGAAAAAAAAGGTTGGGGTCAACTTCATCTCTCTGCTCATATTCTCCACTCTATCTCACCTCAATCTGGCCGGTGCAGACTCAGCCCTGGCCTGGAAAGTTTTCAATTCAGATTCCAAAAAAACAATCTGGTGAACTTCATTTCCTTTTCCCGAAGCTGAGCACAAACAGCCCTCGAGGGCAGTCCAGTGTTCAGTGTGTGGCATCAGTATAGAGAATCCTTAGAAAGGTTTTCTTTTCTTTTCGTCCTTATTCCCATCTATTAGCAGTAGGTATATTACATATCATATCAGCATTGTGATAACAACACAGAGCTGTTAAATTACATCATCAGAGGTATTATACTATTATTATAGTCACATATTTCCTTCTCTTTCCATTTTTAGGAAAATATGATCATTTATTGGAGTTCTTTTTATTTTATTCTCTTCAGTTTTTATTTTTAGTGCCAAGGGATGAGGGCTTGTCTGATTATTATGATTGCCATATAACTACAAACACCTTTAAGTCCCACCTATAAACATTTTATCTTGTTATAGCGATGACCAATGTTTGAAAATGACAGATTGTGATTTTCCACAGGTTTATGTCCTTGACTTTACTTGGTTCTATCAACATATTAAACTGCTTAAGGTTTCCAAACATGGCAAAAACAGCAACTTAACCTCCTGTTCAAAAACCTAAACAGGCTGACGTTGGTGTTAATTGAATGAGACTGTTCTCTTACAGGCAAATACTCATCAGATTACTGAAATGAATTTATTAAACGCATGTTTTTTTTAAACTAATTTGTTGATGTACCCATCCAGCCAACAACAAACTTATGTCCCCAACACTGGTACATCTTTCATTTCTGAGCTATTGGCCTAGACGACAAGAAAAAGAAAATTAGCCAACGGTTATTCCTCTGTGAAATATTTAAGCAAATAGCCAAACAGAGAAATGACATGTTTATTAGTGAGGTTTGTAGAAGCTGAAAACGTGCTAACCAGGAGCTGGCTGCAGAGTCATTTCACCATAGCCTACAGAAATGTTGATGGTGGTTTAAATTTTCTCTTGTAAGTGTTGGAAGCAGAAACCTAATAAGCTTATTTCCCCAAATGCTGAATTATTTATTTCACTGGGTAATCCCTTTAAGGTCAGAGTTAAAAAAAAAATGGCGGGGGAACAAAGAAAGGAACATTAAAACAGACACACACAGACAAACTGCAACAGACAAAAATACAACAGCGCACAACAAACATAAACATCAAGCATGCCAAAGAAAAAAGATATTAAAAAAAGATAAAAGATATACTCTAACTTACAGGTATAGGCAGACAGATTTTCTACCTCTTGGCCTTTCCCTGCATGCTTCGCTGTGATGGGTGACTTGATCCTTGTTCCAATCCGAGCACACTCCTCTCGGAGGAGAGGCGATGTCACTGGAACATAGAGGAATAGAAATCAAATCTGTTTGAACTGAGAGCAAGCGAAGGAGAGTGTGCCAGAGGACAAGGCAGTGATAACAGATAAAAGAGGAGGGGGAGTATAAGAATGATATTTGAATTATGTAACTCAGCTCAGGGATGATTTGGACGATTCCACCATTGACACCAACATCATTTCTCATTACCTGAGAGCCGTGTGTGCCCGGCGCTTTGCCTCGTCCCGTGAGTCATCTCACACCCAGCTATCAGAGAAGGAGAGAGAGTGAAAGAGGAGGGGGAAAGGAGCAGAAGGAGGTGAGATGTTTGCGAGATTAGAGACAAAAAAGCTGAAAGCACACATTTGTGTATACTAGAAATATAAGAAGCAGGATGTTCACACATTTAAATCAC
Source organism: Mchenga conophoros (assembly GCF_057382185.1). Lineage (NCBI taxonomy): Eukaryota > Metazoa > Chordata > Actinopteri > Cichliformes > Cichlidae > Mchenga > Mchenga conophoros. The sequence goes on from NC_140530.1 coordinate 13,897,553, forward strand.
AGTGGAACACTGACTCTGTTCGTGGGTATTTTACATACTGTAGCCGGCCTCATATACACTTCAATCTGCTGCAGACAAAAGCCTGAATATTATGTATGCATGCGTAACATGCGCGTCAGCACAGAACTGACAAGGTACTTAAAATAAATCACAGTGATACTTGCTGTGTTCATTGCAGATCAAAAGAGGAATAAAACCTTTTGCCCGTGTACCTGTGTCAGCATATTACATGTTCAATATGATGTTTTAAAATCAATAGCTTATAGATCGTGCATATTTTGTATGGGGTCTATTACTGTATATAAATTTGAGGGGCTAGTGATAACATGTGAAAGACTTCTTCAAAGTAACAACCATGTACATGAAACATTACTAAGTTATTAAAACACCCAACCTATCAAGCTGTCCTACTTGTTGTTACTGCGCATGCGTACAACTCAAAACGCACATGTTTTTGGTGTTAATAGTACACGCCTATTATTTGATTCTACCCCGATCTCGTGCGTGCGAAAAACAGTTAGTATTATATGTTTTACTGCTTTATTACAGTTGATACTTGTTTTCCTTAAGCTTTTGTCAATTTGTTAACTTTTCAAGCTAACATGCGTCTTGTTTTTTGTGCAAATACTCCAATTTGGAGTCTCAATTGAAGTCATATTTCAAGTCTTGATTTAGTACATCTTAACTTCTGTAAACTGGCATACAACGTAAACCTTGTCAATTAATGTTAGTCCTCCTGCCTAAATAAATCCATGCAGGAAGCACGTTTTGATAAGTGTGATTTGGCCATCAGAACATCCTACCTATAGATATGTACGATGGAGGCAAAAAAAAAAAACACGTAAGGTAGTATATTGTGATAAGGTAGCACAGACTGATAGACATGACTATAAATTTACGCTACGCTAGGATGTTTTGACAAAGTAGGACGTTTTGTCAGAACACTGGAACACAAAAAGAAATAGGAATTAACATTTTTTAGATGGGTTATTGTGTAAAAAAAAGGGGATATTAATATCGTAAAAGTGAGGTCAGTTGAAGCAATTAAAAAATGATCCATTTTGCATCTAATGGAGAAGGTGTGCCACACTCAGAGATCTCATTTAAAGAAAAATGTACTTTTTGATGTACAACATGAATAAATGTATATCCAATATCAAATGAGAGATGCATGTATGTGATACATTATTAGATATGGTATTAAATGCCAGCTACTGAATGAGTTTATAATACTATCAAGCGGAATTTTATAAGATTCTAATATTTGATATAACAAGTGTTTTCCCATGATTCCTGACTACTGAGTTGTCAAATTTCATACATTTTTTGCCATTTCTAACCAAAGTAACTGCTCCTAGTGGATCCTTAGTTGGGCTTAGAAGCATGTAAAAGCACTTATATTTTACAGCCTGTGAGTACTCAGTTGTATGTTTAATTTAAAGCATGTATAATAAACATATCAGAAACCGTGACATCACCAATGCTTCTTGTGACCCTTTTGTAGGCTGTGTTTTGTTAAAGTTATGGGAAAAAAAGGGAGCATGATCTTCCCAGCACAGGGTGCACGAGCACCCAGATACTTACACACAACATGCTTGAGTTGTGCCAGTCTTCTCCTCTGCGCTGTGTCTGTGTGGGGGTGGCTGGTGCATGACACATTGCTTAAAATAGACATTCGCTCTCTTTACAAGAGGAGGTTGACAAAGAAGTGAGAGGGAATGAAAGCTCATAAGGGAGCGAGAGAGTGTGACAGACAGAGGAAGACAAAGGGAGGAGAAAGAAGGAAAGTCAGGGAGGAAGAAAGAAAATCCTTCCACTGCACCAAACTAGAAGTCAGAGGAAACAAACACATGCAAGTTTGAAATGGAGATGGAAAAGGAAATGAATATTTCAGGTGAAGGGAATGAGCCAGATATCCAAGAATGTAAATGGGGACAGATGTGCGCAGCAGAGATGCAACACATTTAGAAGACACATAGAGAACCCAGCATGATTTCTGCATTTCGTAATAACTGGAAAAAAATCTGCGCAGTATGTATTAATTCACTGTATTGATTCACTGTAGCTCCATCAGTATGTCCTGAGTCAAAGTTGTGATAAAATAGTTTAATCATTTCAGCTAATCATCACTGACATCTACCTAGCAAAGGCTATTTAAGCCTTTTATATAAGAGAAAAGGTATGTACGCAAAGACTGCACAAGATGTATTAATAATAATACAGTATGCAGTACATGAGCATCAAAGACCTGACAGCTCTATGTCAGAAGAGACTTAACTTAAGATGACTTTGGATCTAGAAGATGAAAAAAGTTCAAGTGAATCACAGTTTACGGTGGATGGATGTTAGTACCTTCCGTCATTGTTAATCTGTACTCACCAACACCTAAAGTTGAGCAGTCAGCAGAATGAAGCTGGCTCGTGTGTCATCTTTCTCTCTCTCCTCCCCCTTCCCCCACGTCTTCCCAGTGCTTAAGATAAGTGACAAGGCATCAGAGCCAAAGAAGTGCTTTAATACCAAGAGAAAACTCTGTGCCCATACGTGGGCGGATGCCTCCATCTGCGTGTGCAGTTAAAAATGTGGGTCTGTGTGTGTGCGAGCCTACATCGGTTACAGCGAGAGCTTAATATTGCGATGTGCGTGCGCACTTTACTCTTTCTCTCTGTAAGAGTGCACAAGTTTGCTTCTACTGTAAATATTTGTGTAGAAATGCCTATATGCGTTTGTGTGTTTATGTTATCCATCACTCCAAGCATCAGATGACATCACCACCGACCCCCATCCTGCAACTCTTACCCTTCCACCCACCACACACTCTCCACTCTAAAGGCTTGGCTGGATTCCACCACGCACCTTCCTCCTCCCCCTCCTCCTCCGTTCCTCATGCCCTGCATTTAACTGAACTCTGGTTCTGTGGTGAAAGTGCTGAATCATCACTGCTGGCCTCACTATATACAAGGCTGACATGGGTCAGGTGTAGGGTGTGTTCGTGTGTGCCTGCGCGTGTCTATTTTTCTATATGGGGTGGCGGTTTTGTAATCAATACAGTGTCACCTCTCAGCCCTTATACTCTTGTAAGGCTGTAACTGCATTAATGAACTGTGATCCACAGAGGGTACATTATGATGGCTGCTAACTTTATTATTAAACCTCATGGTATGGCCCTGGGAGAGAACTGCAGCTTCAACTGAACCCTTAATGGACGGGCTTTTTTTTCCCCATTCTCCTAGTAATATAGACTTTGGACAGTGGGTCTTAATTGCCAATCAATGTAAGGGGAGGTGTTGTTAACACTAGGAGGGATTTTTTTTTTTATCCTGAACTGAGTTCAGCATGCCATCGTTGGACCTTAATGGATCAGCTAACCTTCGAGAGTAAAAACATTATTGCTTTCATTCTATTTGAGCCATAAAACACTTTCAGATACAACTTGAGCCGAGGGTGGTGATAACGTAGATGTTTTAAAACATCCCCATGGCCTGAAATCAAACCTAATGTGTCACAATTAGACTGACATGATGGGAAACCCATTTCAGAGACAATGTTCCTTTAAATCTCGGTAACATGAGGTGACACAAGTGCTGCAAAGTGATTGGTATTGTGGTGAAGCACAAGTGAGGCCAGTCTTGATTACTAGTACTTCTAGCTACTTCCTGACTGGTATAAATGAATAACGCACATCTATTTTCATCTTTACTTATAACCCAGACTTCACCTGAAGTATCGCTTAAGCCCATAAATATTCTTAAAGAGAAATCCTCCAGCAGGTTGATTAAGCTGACTTTGAACTCAGTATAAATGTTTATATAGTGTTGAGACAGACCCATTCCTGTCGCTCAGTGTCTCTTGCAAATATTACCAAATACAAAACACTTTAATTTAAATCATGTAACTAATGCTTCTCTTTTTGTGAAATATTAAAACATGTATTTGCATTTTGCCCTCCACACATGGTGTGTGGGATTTTATAAATTCAAATAGAGTTGCTGGATTTTTTTCAGCTTTTGCAAAGACCTTTTCATTATGGAGCAGATGTGGTGATTTTCACAGTACTGTATACTATTATGCATATCTGATGCTGAAGGCACTCTCTCTTCTTAAATACCCAAGCATATAAATGAATGTATTTATCAAAGCAGTGCGGGGCTGCTCTGTTTAGCTGTTGTTTGAAATGAATATGTTAAGTGGTAGAAAGCACACAGTGGGTTATGACATTTCATTTACATTCGGCAGTATGAATTTAAATGCTTTTTCACCCAAAACATAATGCATTTTAAATTCACCCACAATGCTCCCACAACGGAGACTGTATATTATGAAGTTTCTGACCTTATAGAGATGCTAGATAGATTTCTTTCTTTCTAATTCGGTATTCAGCAGCCTCGTTCATAATGTTCAGGTTCAAAATTTTAATTTGATGAGCGGCGACAAGGTGCTAACACCTTGCTGAAATCGGCTGCTCAAACAAGGTTTAAAATATCAAGCGGCATACATGATTGCTTACTGATTCCCATGTGTCCCCAGTGATAATGGGGTGGTTGCATTTGATATTATGTTTATAATTACAACCGTCACGGCACATTAACTAAGTCATTGTTGATGAAATTAATATCAGAATAAGAGTGTGGCCAGTTTAAAAATAGCATGTGGTGTTTGCATATGGTTCATCGTATAGTGTAGCTCTGACTTTGCTATGATTTGTATTTCACTGGATTTGTCGTAGTACTTTAATCGCCTATGCTCACCAAATTATCCGAGATTACACGTGAAGTAAACACCAGAACAAAACAAAATGCCTTGTACAGTGTGTGATTACAAATCAGATCTACATATCAAATTTGTTTAAGCTGCATAAAAAATTTATCCCTTCCCCACTTACAGGAAATAAACACAGGAATAGAAACCAGGACTGAGGCTGAAGTTGACTTGCTGATAGAGGTGTTTGTCTTTCCAGCCCATTACAGGAGAACCTGTTTGGAGAAATCTACTAGAAGCAAAACAATTTGTGAAGAACCTCATTTCATAACTTAATGGGCCATATCATTACATTGATTCTTGATTTGCTCACACACTGAACTGTTTCCTCATGGTTCAGCTGACATGATTGCACACAACAAAGAGAAAAATGTGGATTGTGTAAATGGTTTGCACTTGTCTTGTCTACAGAAACGAGCGGCTGTCTCTTCTTCCAACAATTTGTATTTCCATGTGTAAACTTCATCTGCCGGCCACCCGGTTACTCGCAGTACAGTGAATTAGAAAAAGGCCACTGGTAATGCGCTCTTGCGGGTGTGTCTGTTCTACAGTGTCTGGCTTTGTGCATGCATGCATGCACGAGTTTCTGCATAAAATACACTGTGTGCAATATGACCTTAGTCAGTGTACTCCAGCTGCCCCTGCAGCATGTTGCATGATTGGTGTGTTGAGTTAGTCTGGTCAGGAGAGCAGCAGCTGTTTGGCGGTCTGGTCGGCTTCTTGAGAGGAAGGCATATGTGGGTCTGACTGGCCAAGCTGTTCAAGAGGCACACCAGAATGAACCTTTGATAAGGTTAGACACAAACAGGAATTGCAGTCACCAAGGCACAAGATGTATACCGTGTGTGAAGAGAAAAAAGATAATTAGAAGTGTTTTGGAATATATTGTCAAGTTATTTTGGGCCACGCTAATAGGAAACAATTAAAACAATGTTTGTTTGTTTTTTAGCATTTTAAGCACACACTGCAATGCACTGCAAAGACATCTCAAAGTTCAGTGAAGGTTTTAAGGGCCATGAAAGGCCTCAATAGCTGCAAATTTGTTCAAATTACATACAAATCTTATTAGTTAAAAGAATAGCAGTCATCTCCAGCTGTTATCCCAACAGTACGGCAATAAAAAGAAACTGACTTTAAAGTTTGCTCATTAAAAATGCATTTTTTTCTGTTAGCATCGGAAATGCCAAAACACAACAGTAAGTAAAGTCAACCGGACATGGAAAAAAGAAAAAAAAATACCACGTACAGCAATTTAACATTTCAGAAAAATGAAAACCTCGGTATCGAAGAGTCACAGCTCATTTGTGGAGGAGCCGTTTTTTTTGTTCTCAAAGGAATCAGGCAAATCCACACTACAGGAAATAAAAAGTCCTATTATTCTGCCCTCCCTGTACGTTGATGCCCAGTTTGGCAGATAGATAAACAGTTCTTCAAAAGGAGAGGCAAAGGCTTCCAGTTCTCATTGCAGGGTTTATTTGTCTCCCTAATGAAGGCACTGTTTATCTATCTGCCAAACTGGGCATCAACGTACAGGGAGGGCAGAATAGTAAAAAAGCATCATTCTCATCAGCCAGATAGTTCTCTAAAAGAAAGGATGGATGAGACGCTGGAAACAAGGTCAAAAGTGTCCAGTTCTTTACGTTCCAGCCAGCTTACATCATCATCTACTGCTGCCGCCAGAGCACGAGCAAAAGCAGAAGCTGCCCGTGCTCAGCTCTCCTTTGCTAAGCAGGAAGCCAGCATCCTAAAACAACAGGCCGAGCAGCTTAAAAAGAAAGCAGATCTGGATGCAGAGCTACACGTACTCAAATCGCAGAAGGCAGCTGCAGCAGCCCTAGCTGAGGCTCAAGCTTGGGAAGCATCTGCGCAAGAGAGTGAGCACCCACAACAGCCCCAGCTGGACGGCATGCAGCAAATCAGCCCATTAGAACGAGTCCAAGAGTATGTGCAGCAACAGTCAGAACTCGGCGACGATCTGCAGACTCCACAAGGTAATCATCCAGAACTCCTATCTTCTCTGGTGCCACAGCCAGCCACGGCCATCGATGCAACACCAAAAGCTCACAAGGAACCAAGTATCCATCAGCCCAGTAGGAGCAACAACCAAGAATTCACACCTTTGCCAGTCTTCCGTGCTTTGAGCCCAAAGAGAGAATCTTGCAACTGGAGCTATGGAGGCGAGCCAGCAAACTATGATCGATATCACCATCCTCAGTCTAAGGTATGGACACCCACACCTGTAAGGAGTAGTCATGCTGACACGTCTGATCTAACGAGATACCTGATACGGAAAGAGATGATCAGCTCAGGCCTGCTGAGGTTTGATGATCGACCAGAAAATTACTGGGCTTGGAAGGCTTCCTTTCTAAGTTCAATTCAAGATCTGGGTGTAACACCTCAAGAAGAGCTAGACCTGCTATCCAAATGGCTCGGGCCACAATCAGCAGCACAAGCCAAGCGAGTCAGGGCTGCGTACATAAACAATCCCACTGCAGGTCTTCAGATGGTGTGGCAGAGACTCGAAGAGTGTTTTGGCGCACCAGAAGTCATTGAACATGCACTTTTAAAGAAAATCCAGGATTTACCGAAGCTGACGAACAGAGACAACCAGCGTTTGAGAGAGTTGGGGGATCTTCTGCTAGAACTTCATGCTGCAAAGACAAGCGGTCATCTCCCAGGCCTTTCACACCTCGATACAGCCCACGGGGTGAATCCGATTCTGGAAAAACTCCCCTACAACCTTCAGGAGAAGTGGGTTGCAGCTGCCTCGAGGTTCAAGAGAGAGAATGCAGTGTCTTATCCTCCATTTTCCTTTTTTGTGAAACTTGTGAACGAAGAAGCTAAAATTCGTAATGACCCGAGTTTTTCGTGTGTAACCGGTGCCAACGCCAACAATCCTAGAATCGAGACAATGACACAACAGAAGTATCGTTCACATGTCTCTGCTAAGAGGACGGAGATAGCAAGTAATCTGGCAGCCAGCCCAAACGTTCCTACAGGCAAGAACAACTTGGACCCCGATAAACAGTGTCCATTACACTGCAAGCCTCACCCTCTCAGAAAATGCCGTCTTTTCAAAAGTAAGACCCTGGAAGAAAGAAAGGCATACTTAAAGGACAAGAACATTTGTTTCAAGTGTTGTTCTTCTGTGCAGCACATGGCCAAAGATTGTCCTAAATCAGTGCAGTGCACAGATTGTGGTAGTGAAAGACATATCACCGCACTACACCCCAATCCTCGTCCTCAAAATGCAGAGAGCCTGGTGGCTAGTGAAGGGTATGGCGGGGAAGAAAGAGAAGGAGAAGCAAGTGTGGCTGACGTGACATCAAAAAGCACAGAAGTATGCGGAGACTCAGTTGGTTCAAGGTCATGCTCTAAGATATGTTTGGTCAGAGTGTATCCTGCTGGACAACCAGAGAAAGCTGTCAAGATGTATGCTGTTCTAGACGAACAAAGCAATCGCTCCTTGGCTAAAACATACTTTTTTGACATCTTCAACATTGAAGGACAGCTTGAGCCGTATACACTGAAAACATGCTCAGGTGTTGTGGAGATAGCAGGGAGACGAGCCCGTGACTTCATTTTGGAGTCCCTTGATGGCACCACACAGCTTCCCCTGCCTACTCTTATTGAGTGTGATATGATACCTGATGATAGGACGGAAATCCCATCCCCAGAAGTCACTCATTTCTACCCACATCTGAAGGCAATCAAGGGAAAAATCCCAGAAATTGATCCAGAAGCTGACATCCTCCTTCTCCTTGGCAGAGACATTCTGCGTGTGCACAAAGTCAGAGAACAACATAATGGTCTCCATAATGAACCATATGCTCAACGACTCGACCTTGGTTGGGTGATCGTAGGGGAAGTGTGTCTGGGAGAAGTGCATAAGACATCCAACATCTGTGTATACAAGACCAACATTCTACCAAATGGACGAGCTTCACTCTTGAGTGCATGTCCAAACAATATGCTAGTCAAAGAAAAGCTTGGTTGTCACACCTCGAACCTAAGTCTTCAAAGCTCTGCACAACACTTGAAAAGTAAGGAAAGTGAGTTTGCCAGTCAGGTGTTTCAAAGGACACAACATGATGACGTCCCGGCAATGTCAATCGATGACGAGAGTTTCTTGAAGACATTAGATGAACAAGTCTATAAAGACAGTTACAATACTTGGGTTTCCCCATTACCCTTTCGGTCACCACGAAACCACCTTCCCAATAACAGACCTCAAGCTTTAAAGCGTCTTGCATCTCTTCGGAGAACTCTGGAGAAAAAACCACAAATGAGGAAACACTTCATCGATTTCATGCAAAGAATGTTTGTTGAAAAGCAAGCAGAGCCGGCCCCTCCATTAAAAGAAGGTGAGGAAAGGTGGTATCTACCAATATTTGGGGTTTACCACCCACAAAAACCTGACCAGATAAGGGTAGTGTTCGATTCAAGTGCCAAACATGAAGGGGTTTCCCTCAATGATGTGCTCCTGAGTGGACCCGACTTGAACAACACTCTCCTTGGGGTTCTGATCCGCTTCCGCAGAGAACCTATAGCAGTTACAGCGGATGTGCAGCAGATGTTCTACTGCTTCAAGGTGTGCGAGGAACATCGCAACTTTCTGAGGTTCTTATGGTATGAAAACAATGATCTCCAGAAAGCAGTGAAAGAGTTTCGAATGACAGTACATGTATTTGGCAACAGTCCATCACCAGCAGTTGCCATTTACTGCCTCAGACGAGCTGCTAAGCAAGCAGATGACTCCACTACCAGTGCAAGGGAGTTCATCACACGCAATTTTTATGTGGATGATGGACTTGCATCTTTTCCTAATGAAGCAGAAGCCACTGGTGTCCTGCGCACTGCCCAAGCGATGCTAGCTAAATCAAACATTAAGCTACACAAGATTGCATCGAACAGCAGCAGTGTTATGCAAGCATTCCCACCAGAAGACTTGGCCAAGGATTTGAAAGATCTAGACTTAGGAGTGGAGTCACTACCTCTTCAGAGGAGTCTAGGTCTAATTTGGAATCTGGAAACAGACAACTTCACCTTCTGTGTGTCGAAGGAGGAGAAACCCTTGACAAAAAGAGGGATTTTGTCTGCAGTGAACAGTTTATTTGACCCTTTGGGATTTGTAGTGCCAGTCACAGTGGGAGGAAGACATTTAGTGAGAAACCTCTCCATTGAACAGTATGACTGGGACACACCATTGCCAGCTTCAAAACAAGAACACTGGAAACTCTGGAAAGACTCTATGAAAGACTTAGATCAGCTCCAGATCCCAAGACTATATGTTCCAGTGTCTTTGTCTACACAGACTCAGCACAGAGAGTTGTGCGTGTTTTCAGATGCATCAGTCATGGCTATAGCTGCTGTGGCTTACTTGAAAACAATTTCTGCAACAGGAGATATCCACGTGGGATTTGTTATGGCAAAGGCAAAGCTGGCCCCACACCCAGCGCACACCGTGCCCCGTCTTGAGCTTTGTGCTGCGGTTTTGGCAACTGAAATGGCAGTCTTCATCCAAGATGAAATGGATATTGACATTCATTCTGTGAAGTACTATACTGACAGCAAGATAGTACTGGGCTACATATATAACACCTCACGCAGGTTTTATGTCTATGTGTCAAACAGGATAGCACAGATCAGAAAGTCGTCTCGTCCAGATCAGTGGCATTACATCACCACTGAAGAAAACCCAGCAGACCATGGAACTCGGCCAACAACTGCTGCAGCTCTCAAAGGCACCAATTGGTTCACTGGACCATCATTTCTATTGGGCCCTTCAAAACGACTCCTTCCCCAGAGTGATGACTTTGAGCTGATACATCCGGAGGTGGATCCAGAAGTTCGCTCTGAAGTAACGACCTTCAGCTCAATGGTTAAAGAAAGCTCGCTTGGAGCTCAAAGGTTTCTTACATTTTCCACTTGGAGAGCTTTGACTCGTGCAGTCTCCACACTAATCAAAAAGGCAAGGAGTGTTGCAGATACACATGGTGGCAACACTGGGGATGAAGAAGAACAAGCAGTAAAAGTGATCATTAAAACTGCACAACAAGATGCCTTTGCAAGGGTGTTGCAGTGTCTAGCCAAAGGGGACCGAATCCCAAAACAAAGTCCACTGCGAAAGCTGACACCATTTCTGGACAAAGATGGGCTATTAAGAGTTGGCGGCCGTATGTCCTCAGCCGTTATGTCTTTTGATGATAAACATCCTCTGGTCATTCCCAAGACGCACATTGCTACATTATTGGTCAGAAGATATCACGAACAGGCTGCGCACCAAGGACGCCATTTCACGGAGGGAGCTATTAGGTTGGCAGGACTTTGGCTGATTGGGGGGAAAAGGCTTGTATCTAGTGTGATACACAAATGTGTAACTTGCAAAAGGCTGAGAGGTAAAATGGAGGACCAGAAGATGTCAGACTTACCATCTGAAAGACTTTCACCAGATCCATCATTTACTCATGTAGGGTTGGATGTTTTTGGACCTTGGATGGTGACTGCCCGAAGAACAAGAGGAGGGCATGCGGAAAGTAAACGATGGGCAGTAATGTTCACTTGTTTGACTACCAGAGCTGTGCACATTGAGGTTATAGAGACTATGACCACTACAAGCTTCATCAATGGGCTCAGACGTTTCATTGCCATAAGAGGGCCGATCAAAACAATCAGATCAGACCGGGGAACAAATTTCACTGGAGCCTGTAAAGAACTCAGACTTGACACATCAGATTCTGAGGTGAGGAATTACCTTAAAAGCAACAAGTGTACTTGGATATTCAATCCTCCCCACTCTTCCCACATGGGTGGGGTGTGGGAGAGGATGATTGGTATCGCTCGGCGAATCTTAGATGCTCTTCTTCTGAGGCTGAATCCATCGTACCTCACACATGAGACACTTGTCACCCTGATGGCAGAGGTTACCGCCATTATAAATTCAAGACCATTGGTCTCAGTGTCTTCTGACCCAGAAGCACCGGCAGTTCTCACCCCATCAATGTTGTTGACACAGAAACAAGATACGTTGACTGCTCCCTCTGGGGATTTTGATGTTAATGATCTGTCCAACAAACACTGGAAAAGGGTCCAAGCACTTGCTGATGCATTTTGGAAGAGGTGGAAAACGGAGTATCTGACCACGCTTCAAACACAGAGAAAGTGGACAACAGAGAAGCCAAACCTTCAAGTGGGAGATGTTGTACTGATGAAGGATTCGCAAGTAAAAAGGACTGAGTGGCCTGTTGGACTTGTGATTAAAGCCTTTCCTAGCCAAGATCATAGAGTACGTAAGGTGGAAGTGAAGGTAGTCAAGAGTGGCACTCCTAAAGTGTATTTGCGGCCAGTGTCGGAGGTTGTTTTACTACTACATCCAGGGAATGGGTAGTGGTATAATTCATTATACCAGGCGGGGAGTGTGCTGCCACTGCTGGGTGCAGTAGCTCCACCACCCCACTAGGGGGAGGAAGCGGGTTTGTGTACTCAAGTTTCTCTAGTAAATATAGGAAAAGTTCATGGAGTCTGGCCAAGTTGATACCAGCACACAAAATATTAGCTCTGAAGTTGGCTGTACTGGAGCATGAGAAATATATGCTTGTAAGTACGATTATATTCTGTGTTCATGTTAAGCATGTGATGTAAAATGGGTTGTTGACTCTCATATTTGAAGCCGGCATGTTAGCTGCATTGCCGATGCTAATTGTGTTAGCATGTCAATAGGAAATTCCATTGTGTGTTAGCATCAAGCTAGCGGGATTTGGAGTTAACATGTTTTCATTTATTTTTCTTGGTTATACCAGCTATAGTTCAAGTTGCTAAGTCTTCAGTCTGTACTTTGTAATGTGAGAAATATATTATGTTCCAGATGTATGTTTTAATATGCTTTTCTTATGTTTGTAGTTTTACAGTGCCTTCATTAGGGAGACAAATAAACCCTGCAATGAGAACTGGAAGCCTTTGCCTCTCCTTTTGAAGAACTGTTTATCTATCTGCCAAACTGGGCATCAACGTACAGGGAGGGCAGAATACCTATAGTAGGAATGATTTATTACTAGAAAAATATGTGACAGCCTTGCTCACCTAAAAAGTCGGAGCCCCTATTGTGGTGCAGTATTAAGATGCACTTCATAAAAGCAACCACTCTAAAATACTCAGAGACAGAAGAAGAACGCTCCGGACCCCCAACATTCCAGCATCAAAACCATCTCCTGCCTCAAGTCATTTCATAAAATGGCAGCGATAAAGAGATAGACTGCTCTTTATTGTTTTTAGATTGCGGGCACTTTGCGAACTCTGCTCGCCTGTGTCTAGAATAATGTAAATATTTCACAGCTATATGCCTGCTAATACATAAAACAGATATATAAGTCCAATAAAGCTGCATAACTGTTTGCGCCTGACTTCCCCGGAGGGTCCAGACACTTTAGCAGGAGGGGATATTCCCCACTCAGCTGACAGTGGGGACACTGAGACTTCCCTGATGAATGGTACACACCTGCTGCAGTTCCATGGCCGTCTTTTTGATAAGTAGCTTAAAGCATATAGCAGAAGCTCATAGCCTTTAATAAAAGAACAACTGACACATGAATATATGACTGTGTTTGGATCTTTTTATGAGCAACTTAATAAGGTGCTGCTTATACTATATGTTAAAGATCTTCTTTGGATTAGAATAGAGAAGACGTGTGAACTAAAATCCTTTTTGCTTCTTGGTCAGCTGTCACGTAGGTACAGCTGGTATGCATGCAAGCTCATGCTTGTAAACAAAGAGAAAAGGAAATGAGTTTGTTCAACTCATGCTTTGTGGCGCTCACTCCAGCTCATAACCAATAAGGCACAGAACAGAGGAGTATATTGTTGCTTACTGCAATGCAATTGCCAAGGACATCAAAAAACAAAATGTGGCAGTCAGAGTGGATGACATCTCTTGGAATTACTATAAATACCAGCAGCAGACAAATCACTCATTAGGAAGATGATGATGGGGGGCGGGATTGAGGGGTATTCAGATGGACTTGTGGTGGGAACACAGACAAAACAATGGGCTTGAATAGAAGAAGAAGATTAGCATCATTACCAGTGTCATTCACTTTGTTTTGCTTTGAAAATATGACAAGGAGAATGAAATATGAATTTTCTGAACTGTTCTGAGAAATGTTAGGCATACATTAAACCGCACTTGAATGCAAGGGTAAAAAAAAAGTGACAGGAAGCTAAATTTGTGCTCATGATGCATTTTGTTTTTATAATTAGTTCTGTCATTTTGAGAGTTTCAGAAATTTCCATAAACTTATAAACTTATTTTAAAAATTGCCCACAAAGGTGTTAAATCTGGACTTTGGACAGGATTTGTAGTGAAAAATCAGAAGTGTACTACTCATCCCACCACGTGTCTACGCATGCTGCACAGTGATGTGAATGCTATTGTGATCTACAATATCTATTATCTACTTTCCATCAAATGGGTTGGAGATGAAAAAGCACAGAATTGTAGAAAAATGAACCCATTGGTCACCTCATCTTTAAATCTAAGCCATTGTTTTCTGTCTTTGTCAATTACATCAAAATGAAAACACACGTGGGGATTTACAGGCATACGGTCTGACCTCTCATCCATTTTACCTACCACTGGGGCCTATTGTGACCCTAAAATTGCCAATATTGAAGCTCAGTGGGGTGAGTAAGAATCAAGGGCGGGGGGCTAAAAGACGAGACAGCTACAGCTGTGCTCTGTTCTTGCCTCACAGAGACAGAAGAAGAGGGGAAAAAATCATAATCTCACGCTGTCTGATGCAAGCTTAAATGCTCTATTGCTTTGCCGATCACGTTGCGCTCCTATCATCTTTCCCTGGCGTCTCCAAGACAAATCTGGGCTACTGCCATACACACACGTAAACTACTATGCACAGCAACAACAGCAGCTGAGGCGTGATGAATGACGCTCTCGTCCCGACGGATCCCTGTCGATGCATGTTCAAGTGGATGGGATTGAATTTAACCATAGAAATGACAGGCCATTCTTTTTTGGGGCATGGTGCAGGCTACATGAATGGTTTGTGGCGATGAGGGGCTTGGTGATTGATGCCCCATGAGGAAGAGCCGGGGAATCTGCGGCGAAAGACGAGGGAAAACCACCCTTGTCGTAAATGTGAGCGTCTGGAGGATCCATGGGTTGTGGCACTTTTCTTGAACCAAGCCACTTCTTATCCTCTTTACCACCTGATCCCTGTTTGAAGGAGCTTACACCTCTCCTCATCCAACCAAAAATGGTCCTATTTATCACACGCTGACGTTTCTATCATCAGTGGCCAACAATGTTGTTGGATGAGACACTTGCGCTAAGCTCTAGAGAGCTGCTGGAGAAGATGCAGTCTGTTTTGTTCGTGTACTGTGGTCAAAGGCAGTATACAATTTAAACTATATTGTCGTTGATAGTTTCCGTTGTCTGCTGATTAAGCCCCGCCCACTTAGAGTATGTTGATTAGATTACAAATGTATAGTCGATCTCTGGCTAGCCTGTACCTTTTAATTTGTCACAAAATGCACTTTATGGCGGCAAACCGACATTATTATATTGAAAAAGGAAAAAAGACATTTGGGAGTGGGTTGAATAGACATGTATGTCCACTGTGTCCATTACACGCTTTGCCTCTCCAAAACATATAAAGGACACGCATGCAGATGTTGCAGAACCAGCTGAGGGGAGATAACATATTTAAAGCCATGAAGTCACTACTGACCAAGGAAGGTATGAAGTACGTTCCAGGGTCCTTCTGTGCCAGAAATGATTAAGCTATCTTGCTAATCTGTATTTACGTGTAAATGTGTTAATAATGTCTTTTTAAATGTTTTCCCGTGATTATTTTATTTGTTAGCTTAAATTAAAATAGCTCCCTCTGCTGGTACTGCAGCTTACTGCAACTTCTGCATGCGTGTCCATTTCACGCTGTGGAGAGGCAAAGTTATGGAACTCCAAAGTGTTCAAAATTAAATAAATAAATAGGTCAAGATGAAATAAATAACTATGTGAATAAATAAGACACAGATATGTAATGTGAGAATGATATTGTGAAATAATGGAACACATTTTGAAAAAAATGCTCATTATTGTGAAATATATTGCATTCTGCTATATAAATTTTCTTATTATTGTGAAATATTATTTCATGGTCATTATTTTTCACAATAACAGAGATTATTCCTGAGGCATTTTATTTATTTCCAGCCGTTTTTAGTCCAAAATGACCTTTTTTCAAAGTCAGTTTTTATTTCAAAATCCCGTTTTTCCCGATGGTCTATTTATTTCATAATGCGACTTTTCAGCAGAATGACTTTGTCTGTCAATCAATGTAAGTGGGCTGGACCTTTGCACCTATTGGCTTATCGTTTACCATCGACTAGTTTTCCTGGATACCGGCTCCGCGGACGGCTACTGCAGCTAGCAACAGCGTGCTAGGTCAAAAGTCACGGAGGATGGCGGACTGGTGTGAACTTCAGCCAGTTCTGCTCATTTAAGCAAATCAGATAGAGAGGGATCATTTACCTGTAGATACTGTTTTGAGTCGTTTAGATGTTTCTGAAATGCTTGGGATGATAATTGCTCTTCAAGATGTTCGCATCGATGACAGCATTGTCAAAGGTTTAAGATCAATTCAGCACCGTGTTCGTTTGGAATACGCCGAGGAAGAACAGTCTTCAAATGTTGGCCGTCCACGTCTAGAAATCCCGGTGCAGCACTCAGGACTTTAGTGCTGTCCGGGATAACCGTCGGGGTAATTGTCGATACATTTTCTGTGTCTCCGAGCACAATTAGGAGGAAAATGACGGAGGATGGTCTAAGGTAAGTTTATGCTGTAATTGAGCACCTGTGTGATTCTGTACACAGCATTGTTTAGGTGTTGACCTTAATTATGACGTTTGACAATGAATTATTATCGCTTACTTTTTTTTGTTTTGTTACTGTCTAAACTAAGTGGGGCAGCTACGGCTAAAGCTGTCGGCGCCATCTCGGCGTTGAGACACGTTTAGCAGTGTTAGCTGTTAGTGTGTTAACTCGGAGACTGGGGTCAGTGGAGCCTGTAGGAACCTTTTACACAGAGAGTAGACCCACCAGCTTTCCACAGTCTACTTACTTATCACATCTTGTTAGACAGCAGGGTCATTAGTGCTTTAAATAGTACATAGTTGAATGTTTCATTGCTGTTTGCAGTTGATTGTTCTCTGATAACGCATAACAAGGTTGATGTTAAATAGCGAGTTTATTGAAATGGTTTTGTCTATTTCAGCAGCATTATAGATATACTTTCTCTGGTGTCTTCGGTAAAGCTAAAACAAGAATACATTTACATCCTTGGTTCTTTCAGCATTAATTGGAAAACTTTGAGATTTGCTGTGCGCCTCCCAAGCCATTCTCTTTTATCCCACCTGTCAGGTATAGATGGCAATACTTTAAACAAAGTTAAATTTGTTATACCTGAAGAGAACCAATCCTGACCTAGAATGGGTGAATGAATAATTAGTTGGTAGCCAATGCCTAAGCAACTCACATAGGCCCTGGCAGACTCAATAAGTCCATCTAGGAACAGCTGCAGGAAACACCTCTTCAGTTTAGATTTAAAACATGTGCATGCTCTTTCAGGTTGATGAGGATTATGGTGTGGACTGGACAGGACAACATAATCGCTGCCCATCAAATGAGATCACCATTCCTGAGATTCAGCTCCCAGATGCAATGAATGAACAAGACCCTGCTGTGCTACCAATACTTCAAAATCACTTGTAGAAAGACATTATTACATTTAATCAGTTTCTATGTCAGGAGGATTTTTTTTTTTAAATTTCTACAGCTTTGTAGCTAATACTGACTCAAAACAGCATAACCAATTTCATTTTCAACAAAACAGTGAGTGGCTATAAAACAGGATTTGTTTTATACAGCTGTCACTTTAATGATATTCATTTCTTGGTTGGATATACAGTACATGTCAACTCTGAGCAGATTTAATACAATGAACACAGTACAGTAGTGTAACATCTTAATTCAAATAATTTTTTCTAGAAATTTTTTTTGTATCAGTAGCGAGTATAAACAAAACATATTGTGTAATTTATAATGTACAGTGAACAACTGATTTTGATATCTGAACTCTTCATCAGTTTATATTAAAAAAGCCATAAATGCACACCTGTACTCTGTATTTTTCACTGTCAAGTGTATTAAAAAGAACTAGAACTCACTAGATTGTACGTTTCTTTGAACACCGAGTACAGTAATGTGATGCAAGAAAGAAGAAATGGTCTAATTTTACCATGTGGTTATGGAATCAATCGTAAACCAGACCAAAACCTGAGTCAGTAGAGTTGAGACACACCTGAATGTCCATTAGAAATGACTCATAGGTACAGTAGTGTGCAGGAAGACGTAGTACTTCAAAACCGGTGGAAGACTTTGGAAGATTGCTGTTGACCACTTCCACAGTCATTTCTCGGCAAGACTTCCCATCCTGTCCAAAACTTGATGAGGGCTTTTTGTTGTGCACAAGATGCTGCAACAGAAGACTGTTTTAAACTATAATGACATCCTATATTCATTATTTTGAATCTTTTATGGAGAAATACCATAAAAGATGACCACTTACATACAGGGCACCAGACATTTTTGCCCCACTCAAATTGCTGTTGTAGCTTTTATAGATATTTTTATGTTAACAAAGCTAAAAGTAGTCTACATACAATTCTAGTGCAACTGATAATGCCACCACTCTTATGTATTGCATGGAGCAAATAACAAAACAAAATTATACTATAGCGTAGAGCTGGGCGATAGAACGATAACGATATGTATTGCGAAATAACTTTTTCTCAATAGAAAAATTAAACTATTGCGATAGACCTCACCGCTCTTGTCCTTTTTATAAAAAAATAAATAAAAATAAATATCGTGATATGAAAAAATCTCATATCGCCCAGCTCTACTATAGTGTACTTTGTTAATGACCCAAGATCACTGGACTGTATGTAATTTACCAAAGTATAATCAGAGAAAACCAATGGCAAAATACCTATCGCAGCAGACTTACCATTTTCAATGAAGGACCGAAGGTAACCTGCCACTCTGCATTTATCCTCGAGAGCATTCCTCTTCTTCCTCATCTTCATCTTCTGTGGCAGGCCACAGTCATTTTATAGCTTTACTTATCTTGTAGTCTTAAGAGCATCAGCAACATTAGGTGTATTTTTATTAAATGTAACCCAGCTGTTCAACTAACCCACGCATACAAAACAGTATATTGGTGTTTTGTGTCAACAATTAATGTTCATCCTTCATAAATTAACCAAATAGCTTTACTATTCAGATGTTAAAAGATGTGACCTGACCTTACCTCACAACAGGGAGCAGTCTCTGATTCCCTTGGTAAGAAAGGAGGAATGATGTCTGATCTTTCTGTCAGAAGCGGCCATACCATGGTTTCCTTAAGCCCTTTCCTCAGCTGCTTGACTTGACGACTTGTTTGTGTTATGACCTACAACGGTGAGACCAAACCAAAACTGAAGTTGGAGTCTGTAAAGTGACACACACTTTAAATGTTAAATATTTAAAGAACATCCACTGTACTAGTAAAAGCATTTTCAAATTATACCCACTTACAAAATCACTACGTTGAACTAAAATTGCTTTCTTTTCTTTCACATAGATTACTTGTCTTCCATATTAGCACAGAAGATAAGCCACTTTAAAACAGTCATGAATAACTATTACCTACAACAATGTAAATAGTAATACAGACATTAACCCAGAAGACAATTATTTTCTCTTACCTAATTTATAGAATTCTTTGCTATGATAAAAAACAGTATTAAAAAAAATCTGTGACTAAACTGATTAAAAAGCTCATTTTTGCCAGACAGACAGACTAACCAAGCAATAATAACATATCGTTACTTACCCTGAACAGCGTTTCGTGGAGTGGAGCTAGCTGTGATAGCGTTAGCATTTGCTAACGTTAACCCTGTGCGGTTGTGATGAGAACTTGGACCAGGGACCACTTCATCTCCAGTACACTGCTGCAATACGCAGACTGAGGTGAAGACGTTCAATCTAAGCGGTTAGCAAGTTCTCTGAGTAACTCAGAAACGGACTTGTTTCCTGCAGCCATGCCCTTCACAAGAATTGATACACCTGTAACGTTATTCGCGCCCAGTGTTTTGCATTTGTCGGTGCCTTAAGTTTATTTTGAGCTGCATACTGCCGCCAGCTGCATAGGCGATGCATTGCACCATTAAACCTAAATCGACAATTCATGTGCTATTACTTACGTCTGAGTAAAGGAGCAACCAATCACACAACTGGCTCCGCCCTGTCTTTCTTGATTGACAGACAAAGTCATTCTGCTGAAAAGTCGCATTATGAAATAAATAGACCATCGGGAAAAACGGGATTTTGAAATAAAGACTGACTTTGAAAAAAGGTCATTTTGGAATAAAAACGGCTGGAAATAAATAAAATGCCTCAGGAATAATCTCTGTTATTGTGAAAAATAATGACCATGAAATAATATTTCACAATAATAAGAAAATTTATATAGCAGAATGTAATATGTTTCACAATAATGAGCATTGTTTTCAAAATGTGTTCCATTATTTCACAATATCATTCTCACATTACATATCTGTGTCTTATTTATTCACATAGTTATTTATTTCATCTTGACCTATTTATTTATTTAATTTTGAACAGTGTGTCCAGCTTGTGTATTACATGTTTGTCGTGATATCGGTTGGACGATTGCACCACTTTGCAAAATGTGCTGTAATACTTGCTCAGAACATAGTAACTCTTGCTCCTGACACCACAGATATATGTAAACAAAAAGAAAAATGATAAGAATCTGTAAGTGCATCCTCCCTATGAAGTTTTTCTTAATTCTTTTATTTTTATGTATTCTTTTATTTCTTTTGCTATTATATTTTCAAATAGTACATTCTCCTGTATTTCTTAAGATTTTTTTTTACGTGTAAACCATTTTTGGCCTCTAGAATCTATCTTTCATTTGCAGCTCAGTGGGAAAATAAAAAGTAGCTGTTTGACCCATGGTGCACTGAAGTAACAACCAAAATATTGGAAATGAAAATTAATCAATAAATTATGAAGTAAGTTATTTCTGATGGCTGCTTCTTCTGAATTTTGTGGTTTTTGTTTTTCTTACATCACTGCAGTTATGCTGTGCTGTGGGGAGGCTGTCCTTGTGGAGTATAGCAATACTCAGGTGGTGAGTATCAACCTAACATCTTCATGAAACCCAAGACCCAAGATTTCCCAAGAGTGGCTGATCAGCATGTACCCAGTGCCTTCTTTTTGCAGGTACAGAAATACAAAGTCTGCTTGTTTTTCAGGAAATGTACATTTGTTATGTAAAACATAACAAATCTATTTCTCACCTATCTTCCACAGTTAAATATTAACATCTAGACAGCTTAAATACATTTATGTTAATGTTTAAAGCCTGAGTTTAACCATCAGTGTTTTAGTTCATGACTGAAACTGGCTAGTCAAACTCAAGAGCCTGACATTCCAGAAATGTCTCTTAACATATAATCGTTGCAAACAGTTACAAGTGGATCTGGTATCCCAGAACAGGGACTTCAGTGCTTGCAAGAAAATGCTGAAGCCTTCAGAACAGTGGAGGGGTTAAGAGGGTGAGACCCTGGGAAGAATTAGGAGCATGTTTTCCACTATCCTCACTTCCGCAGGCATCTCCACAGACTTCTCTCGAGCCCTGTAGCCCGTCTACCGGGGCTTCATTTTCTCATCTACTGAAGTTATGGAAGCAGAAAAAACATTCAGAGATCCTGTCTCCACATCAGCTGGTTTAACTGACTCCAAATGCATGAACATAAACAAAGAAAGAAAGACTCTCGCTAATTCGGAAACATCATCGCAGTGACGAAGAATGCAATTAAAACTGCTCTTGATAATTAACCCATATCCATCTCCAACCCCATCCCCGCTGATTATATAAACGGCCATTACCAAAGAGCTATGAATATTCATCACTGATGAGCAGTCTTCACATGGTAGTCATTTTACCTTTTTTGGGGTGGGTGGAAATGGGGGTGCGGACGGGAGGGGGGTGAAGTGGGGTGCTATTTGGCTGTGATTATAACGCAGTTAGAGAGAATTTAATCTGTGACTGCAACTTCAAAGCCATTTTACTGTTAATAAGTAGTTTGTTGTTGTCTGTTTCTTGCTAAGTAGCGCATTACTTTATCCTGTTATTTGTTGATTCTGGTGGAGATCTTAAGTGTTTCATCGCTGGCAGTTCATTATTAAATTCATTACATTAAATTTCATTTATGCAAATTCAATTCACGCATATTTGCTGTTGCTTTAGAAGACTATGTATTGTTGACATTCATCAAACAGGACCTACAGATATTACAGAAAACAAGACAAATCTATCAGGCTCAAAGTTTGGGTGAAGGAACTGACAGAAATAGATTTCAGTACATTATAAATGGGGAGGGGGGGTTAATCAGTCTTGTGAATTGTGACCACATTGTGTCACCGCTGTGATCTTGCCATAAGACTTCAGCAGCGGCAAACAGAGCAGAACAGAGAGGGGAGAGAACGACTGTGGGAGCAAAGGAGCAGAGAGTGAAAGAGGCGGAGAGAAACCTTTCATGATAAAAACTGCCCGCTCACAGTGCGATAAATTGGGAGATGACACAAGTCACAGCACAACAAAAGGGGAGAACATTGGATGGGGACCCTTCACTGAGAAATTGATGAGATCGAGCTGGAAAGAATTGTCTCCGTGAGCCAACATTGGGGCTTATCCCCCAAAACACTCCAGGATTAGGACAACATCCCGCTGGAGGTGGAGTTGGCATGAGCCCATTAGTCCCTCATGATTTCTCTGACATGTTTCTCACTTCTTTGAAGTCACTAATACCTTGTCTCATACTTGGCATAGCTTTCTTTTTGTGAAAAGAAGATAAATACATTAACACAGATGCAACTGCAGCCACGTCCCAAAATAGTTGCAAAATTGAATGTGGTTCGGTGACGGATTGTGTGAGCGAATGCAGGATTTGTGATGAATGGCTCACCTGGCTTTGCATCTGAATAGAAGATTGTCAGATGCTCGGTAGCTCATCAGATGAATTCAACAGTCCTCATCTTTTAAAAAGTCTGACGTATTTGAGATTAGTACACTTCCCCAGCAGGTCAGTGCAGACAATGACACTTGAATACCTCATGGATGCTACATGAGCTCTCACATTAGCTTTTCTATCGGGATTTTTATACACAGCAAATACATAAATACACATGAAACGGTAACATTGTGCTAGCAGGATAGTAGCATGCTAGGAAAAAAGTGATAAACTTTGTTTTAAAGTTAATGACACCAGTTGCTCACATCTTACTGGTTCTGTTGTTAAGCGTGACAACGTTACATTATAGCTGCAGGGCTCATTCAGGCTTAATTAAGATAGTAATTCATCAAGTGAGATACTAACCATATCTTTCATTTGAATTCTACTCAAGATCTCAGATATTACAAAGATACAGAAAATGACAGGCTCAGTTACAGAGGAATAATGCGTGAAATGATGCAATGTCACCTTGAAGGTATCTGTTCAGTGGGATTTCACTACTCAGTGAAAGCATGTTATGCAGTAGCTTAAACAGAGTGATGCAATGTGTGGAGATGAAAAGTGATTTGCATTAAAAACACTAAAGAGCAGATATTTTTTGTTATTATTCTATCAAACCTCCTTTAGTTTCAGTTAAAAAAAATATGTTGAATATTCTCTGACTGATATTTTAAATGAAAGAACAATTTAATCAAGTGGTCGTGTTGGGGTCGGGGTTAAACTTTGGTGTTTTTGTGTGCATGCTTGGGGATTGGTGCTTGCGAATTTGTGTGTCTACATTAGCCCGCTTGGGTGTGTGTCTCCATGTGGGCAAGAACGGAGCATAAACTCTCATGTTTTATGCTTTACTATAAATGTCAGGGTCTTGAGACGATACGCTGACTTATGATGATGCGTTCAGGTTTCATACACATGCGCTTAAGCGCTCTCTGAAAACAACACAGTGCTCTTCATACGCAGCTTTCACTGAACTGCCAGTGAATCCAAGGATCTGGTTATGGAAACGTTTTGAAAATCAATGGAGCATTTGATTCACAGCTGTGTGCAGAGAGACACTGTCAAGAGTTCAGTGTCTCTACCACATCATGTAGTCTCACACGTACTGTATGAATGAATGGAACACCATCTGGAGTTAGCAGTAAAAAAGGTTGAGCCCTTACAGTTTTTTCAGCTTTACTATGAACTAACTCTAATTGTAATCAGTGCAGAAAATATACATTTTCCACTTATGCCAAGTTTGATTATGCGTTTCTCCATTTATAGCTGTCTAATGTTCAAGCTATTAAGCTATGCACTTGTCGAGATTTAAACGAAAACATCTCTCATGTACTCCAGATCTGACACGATGACAGTACAATAAGTGGCCTGTAGTAGTGTTCACGGGTGGGTTTGTACCATATACTTCCTACAACGTTAGAAAGGCTTGAATCAGCATAAAACACCAGGCCCTGTTAATGTGTTGGCTGATTTATGATCCATCAGACAGTTAATTAATTTGATGAGACACAGCAGAGTGTCACTATCAAGGAGGGTCATTCGAAACAGAGGTCTACATTTTTTTCCTTTCCTAAGGATAAAATTGTCAAATGGTTCTGTGCAGGAATGTGCTTTATTTTGGTCAAACATAAGTGGAGAAAAGGGGCAACAGGGAGGACATCTTTTGAAAACAAAACTAGATGGATGGAATACTCTGTCAAGAGTTCCCATTTTCATTCTCACACAGCACTTCAATCCAATTAATCAGCAGAAGAAGACAGTTGTATTACACAGCATCCCTAACATTTCTGGGCTGAGTGACAGTTTCAAAGATGTAGATTAATTTTGTCAAAAATATGATGGGGGTCTTGAAGCCATTGGGAGAGGAAATGAGGATGTCGGAGTCAATTTTTCCGCCAAATGGAGTGGCCATCATCGCAACTTTCAATCTTGTTTCTCTCCACATACATCAGTCATCTTTTTCTTTTTCTTAATGAAATGAGGGGGGGGGGGGAATAAGTTGAGGGGTGAGCTTCTTTTTTTTGTATTCAGTTAGTACACAAGTGATGAATGGGAAAATGTGGAAAAAAAGTACCCACAACCCCTCCTACAGCCAGTTACTCTACATGCACCTTTAGCCCTCTATCTGCCCCTCTCTGTATGTGATTTATCTATCAGTGTATGGTAGGATTGACTCTCTGCTGTACAGCAGGCCATTAATGCCTGGGGGAGATTCACCTTGCCAGGCAGCTGGCTCAAATGAAAAGCTAAAAGAACACATTAACTCATCAATATGAGGGCATGAGATGAAAACAGTTGTCAAAAGCCTGCCAGAAATAACTGATCGCATAATGGCGCTCTATTGTATGTAAGTGAGGTCATGGGAGTCAAACAGCAGCTAAAGACACAAGGAAGTGAGAACACAGAGTCCTCTGAGGCTTTGATAGGCTCCCAAAAAACAAACAAACGGTGTGTCATCTTCAAAACACGCTATTAATATGTCGTGCAGCAAGCTGAGATTAGAGCAGTGCTTTTACTTAGTGTTGTCAATGCTTTTGAAAAGCCATTAGGCAGCACTTTCAATAACCATTCAGGCAGTTCTAATTTGTGGTTAAAATACATTTTTATTCATTCACTACTCTTCATCAGTGTTTGAAGCCAGATAATGTGGCTCATCCTTATTTTTATCTGTGGCTATTTTGCACAGCACAGATGGTATGAAGCCAGAATAGAAATGATTTCAAACATTTTTTTTGTGGCTTTTTTGTGGTTTTGTGCACACACAAAGACATTTTCTGAATGATACTCTGTCGCTATGCAGCATGAAACACTGTGTGCAGAACACATTATCGTTGGGTATCCTAGAGCGGGTGCATCACTCAATACCAGTCACAAACCATTTACCACATGGTGGGGGAAGCTGCTTCCATCGCAGAGAGTCCCTCACACCGTCGTGAGTATCACTGCACGCCTCGACACAAACTGCTGGAAAGGCGTGCGTGCGTCTTCAAGCATAATTTTTGTTGATTTCGTTCTTTTACATTTTCCTCATTATCGTTTGCGCTGAAAGCTATTCCAGCATCAATCAATTTGGTTAATTGGGCTTCAGTTGGAAAGCGCATATTTGCAACACTTGAAAATTTAATTTTATACCAGGACATATTAAGCTATGTCAGTTATAGCTGCAATTACATGTATCACTAGGCAACAAACCCTGCAAACCTGGAGAAATGCCCGTATTCACTCAGTATGTCAGCAGTTTATTTTCTTTCTTGTACTTCATCCCCTGACTAGTTAAGCGCTGAACAGTTTCCTGAAGAGTTTATCACTCTTGTACACCAATAACAATCGGATCTTTAGATTTGTTACTTTTCTAGGAGATCATGTCTGGGTCTACGTTTTAGCACTTGAGCATGGAATATATTTGCATATCGTATTACACGCACGCTTTCATTTTCCAGTCTTAATACAGATAAAACAGCTTCATAGTGTTTCACTTTTTTGCAGCTCAACGTGTACAGGCAGATCCTGGGAGACAAGCGGTTCCATCACATGCCTTAAACTTTTGTCTTTTTCTATTCTTCATCTGAAAAACTGTCAAATTAATTCTCATAATGTACCTACCAAGGCTTATCCCTCTGTGCTTTGAGCGGAGGTCATTTCCGCACGCAGTTACGTCAGAAATGAAGTAGACAGAGGAAAGAAATTTATTCGTAATGTAAATCACTCTCCCACTTCCAGCTGAATGTATAATGGATAGTGTAACCTCGGTAATAATCCTGTTAAACAATTCCTAAGAACTTGGGGACAAAGGAGACTTCAGATAAGGGCTGTTTTAGGAATCTCTTCCTCCAGAAAAGCCTCTGTGGGACTGAGGTGCGAGGGGGAATCTTAATGAGTTGATAAATAAATAAGAAGACTTGAAATTTTGCCAGTGCCCGCACTCAAAGAGACAGAGGGTAGAAAGACAGAGACAAAGAGAGGAGAAAGAGAGAGAAAGGGCAAAAGAATGGGAGAGAGCGAATTGGAGGCAGAAGGAAGCCTGAGGCTAGGATTCGTCTTGTCAAAGTGAGACCTTTAACTGGGTCCTGAATTCTGTCAACAAGATTCTTTCACAGTCTTACACCATTTCCATCTGGGGCCTGTTTCAGTGAGGAGGATAGCTTATGGTTGGAGGAGGTTGATGGGAGACCTGCCGCCTTCCGATGCTGAGTCTGACACTGGCTCCAGACCTGCGAATCTGAGCCAAGGATATGAAGCAGCAGATGTGGGAAAACCAAATAAGCCTGGTAGTTGGTCTATTTTGAATTTTGCCAGACAGGAAGACGGCTTGTAAACGATGGGGGGCAAAAAAAGGCTTATAAAAAAAGGCTATAAGGACACATTAAAGAACCACCAGCAATTTGGGGGGGGGGGGTGTTTCTTCTTCCCCCAAAGGAAACCTGACTTCATTTTGTACACTTTAATATGGAACGCTTCCAGTTTAAAAGTCGCCATTTTGTGGAGCAAAGCACGCATGGGGAGAAATGTTGTGGAGCAAACAGATGAAAAAAAAAAAAGAAATCTTAAAGCATAAACAATTATATCGTGCACTCGACTCCCTGTGTCTTAAAGAAGGAGGGGAGAGAAGAGCCTGGCAAGGTCTGATAAGGTCCTGTAACAATTATAATAACATTTTCATAAAGCTCATTAATTGAGAGTCTAGAGGTAATTGCTACGTTTGCTGCAGGCTGACTATGTTGTTAATGCTGACGACTGTCAAAATGACAAACAACAAGTTGTAGAATATGGATTTTCTTCCCTCTCAGCATGTGTTAATAACCTACCATCTGAGCATTGCCAAGGGAGACTGTCAAGATGGCATCAGTGATAAAATGTTCACATGTGACAAAACGCACCTGCCCGCAAGAAGAACAATTCAATTTGAAATTGAATTTGTACGACTATCACGAAAACCTTTTTCTTAATCCTCCCCTGAGGGAAAGTAATATTGATTAAGAAGAAAGGAACAGAGGGAAAGTTTTTTTTCTTCATTTGGTTTCTGTCTGTGAGCTGCCACACACATTCAAAGTGAGCAGACTGACATCAGTTAAAACAAACGCTTGTACAGTAATACCCAGAGTTAATGAATCTTCCTGAAAGGATGGCAGTAGCCATGTGTCCAGGAGGTGACGTTGTCTTTTATGCCTTCAGAAACTAGAAGTCCTAATTCGTTACATTCATTACACGTTTACGGGAGTCCCAGAAATGAACGCGGCACGCCTTAAAATTACATTAATGTCAAGTGTAACCTGCAGTTTGACAGGGTAGTTTGTTTTCAGTATATTTAAAGTTCACAAAATTAAGCTTTTCAGTCAATTATCTCGAGCAAATTTGACTGATTTCACATTAAATGATCACAATGATAAGGGGGAGAGTTACAGGGCCGTTTTTTATATATATATTGCTATCGTCCTTCTTCAAACATTTCTTCTTTCTTTCCAGTCACATCTCTACTGTTACACAACAGGGTTGTTCAGGCTGAGTTCTTGTTTAGCAGAGATTTGTCATATCTATGTAGGCATACGTTATAGACACAGTGTGAAAGGCTGCTGGGCTATGAATCAAATGTCCCATGGAGTAAACATGTGCTGTGATTCTGGCAGCCTTACAAACTACCTCTATGTTGCCTTTTGCAACAACAAAAAAAAACAACACCCAGAAACAATAGGCTTGCCAATGTATGTACTATTTCGAATTCAGCCATAGGAGACACCTAACAGAAAATAAATCAAACGCAGCAAATCCTTGACTCTTGTCCTGATCAGTCAGAACAGTACATGCTACAACTGGCCTATGATTAGATGCCTAACATTCAAAAATTCATACATTGTGCTCTTCTACTACTTTCCTCCAGTGCAGTGCTGTCAAACACTTTACTAATTAGGTCATCATCAGGGTCATCATTGCTATCTCAAACAGAGCTCCTGTCATCTCTATCATCCTGCAAACACCGGCTGTCACCAGTTGATGCGGCGGGAACCAGGCAATGGGCAGCGGCGCTGGTGTGTTCATGATGTGTGATGTGTGTTGATGAGTGATGCTGTCTGACGGTTGATGTTGGGTGAAGCGTACAGTAATGGGGAGATAGAGGTCAGAGAAACCATTACCACGGTGAGGGAGGAGGAAGGGGTAGGGGAAGTGAAAGTGGGACGTACGCTGTTGTCTTCAGCAAGTGTAAGGCAGGGCTGTTGTCCTTCTGTCATGTCTGAACGTCTGCTCGCTGGATTCGCATTCATTATGGCGGGAGGCTGCTCATCATAAATACATGACAGGGGTGGTGTGGCATAAAATGTTGCCGTGTCTGCTCTTGAAGCGAAGGGAAAGGATAGTTATGAAGCGATTCGGTTTTGTTTGTGTCTTTGTCCTTTCTCTCCTTCGGTATTTGGTCTGTGCTACCAGAGGTGACAAATCTGCCAAAAAAGCATGAGATGGGTCTGCAACAGTGGCTGAGCACCGTACACCAGCACAAAAACACAAGAATATGATCTCTCTCACACACTGCAGTCCTGCCTTCACTCCAAAGATCTGCTTAAATAACATTTTACATTTGCATTCATTTTCTGAACTGACTCAACTGAGACATAAGTTGACCCTAATCCTGTCATGCAAATAACTCTAGCGTGGAATAATAATAGCTCCTCATATGAAGTGGCGTAATTACTATGTCTGACCTCCCCTAGCAGTTACTGACTAGTCACCACATGCATAAAACCATTTAGTGCGTTCTATCTATCAACGTGTGTCACTTTGTTGTCCTCACGACAAGGTTACCATGGCATCACACTGACGCCCCTCCGCCAAGATGCCACGTATTGTTGCAAGGTTATAACTCAATGACTGTTGACGCCAATGGATCCCTCTTATTATGAGTTGGAACACCTTGATATCCACCGCAACATTAGCGCACCATCTGGAAGGGTAATGTGACGTCCTCTGGAGCCATGGTTTGGGCCCTTGCTGCGCACAGCTTTGTTGACTAATATTTCTTTGTGAAAAAATAAAGAACAGAAGCGTGGAGATATGAAGGACACGGAGGAGCAAAGGGGGGAGGAAAGGGGAGGAAGGAGACCCTTCGATCTGAAACAGGGGATGACAAGGCAGGCGGCGAGGGGGATTCATCACACAGCCGGGATGTCTTGTACCGACACTAATTTTGGGCCCAAAGCTGTGGGTAATGAACATATCCTGTGACAAATGGGCGAATCGTAACAGTTCAGGCGTTGTTGAGAACACATTTGCATTCCGGCAGACTGTCATGACACCACCTGGTGTCTGGAGACGGAGGAAGGTGCCAGGGGAGAGAGCATGTCCCCAGAAGCGTGAATCACCACTGCCCTCCCAGTTGAAACTCGCCAGTCGGAGGTTTGTGGTTTCACATGCAAGGCTTCCTCGATTGCTCATGACAAATGCACCCTTGATTTATGAATCAGTTCCCCCGAGAGCATAAGTGTGGACTGATATGATTAGAAGGCATTCAGACATAATCAGACCTGGTTGTCACTTTCATCATTGTGATTTTGTCACAACCCTTTTCTTTCATGCACTATGACAAATCCTGACCCGCCCACTTCGAATTAGCTTAATTTTTCTTTATCCTCAATGACAGTGTGAATTGTTACAGATCTGTTCTTTTGTGGCTGATCTTTACAGAGGCTCCAAACAATTCATCCTGAGACTTATGAATGATGGAAGCACTGAATCTTCAGGAGCTTAAGACTTTAGATACGTAGTCAGTTGTTTCCTGACAGTGGACTTTTTGTGGCTGAGAAACAGACATTGTCAAATTATATCATAACAGTTTGTGCAGCATGGTGACATGGTGGTTAGTACCTTTGCCTCACAGCAGAAAGGTCCTGAGCTCAATTCCACAATCATGCCAGTGTCTTTGTGGGTGGATTTTGCATGTTCTCCTCATGTTTGCGTGGGTTCTCTCTGGGTACTTCAGCCTCCTCCCACAGTCCAAAGGCATGCAGTTAGTGGGGATAGGTTAAATGGAAACTCTAAATTGCCCATAGGCGTGAATGTGAGTGCGAATGGTTGTCTGTGTCTACGTGTTATCTCTGCAGCAGACTGGCGACCTGTCCAGGGTGTACCCTGCCTCTCACCCTAAGACAGCCGGGATAGGCTCCCCGCAACCCTGATAACGATAGGCGGAAGAGAATGAATGGATCCTGAGAGTTTGCTCTGCTCTTTCTTGCATAGTTTACACTATGATGAAATGAAAACAAGAAGCCTTGATGGTTAATGTTCTTTGATGAAGATCTTTTAAATTCATCTTCAGGTTGACGCAGTGGTCAAATCCAGCATTTAAGTTTGTTTCAAATCTGATGACAAGGCCAACAACAACCAAAAAACAGAATAACTATCTTTTCACAAGACTTAAACTGGTTGAAAGTCCAATGATTTATTGTAAATGTAAATACAATATAATAGTGTGGCCTGGTGCAGAGAGACCACAGGCTTTCTTCATAATTCACCATTATACGTTCTCAAGAAAGGTCCTGAGTCAATGTGATCGCCCTTGTAAACTGAAAGCATCTGCTACTTGTTTCTTATTAGTATGTGTCGACAGCGAGCTCATCGGTGCCATAAGTTAAAACTAATGGTCTGAAGTGGAGGTTCACCGCAGGAAGTAAAGAGCAATCGAACAAACATTGTTGAGACAACGATATTGTGTAATAAAAGGTCATGGATACCCAAATCTGCATCGCAGTTATGCGGCAGACTGCCAGAGGGGACCTTGTTTTGTGACTAATATTGATCCAGAGAGACTTTCTCTTATAAATCAAGAAAATAAAAAACATGCCTCCACAAACTGGCAGTTTACACGTTCAGTTGTAATCACTTCGTCTTAAAGTCCAAGTGAAATTTTGTGCCAGATTTAAAGAAATTCCCATGTTATATTCAGGACATATCGCATCCACAGGAATAAAAGTAACATCTGCCTGACAACCTGAAAACAGTACCCGTGCTGAGGCGTACTCAAATCTGGGGCCAAAAAAATATTGGCAAACGCAAACGAGACACTGTTCACTGGAGCGAAAAAGGCGTTCCCAGAGTTATCTGAGCTAGACCAGTGCATCTGTGCTATTTGCACAGCGCTCTTTGGTGTGCCATCAGCTGAGCATTTGAACCTGTCCTATGAAGCAGAAACTGTGCTGTAGAGCGCATGTGCGTGCAGTCTGTTGCGCAGATGGTGTTAGGTTGACCGGCAACGGCGTCTTCTCTTGACTGGGACCTGTTCTTGTGCTTTATGGGAGAATGTTTTATACTGTTTGGCCAGCTGAGTTCTTTCATCACCAGCTCATGGGAGTGTACTGCTTATGAATTCCTTTGATATTCCGATCCCAGATCCTAGCTCCCTTTTAAATTTCCCGGTGCCTTTAAAGCACAAAGCAGACACTAGTAGGCGCATATTTGTGGTACAGGTTCAGAATTTCCAGGGTGGCTCCACAGTGCTGGCTGTAAAACATTGCAAAGTCTGGTATTGCATTGCTGTGGAAGATGCTTTTCTTTCTTGGGTCAATCTGCAACATCTTTACGCAGTAGCAAATATACAGGGTAAAGCACAGAATGTGGAAATAGACCTACTTTGGGCCTATAAATAATGTGATTAATTCCACAGATTATTGCGTGATATGTTCCTAATTTATACTGAACACATAAAAATTTCTTTTTTAAAAAGCAAGTCTGCATGATCTGTTTGAAATGAAGATATATCATTTCTTCTCCCAATGTTTTCAGTATGGCAAGTAGGCAAAACACAGTTTTTCAATGAAATGATTAGTTTTGTGAGCTACTAAAATAGGGCCAATACAGCTGTTTCTGTTCTGCACCCTTTCTGCTTTGTGATTACACGGTTGCTGGTGGTCACATGTTGAGATTACCTCCATACAAGGTGCTGTCATTTCATTCTATTGAGACCAATGGCATGCTTGATCCAGGCCCTTTTCATTTACTCCCACAGATCCCCTTTTCTCACCCATTCAACCTTGATGGCTCCTTTCACACCACTGTCTGCACCCTCCCATGGTAGCACAATGAACACCAGTCTGTCGCTCTCTCCCAGACAGACTTTTATCTGTGAAGAAGCCCACAGCTCGTGGAAGCCCTTTTGTTACCTATCCCCGAGGTGGCTGAATGGCTTTTTCCTTTGATTTGTACTTTGCCATTTTCCCCCCGCACACTGGCTATTTCTCTCTCGCACTTTTCAGATGTGACAAAGTAGTCCTATGTCTTGGCTGTTGGATACCATTCTTTTTTTATGATGTGGTCCCAGCCTCTAAAATTTTGTCTGGGGCATCTTTATAGCAGTCAGTCACGGACAGAATAAGTATATAATGTGTGGCATCATATTCATTGCAAAGACATTTCGATGAGAAAACGTATTACAGAAACTATGCTACTGGTATAAAAGAATAAGGCTGATACGGCTTGGTGTTTATAAGATTCAAGTCTTTTAAAGCAAAACTCGTAACTAAATTGGATCAACTGTTTTACAGGTAGTAAAACAGTGGGCTGCCTTAAAAAAGTCTTCTGCCCTCATGCCTTATAAAAGAAAAAGAGTCTCTTTTTCTTAACTCTACTGTTAAGAGAAAGCCGACAACAATCTTCTCTCAGCAGTGTGAGTGGCGGTGTCGGACAGGAATCAGCCTTTATATAGATTGTAATTGTTTCTCCCTGGTCATGCGTCTCTCTACCCATCCATCTCTCTTTTTTTTCCTGTTTCAGGCAGGTTTCAACCGCACAAGGTCATTGCTCTTAGGCAGCCGCAACTCGGCTTTATTGTTCCAGCGGGTCAGCGGGTCCGACACACATCACAGCTATTATTCCTCAGGAACAAATGGCCGTCCCACGCTTTGATCTATGGCCTTCCTTCTCAGACACTTCCATAATACCCTTGACAGGATTTCTTTTTTGCCCTGTTCCTGTTTTTGGTTATGATCCATCTCTTTTTACCACCTCTTCCTCTCAAAGTGCCATATTATTGGTAAAGGTGATTTATAATTGAAGATTTGATGCAATGTTTGACATATTTTTACATGACGAATGTTGGCTATATGACTCGGAGAAGAAATTTAAACAATACTGAGGTAAGATGCTTTTTTTTTTTTTTATCTCTGGGATGCAGACAACATGGCAATGAGATCGCAACTTCTATGTAACAAAACTTTTGGCTAAAAACAGTAAAGATGTCTCAGCTTTGTTAGAGATTTATGGAGGTGGTGCAGTGTCCAGTCCATCCTGACTTTCTGTGATAGTAAACTTGACCATCGTCTGAAAGAAACTACATGTCAAACTTTTAAAAAGCATATTTAACCTCCAGCCGGGACTTTTGCTGCATTCACCTACAACTGCAACATCAACTTGTCCCTGATTAATGAGTTTCATGTGGCATTTTAAGCCCCTCTCGTCAGAAGTCCAGCAGTAAGATCATTTGGTTGACCCCACAGCTCCTGCTTTACATATGAATAAGAAGCTTATCATGTGTGGCATTGCAGGCTGGGGATGGTCAAAGGCGGGTGTATGAGCGGGGGCAGCATGGCACTGCTCAGTAGTGTGATTTCTCTTTTTTTTTTTAATTTCACATCCTCCGATGTTGACGCCAGGGCTGGAACCCTGCTTTAAAACACCAGGGTCCTCCAAAGCAAGCTTTGAGCTCATTACTGAAAGCCCCTGAAAAATACCTACAGCATGCATAATGCATGACAGTTGGGGGTCTCTCACGTAACACTAGCGTGCGTAAAATTTAATAACGCAGAACTGCCCGGCATCAGTGATGGATGCACTGACAGGCTGGCTGGGTGATTCACGCTGAAAAAAGAAACACACCCCTTCTTTGAGTCGCCTGCAGGAGTATCGCTTACATTTCAACAATAAGCAAGGAAAAGTATGAAAACTGTACACAACTCATAACAAGAAAGAGTGAAACTGTGTTGTGAAAATATTTCAGGCCATGTACATGTAGGTTGTGTCACAGGAAGGCCGTGAATATTGAAGATGAACAAATCTAAGTTCCCCCGTGCCATATGGGCATTTGTGTTTTTGTAAGATGTACAAACCCACTATTATACCTCAAGTATTATCTAGTTGCACCTGAATTCCCTGCAGCCTATCCACATGCATAATAAATCTAGGAAATGTCAGCTGTGAGGCCTGAGGGAGACGCGTGCCATTTGTTTAAGCTCTAGCTGGTGATACAGCCTTGTGCCATTGATGTTTGGATAGAAGTGAATGAATAAAGAATGCCGGCACCTGCATGTCAATCAGGTCTTTACAGCGGCCTGAACACGGCGAGCCTTAAGCCAACATATGTTCCTGATATACAATAAGCCATCAGAAATCAATAAATAATGCGGGTGGTTATTGGGTATTTTGATCAATGCTTCTGCCATCACCAGCTTGCTCGCATCAGGCTTTTTTCAGACGTCTGTCAAATCAACATGTCACAGCAGAAAGTGATTAGCAATTTCATTAACAGGAGCAAATATCATTACCAAGATGTCCATGTACAAAAGGACAAGTAGTTTGAATATAAATCTGCTTTAAACTGTGTGCTGAATCTCGCAAGCATGTTTAAAAGAGTACCTTGGAGCTTTTCCTCTCTGTCCGACTGACTGACTGTGGGTTTTTGGTTGCTGACTCCTGGAGGCCCAGAAGTTTCCACTGGCTTGTTTTTCATTCCCACAATCCCTTTCCCTGCTAGCTAAATCACTGAGCTATGACTACAGGCCTGGTTGGGAGTCCTTATCTGCTATCATTACAGATGCATTTATTCCATTGCCTCAGGTGCTTGTGGGTGTATGTGTGTGTGTGCATGTGCGCGCTTGTGCGCTTTCAGATGCCTTTTCCTTGTTTGCATGTGTGCACATGGTTGATGTATGTGTGTGAAAAGAGAGAAGGTGCAAAATAGATGAAGGGGGTATAAATGTTTGCGTGTGTACGTGTGGGCGACTTCAGGGGGGGTCCTGTGTGCGGACGTGGATAAGGCTTTGTGTTTTTCTGTGCATCTGCCTGTGATTTGTGTCTATTCTCCAAGGTTAACACAGTCCTCCCACACTAGGCTGATCTAAATAGAGACAGAGCAGGGTAAATGGGGATCAGAAGTCAAGCGCTGGCAACCATGCTAAATTATCGGTGGAAATCAACGCTGTCCTCATTAATTACACAAAAGGCCGTTAGTCATTTCCACCCTCCCCCAATAGCCCGCCCTCCCAACGCCTCTCAAACTAACTGATGCTTCTCCAGTGATTTCTCTCATTTTGCACACACATACAGCATACCCACAAATTTCCGCATATTTTATTCTCCCGCACAGACGCAAAAACAGAACAAGGGCAGAGATGAAAGGAGAATCTGTCTTTGCAGCTGACATTGAAACAGAGCAACCAAAAGATAATGTAGTCTGCGAGTCACCTTGAGTCCCCCCCCCCCTTTCATTACAGCTTTCGTCTTTCACTAAAGGTAGCTGTGTTGTTGTTCTCTTCCCAACAATCACCTCAATAATTTATGACAATGAAACTAAGAGAGCTGTGCTCTGCATAAAACTGTTGATAAGGCACAAAGTGTCTTCATTCGCCACAATGAAGAGCCATGACTTTGTTTTAACGTGGATGCTCTTTTGCCTTTTGTGAAAAGTACGAACAGGCTCACAGCAACTTGGTTTGTTGTTCAGAATGATTTATTTGAATTTCACAGAAGCAGTTTGACGCTTAATAAAATGGAAAACCCAAGTATCTATTCCCATAAGTTTGTTTATGGTTTGATGTTGCAGATCCTGTCTGCAAGTGTTGGCTGCATGTCAGTCAGCACAGAGCCTAGGTTTGACATTCTGTGAAATACACTTATTTGTTTTTGGGGTGTGGTTGTTTTGTTTTTTGACACTAAGTTGACTGATACCACTGTCTAGCCTTTGTGCTAAGAATGATGCTCAGACCAGCAGGTAGTTAGCTTTGCATAAACAGCGGGGTGAAGCAGCCACCTTTTTATTTTTTTAAAGTTTCAGAATAGGCCTACAGGTGCCTCTCCAACTCACTAGTCAACACATTGCAGTTTGTTTTTAATCCGCGCACAAACAGAATGTCAAGTTGTGCTTTCACAAGGATTTACTGTTTCTTGCCTTGTAGGAATTTTGTTGTTACTATGAGCCAAGCAAACATCAGAGGCTCGGGGAACTCGCTGCACCTTTGGCTGCTGGTTGCCAAGATATATTTACAGCATTTAACACCCTACAAACACCTAAATGGTTCTTCTTGCATTTCAGTGTGTGTGCACTGTGAACTAACAAGAATCAACATGTTGAGAGGGGATATTTAGCATTAGAAGTGCTGCTAGCTGTAGCAGTTTTTGTACTTTAGACAGAGCCAGGTGAACTGTTTCCAGCTGCGACGAGTTTTTGATGTAAGTTGGCTAGAAAGAGTCTTCCTTTTTCTAGTTGGGGAAATGTTTGCTTAATAAAAGATACCGAGTATAATGAATCTACACTTTTAAGGGAAGAGGTTGGATATGCTTGCATCTTAGAATAAAGATTATCCTCTGGGATTTCTCAGTGTTTGTTTATTCTGTATATAAACATATAAGGGTACATTAAAGATACAAAATGCACTGCTTGTAAATAGGATATTGATGCACTATTACATCCAGAACTGTGTGCTGTTCTGTAACTGTGGGTATTTTAGAACACACTATAAAATAAACCTACACCGGGGTTGTGAAGGTTAAGAATTCTGCTCTGTTTCTCTAAGTGTGCAAATTTCATTTTTAAAATCAGCCTACAGTTATGGTTTTACTGCACTTCATATCACACGTGTTAAACTTGAAGCCACAAACCCGAGTGTAAGACACAGAAAAGGCTGGTTGTGCCTAAACATAATTCAACTGCATGCTGATTTCTCCGTTCGAAGGAGTTAGTTGGGGTCTTAAAGAAAGCCATTCATTATTTCCCAGAGGAGGTGGATTACTCGTCAACGGGTGCTGTTTGACATTTAGCGTATGCATTTCATTATTGGAACTGACCTGGAAATTAACGGCAGCTTCCCGGAGCCTCAGCTCCAACCCCCCCATGTGCAACTCGTCAAAGGACTGACCCTCTCCCCATCTCGTTCCTGACCTTTCAGTACTGCATTATTTAACGCACACAAATCCCAAACAGACCGCCACTGAATGCTAGGAAAAGGTATTGACAGAGACATATGGGTGCTCTTGGATAACATGCATAATTGAGGGATGGAAAAACAGGTTATATCCCTGGCCACGATGTGTGTGAGTCAAAGACACCGACCTTGGTCCTCTGTGCCCACGGCAATGGGAGTACACTTCTGTTTAAACGCCTACTGCTAATTATTCAATACTGTCGAACTGCGCACTGAAAAAAATGCTGCGCGCTGACCAGAGTTCTGTCTTTCAGCACACAAAGATGCAACGTCTGCAGATTTTTATACTTTTCCAAAACTTCTGATTCAAATGCATTTTGCTTCATGTCTTTTTCATGTTGTTAGATATGTGGTTTTAATAGAACCCTTCCCTTATGGTCGGTTGCAGTGCACTCTCCTAGAGGACAGTTTCCTCTCGGTGGCAGCATTCGGATGAATATCTGAAAATTGTCACAAGGGGTCCAAAAAAGCTATTTAATAATTAACAAGAGTTTACAAGAAAACCAAAGAAAATAAATGATAGCGTGGTGGAGGAGGACAATGAGTCGACATTAACAATCAGGTCTGCCAGTGAATAACGAGCTCGCCCCCAACATTTTAATTAGCAGCGCGCCGGACGGCACAGTGATTAATGAACACTATTTGATTTCAGCGTTGCTCTGAATTAATAACAAATTGACATTTAATGAAAATTACTTACTGCAATTGGAATTAAAGCGGTTTCTTGCCCCTTTATGCACATCAGAATAATAATAAATACAAATGTTGTTATCCCCAATTGATCATAAACATGCTAAAAGAGATATCAAAGGTGATGGGATTGAATTATGGCAGGATTTCGCAAACAGCATTAACAGCCCCAATTATAATTTCATAGCCTTCACTCAACTGTTTATGAACATCTTCCATCATTTCGTGCCTCAACTGAGAGCGTTTTACAGGGGTGATAACAAGAAGCTAACAGATTAAAACCTCACAATTCTGCAGCTAAAGTACTTATCAGATCATCTAAAAGTGTCTAAGCTGCCCTGTTTCAAAACGTACATCACAAATTTAACAGTTATATCCCACTGTGGACAGTCAAATCCACTATGCAGTGCAACTGCAGGGTGTAGCTGCTGTCACAATGTGTTCAACTGCAGCATTGTACAAGTGCAAAATCCACCTAAATATATGAAGGGTTACTTCTATTTATATGATTAATTGGCACCAAAAATAGTATAAAAGCAGTTACCACAGACATCAGCCACTGGTATCTGAAGGCTCCTTTTGAAGCCTCAAGATTAACATTTGTGCTGTTGCCATCTTGGTTTCAAAATTGCAAATCATCATCTAATGAGCGTACCACGGATAATCTATGGAAACATGGTATGACCAAGATTTACAAAACAGACTTAATTTTATATTCTATATGAACCAAAGTGACTAAGACCATAAACTTGTCAGGAAGTCAAAAAGCTGTTTTCTCATAGATTTGGATGGAACTGAAAGTCTTTTTGTTATAACCACAATTATCTGGTGCCCTTCAGTCTTCCACACTGGCCTTTTCCCAAACCAGAAGCTACATCCATGTTACATTATATACTATCTTTGACTGAGACCGCAAACGGTCCAAATACCTAATCATTATAAGGCGATGAACAGTTTGTAGTTTTCTTTGTTTTCCCTTTAACAAGTGAGTTATAATAAATACGTTTTACTAATCATCAATAGTGAAGTTTTATCATCATTTCACTAGTGATCAATGAGAGCATTGTTTCAGTTTAGCCACACTAGTTATGATTGCCCTGCACTGTGCCCAAGCACGATTCTGCCCCCTCCCCTCTTGGCCTGCACACACACTGCTCTTAATGATCCAGGACTGAGTGAACTACAGCATCAACTGCTCTCTCCCTCTCTCACTTGCTTTCACTTTTACACACATGCGTGGCCTTGAAAAGCAATCTTGCAGAGAACAGAGGCTTCGTGATTTTATGCATTTTGTAGGTTAATCATGAAAGAAGTGACACAGTGTCTTCTCACATGCCTTTTAGAGTAGTTAATTACCTAAACTCAGTTTTATGAAGCCTCCTGTCATCAGTGAAGAGTTGGATTTCTTTGATGAAAGTATAACAAGGTACAGTTTACTTTATCACACCAAGGCACACAAGTCAAACAAATTGTGCTTTTCAGGTCAAACAGGGCAGGTCACTGATCCACTGATGTTAGCACATCCTGAATTGAACCCAAACCATTTTTTTTAAACTTCAGTCTAGCTAAAAACAAGAACCAACATCTCCAGAATTGCAATTTTAACCTACACCTCTACCTGCAGAAATAATAATAACAAAAAACCTCAGTAGGTAAAAATATTGCTAAATCTAGCCAGCTGGTAAAAATGAGGTGAACACCAATACCTACACCAAATATGCAGCTGCATAACACAATTCTACCTTTTCGTTCAAATCATAATAAAGCTGATCTGGCATGTAATGCCTTCTACAACGTTTTCTTTTAGACATTAAAATATTCTCCAGTACACAAAAATGATCAATTAAGTTAGTCAGGGAACAGAGTGTACTGAAAATATCAACTTGTAACACTGTATTTGTGTGTTTGCTCTGAGCCACTAAATTCTCCCCTCATAGCCTCTTGCTGGAGATCAAACACTTCATTTTTCTTTGTAGGGGTTGTGGCTCAGCATCCACCAGGTGAGTCTGTACTTCAATTCACCCTGAAGCATGGTGGCCACCTGTTGGCTCTTCAGCCCATGATGCCTTCGACACAGACACATTAGCCTGAGGTTCTCTTTGCCTCAGCTGCTTCCCTCGCCTACCCACCGCCAAGCTCAACTTTATTTCTGAATGCAGAGCCTAACTGACCACATAGAGCTCCAATCAATATTTTTGCTTCTCTGAAGATCAAAAAGGGCTTTGTTTATGTGTATTTTCGTTTGCTCGGTCCTCCAGTTGAGTAGCACCCCCTGTGATTACTGCTCCATGCAGAGTCCACCCGTCTTCATTTGTCTGTATGAATTTCTGCTCTCCTCTTTATTACTACGCCCTAACTTTCATGCTCTCCTTTTGTCTGAGAAGAAGGATGATTTATTCTGTGTATAGCAAGCTGATATAAGTGTGTTGGTGTTTTTTTTTTATTTTGTTATCGTTGTTGTATATTACTGATTGCTTTTGTCCATTTCAAATAAGACTCGTTTCACCTTCACAGTGTACTCCAAGGAATCACACTGTTAGTACAGCCCAAACATGGCACCTACAAACTCTTTATGTTCCTATTTTTTGTTTTTCTTTCTTTTTTATCAGTGTTTGATAAATTCCCCAAACTCCGCACCCGAAGAATCTGTGCTTCAGTTTAGCTCAAGTTGTCCTGCTCTTCTCATCCTTTTGCTCTGTTTTCTCCTGCTCCAGATGATTTATAGGGAATATCATTGTCATGAATTTATTTTGGCTTGGGTTTTTGGTATACCTGCCAGTTTATGAAATTACCAGAGATGTTGACTGAGTTGGTATAATGATGATACATCCACCAATAATGCCTCTATCTAGAAGAGTAATATCTAGCTCAGTGGCGACGGTGGGTCTGCCACAGCTGTTTAATACTGAGATCTAACTTGCAGATCTTCCATCCAAATTATTGTGATTTACATGTTAATGTTTCACATTGAATTCTCCGTGTAATTCGCTTATCAAGGTTAATTAATTCGTTGATGCTTAAGGTGTATGTTTATCTGTGACCAACAAAAAAAATAGAGAAAATAGAAAAAGCTTCAATCACTTAGTACGTGACAATATGTAAACCTACACTGAGCACAACCCCAAGGTGGCCCTTTAATCTTGCTTATTTACACACTGCATCTAACACCATGGCCTCTATTTCCGATCACACCATAATTTATATTTACATTGAATAATCAGGAACAATTTCAGAGAAAACTCGCACAACGCAATGTATGATCAGAAAATCCCTAAGACATTTATAGAAGGCTTTATCAGCCAACTAGCAATGGCTCACAATAAGATGCTTCAAATCGCCCTGGGAAGCGAGGTGTTTGGCACAATTACAAACAGACAGTGGAATAAGAGGCACAACTGACAAACTGCCTGATATGGGCAGTTCTCATTAATTCTGACTATGCGTTTCTTTACCACACTCTGCATATCTTCTGTATATTCCACTGAACTGTGAAAGAATGAATGTTTTGATATGAAGAGGGCATTTGGACTTACCTTTTTACATAACACAGAGGTTGTCAATGAATATAATAATAAAGAAAGTGGGCATTTACCACAACCCAGCAGATCTATTTTTCTTTGCCACGAGCTCAGATGGTGTGAAATCATTCACACATGCTGTTCTATTTCACATCCTTTTTAAACAAGACAAAAAGTGTAAAAAATAATGGTGGCTTTTTTTTATGCCCAAACATGTCCACTATCATCAGATGTAACCACAAAATAATGATTGCAGATAGAGTAAGTGGAACACAGCACAGTCAGCTTTCACTAACTTAATAGAAAGTTATATCAAGATGTTGCTGTGTGCAAGAGAGAAATTTATGATCATTCAGTGCTGATGACAGCAATCAGAAGCAAAGCTCTCTGGTTGCTGTGGGGTTTGGGTAATGGTAGTGGAGTACATATCTAACTACCATTGGGAACAGGAGACCTGGCGAGATTTAACAACTCACAATTCACCATTAGCCTCTATAGAAACAAAGTTCTGACCTCAAACCTTGTGTGCTGAAGAAATGCAGTTTGAAAATCTACTCTAGGTGCAGTAAAAGAAGAAGTAGCTGCTGCTATGACATCCTGACTTTACAGTGAGCCATACACAGTCCAGACTGCATAAAGGAAATGGACGTTAGTTATGAATGAGAAAAAATATTTATTTTTTCATAATGTATCATCATTTTATACATTTTATTGGAAATGTGCCTAAAGAAAACATTCAAATAAGTTGTGTTGGCAGAGGATTATAACTCCAGTGAAGACTTTAGCTCTGAGTTGAGTGCAGAGGATGAGATAGCTGTTACTATCTGACGAAAACAAAATGTGCCAAACAATGACCTATACTGTAGGTATGCCACATGGCTAAACTAAAAACATTAGTTGGACTAATGAATAAACATATATTAGCTATTGGTACCTTTTTTGTACAGGGGTATTGCTTATCCCTAGATAAGCACCCACGCATCTATATCAAGAACAGGCTGAACTGTATGACACAGAAGCTGTAAGACATGGATGAGCAGGCTCGTCTTAGGAAACTGAGATCCTTTGACATGTATAGGAAGATACAGCAGATGTGGTGACACCAACAACGTGAATAAAGGCCTGC
Source organism: Mchenga conophoros (assembly GCF_057382185.1). Lineage (NCBI taxonomy): Eukaryota > Metazoa > Chordata > Actinopteri > Cichliformes > Cichlidae > Mchenga > Mchenga conophoros. Next base: position 13,940,968 of record NC_140530.1, read on the forward strand.
TCTGCGATTGGCTGCAAACTGAGCACTTGAAGCTGCGGTGGAGTGGAGGTCATGGAACAAATTGTTATCCATTAAGGATAATTTTAACCATACTCTGCACCATTTACTGGACAGGCAGCAGAGCATCTTCTCCAGCAGACTGATTCAGCTCCACTGCCACAAGGGCAGATAATGGAAAGCTCTTCTACCTCATGCAGTGATTCTCTACAAGGCAACACATCGGTCGAGCAGAGAATTAGCCATTCTCTCATTTTAACATTTGCACACATTTGCACCTTTTCTACACACTAAAACACTTTATTACACTATTACACTTTCCACTGTTGTACTTAAGCGCCTTGTGTCATCTGTTTTTATATACATTTAGTAAGCTTTTTAGATTATCGTCTTGCTTTGTTGATTTTGAAATAGTTCACTTGTCACCTCCACCAAGGAGACTGTGTTTTTGTTAGTGTTTGGATGCGTGTCATTCTGTCTGTCAACATGACAGCTCGAAAAGTTTGAAATGAATTCTGATGAAACTAGAATCTGTGACTCTTACAAGTGTGTATTGTCAACACAGAGAAAGTACAGTATAAAAATGTAAAAATATCAGGTCACACTTTGACCTCTGACCTATCCTTAAACGTTAATAGTTTGATCATTTTGCCATTTTTGTCATTTCTTTAAGCAGTCTTCTGGAATACCTCTCCAGGCTTCTTGAAGGACCTTCAAAGCTCTTCTTTGGCTTTGGCTTTTGTTGTGTTCACTGTCAATATGATCCCACGTGGCTTCATAATGTTGACATCCAAGCTCTGGGGAAGACAGTCTATGTCTGATCGTCTTCCACTGTGTGTTTTTCTACCCAGGTATGCTTTTACTGGACTGACAGTGTGTTTGGGATCATCGTCATGTGGAAAATCAGGACATTTGGATTCATCACTCTGTCAGAACCTGTGGCCACTGATTTGCAGTCCAGTTCTTGTGTATTTTACCTCAGCCTTTTCTCCCTGTTTCCTTTCCTTTCCTGGTGTGAAATGTGTGTGTTTAGTTAGTTGGTTTGTTTGCTTGTTTTAATCAATTTTAAATCATGCTTTTTATTTGTTTTTGTTTCTAATGTCTCTGTAAAGCACTTTGAATCACCTTGTTGTTGAATTGTGCTATACAAATAAATTTGCCTTGCCTTGCCTTTCCTTAAGAATGACTTCTTAGACTAATTCTGATGAGGCTTCACTGAATAGAAGATGGTTTCATATTAATGGGTCAGATGCATCTATCAGGTCCATGGGCAGGTCTTCAAATTTCTTAACACTTTAATGCATGAAAATTTAAAAGAAAAGTGTTTTAGTGAACCTTCTAACAAAATTATAAATTAAAAAGGAATGAATTAAATTTTAATTTGGATATGTGAGTATTAATTAGTTTCATATTTGCTACATCGGGCACTTCTTGTAATTTGTTTTTTGAAAATGTATCATGCAATTTATTTTAGTTTTTCTGACTGATGATGCAGAAGTCTCAAAAAGTCACGTATCAAATACGATACACTTGGCTTTAAAGGGTTAAGGATATGACTTTCAGATACTGTTTTGTGTGTTTGTTCATTTCTAAGCCTGCCACTTGTTCTTTTGTCCTCCACTTGTCCAGTTTCTCAAATTTATTTAGCACACCTAAGAAAAACTGCCCAGAGAAACACTTTAAAAGACCTTTAGAAAGTCTGAAGAACTTTTGCTTAAGACCAGTTTTAAAAATTACAAGTCTGTCTCACTGGAAGTAAAAAAATAAAAAAGAGAGGAGTGGCTTGAGACCGTATTTAATTTGTAAAAAGTTTCTTGTGTTTAAGTTTTTTTATAGTTTAACAATAGAAATTTCAAAATCTGGATACATTTCTTATCTTAAAAAAAAGTTTATTTAGACTTACAGGATTTCCCAGTCCTCATGGGTTTGCTTGTTCGATGTTGTAGAAGTAGTTTTATGGAGAGTTGGTATCAGTTTTGGTTAATAGGCAGACTGGGTGTATTAGCCTGCTGCAGGGGTTGGTGCCATAAGGAATCTTGTTTAAGAATCAATGAGAAGAAACGAAAGGTAACTTAAATATTTGTTCTTTGTTGTGTGTTCTTACATGCTCACATTGCCCACTGGTATGTTTACATTGAAGACACGATGATCATCGAGACTGATCACTAATAATCACTAATAATCCCAGGTGATTACCTGGGCACAGTGTTTGTTTCTTTAGCCACAATGTCTGAGGGGTTCTGATAACATTGTGTTCAAGAATATTACTTCAGGGATAGAAACATGTAATCCAAAAGGGCAAGCAGCATGACAACTCTGATAATCCACAAACACAGTAAAGTGACATTTTTGCTAGATCACTTAACCTTTGTTTTTCTTCAGAGATGCAGTCATTGTGCAGGACATCTCTGTGCACCACATGATAATGTAAACAGTAGATCACTGGAAGTTGTAAATTGTGATAAACTGTCTGTATAATTGCTTTAATGTTTATGCCTATTTTTTCTTGAAAAATAATTTTCATTAATAATAATAATGATAATAATAATATTTATTCATATTGCATTATGCATCAGCAATGGCAAATGTACGAGACTCTATGTAATGTAAGCAAACTGATCAAACAAACAAAATCTGCAACAACAAACTTTAGAATGTTTTAGGGATAAACTTATGTAAAGAGTGTGGACTACATTACTCCCACAGTGTGGACGTTGGGTGCTATAGGGGCTTGTATGGCTATGCAGTCATGCGTGTACAAGGCAGATGGCAACAGTATGGAAGACTTCCAGGTTGTTTGAATTTCCCTGATGACCCATTTTTCTGACAAATAGACAAAAAAGGGTAGAGAGCAGATGGAATAGTGAGAATAAGAAAGAAGTGGATGGGATGACCACCTCACAGGGGAAAACAAAAAGGTGCCAAAGGTGAACAGGAATGACAAGCAGGTTGAGCATGGAGGTATGTTGTCCTGTTTCTGTACATATAGAGGTAAGCATGAGATGGGTTTACATGTTCTTTATGTTCTTTTTTGTATTTTGTTTTGATTTTAAGTCTTTAAAACTCCCATCTGTTTTTTCTGTTTTAACAAATTAGCATGCTCCGCGCTACCACTGCATAATTCATTCAAGTACACGGAAAGGTTGAAGGAGCATAAAAGAGTAAGTCGCTAAGTAAGAGAACATATAAGAATTTGATAATATGGGATTATTCCTCCTCCTGTTGCTCAAACTCTAAAATATTCTATATTCATCTCACACTTTTCCACAGTCTCTCTTTCTTTATTCCTTTATTTTGTTTGTCTTTTTTTTTTTTTAAATCATTCAGTAAGTTTTAGCTGTACATTTAGCCTTTGCTCTTAAATACTAAATCCAAGTCTGCTAATGGCTGATTACTTTAGGCTGTGTTCAGCAATTTGAATAGTACAAATGAAACACCGCAAAGTGAATAGAATGATAATGACTTTGGTAACCATCAGGTTTAAGTAAACCAAGCCATTCCACTGCTCATGCAATGCAAACATCAACTCCATATCGATTCATTGGCACAAGCAATAATTAGTGGGGCAGCGGTTGCTACAGAAGAGCTATGATGTGTTGAATTTGTAACTATACAATTGTCATGTTATGGGGAGAAAAAAAGGTTGATGCAGTTTCATTCCCCAAGGGCAAACTCAGTTGTAGCTGAAATTAAGTTGCAAACAGTCATTTTAAATGAGGAATATAAATGATGCTAACAAGCTGTGACAGTAAAGTATTAACATTACCAGAGCAATCTTTTCCCTGAGTCTTCCAGCCACTGGATCTGTCCATGGTCCTGACATGCTGCAGTATTGAGAGACAGAAAGCAGGAAATTGCTCAGTAAGTATTCTGTGTCCTGAAAGGTACAAGGATAGCTAGAAGAGCAAGTAACAATCAGCGGTCCAGATGTTTCCATAAAGAGGGGCTTTAAGGAAAGCTAGAACTGTCTAGACTTGGGGTGACTTTTGCTGTTAGAGAAGTTGGAGCTGATAAAGTAGAAGTCTGGTATTTCTTTTCTCCTATTCAGGTAAATAAAGTGGTGCATTTGTACTGAAGCTTCATATCAATATAGTTGTTTGTATCCTGCTTCAAATGCTATCAGTCTACTTAATACCTGTTATCAGTTGTAGTCACATACTTTGTAAGCACCACTCTTTATCTACTGGTTAAGCAGACAAATGCATGCAGTTATCAAGATAACATAGGGGTGTATTTAAGCCCCAAAATGTTTGGGGTGATTTATGAAGTACGCTTTTATGACACCGTGCCAAGTCCACCTTTTCCCTGGGAAAACAGCAACTAAATTGTGCCAAAACAGCCTGCATTTGGTAAAAACAAAAAAAAAAAAAAAAAAAAAAACAATAACTAAAACAAGAAAGCTGTTCACTGGCAAGAACTATTTCATTTGGGGAAAATAAGTTGTTAAAATTTACAAGATGGCTTTAACAATTTTAATTAATTAGGGATATAACTAACTTTTTTTAGGTTATCTTTGGAACTTGCTTTTGTTTTTGTTTCATGGCATTTAATTTTCTTGTATTGTTTGCTCATTTTGTATTTTGTGTACAGCAGTTTGTGACCACAGGTAAATGTAACTGAAAAATATTAAATGTTATTTACTTTATCTTAAATACTTGCAGAGACGATGTCGGCAATATCATTCGTTTGTTGCTTTGTTCCTATTTGTTTTAATCATTGATGTTACAGGCTACAGTTGCTTGGATTTTTAATACACTAGCCACAATCCAACTGTAGTTAGAGAGCAGCAAAAGTTGACTTTCTCACTTACTTTTTGTTAATCAAGTTACAAAAAGGTTCCTGTTACATTTGCACATGCACCTCAGATCCAGAGATGGGCAGTAACGCGTTACGCGTTACTGTAATCTGATTACTTTTTTCAAGTAACAAGTAAGGGATTACTATTGCAAAAACAGTAATTAGATTACCGTTACTTTCCCGTAGGAACGCTGCGTTACTGCGTTACTAAAACCGTGATTTTTTGCGAGAATGTCTCACGACAGTGACGTAAGCGAGTGCGACGTTAGTGACAACAGCTGTGTGCAGATCAACAATGGATCAAGTATCGAGTGCAGGAGACAGTATGAGCGTGCAGCGTTTAAAGTGTGGAAGTACTGACCTTACTTTGAGCTTGATTCCATAAAAAGTGACAAAAACATTAGCGTCCGTTGTGCGTGGGAAGAAAACTTCTTTTTACAGCGAAAAAAACCCCTAAACTTCCAAGCAAGCATCGAGTGGCAACGACGTAATTGGAAATTCACAGAGAAACTCGCGGATTCTTCAACTGACCGCGGCACACCTGCACCAGGGTAAACCTCCGCCTACCGTAGTCCTGCTTTACAGGTGAAAATAGAGCAACAGGACCGCTAAGTCTTTGACTTTATTTATTTTCTGCTGTTTTTTTTCTTGCATCTATTTGAAAGAGTGAGTGTAAACACAAAAAATATTTTCTTTTATGTGCTGGAATGTGTAGAAAAAATGTTAAACTAATTTATTCAAGTCAGAGAATGTTGCATATAATTACATTTTTGCTTGATGCATAACGTTAAAAGATTAAAACTGATAAAACAAGTTAAAAAAAGATGACATTACATTTTGTATGATGGATTATGTAGAAAAAGTAGAATTGGGCTGAAAGATCTATCGCTTTATCACCTCTTGTAAATCGTGTTTTTAAAAAGTAACTAAGTAACTAAGTAATTAATTACTTTTGAAAATAAGTAATTAGTAAAGTAACGGGATTACTTTTTTGGGGAAGTAATCAATAATTAGTTACTGATTACTTTTTTCAAGTAACTTGACCAACACTGCTCAGATCTTTAAGGATCCTTACAATTAAGCCTGCAGACAGAAATCTGATTCCTTCTTCTAAATGATGAAAATCTGCATTTAATTACCAGAAGGGAAAAGTCCCAACATTTGACATACACTTCCAGCAGACAGTTACTGTCAAAGAGTTATCGTTTATTATAAATGATGGGAAAGTTTCTGCTCTCAAGGGAGCTCCTTAAAGGATCTAAGCTGCCCACAAGAGATTCTGCTGGGAACACTAAATCCCTCAGGGCATACAGACAAATCAAATGAGAGCATAAGCCTGAAACTTTTAAACAAAACATCAGCGCAGAGGATCTTTTTTACATGCTCAGTGTGGCTGGATATCTCTAGTCATTAAAAGGGCATATCCGCTGATATTTTATTCACCAATCAGCCATACGAGAACAAATAAGCTCCTGATCAATAATGCATCTATGACTTTAGTGTCTGAGCTAAAGTGAGGTTTTATTTGTATATAACGTTATTTGTAGGTGTTGTCCGTGCATTTAAATGACCAAAAAGTCTCTTTTTAAATTTTTAATTTAATGAGTAGTTAAATAGTAGCAGATGAAAAATTCAACGCAGATTGCAGGGAGGCAAATTCAGAATAAGTGAAAAGAGCCCGTGTAATTTGAAAGAGAGTGCTAAGGCCACAGCTATTGCCCTGCATGTAAGAGATGCTCATTTACTGGCAGAAATGAAGCTTTTATTAATGTGCACGGGTCACAAAAACAACACAAATGCAGACAAAAAAAGAATACTTGTTCATAATATCAATATCATATCATTAATGTATTTGATAGTAGTGAATAAAAGATATGAAACACAAACACAGTAAATTCTTACTGTGCAGGAAAAATAACATTTTCTGGACAATTTTTAGTATGAATTTTGGACTCTTTACAGCTAATTTCAGCAACTTCATTAGTCCCGTTGGAATGCATGTTACAATGCATCCAGCTGCTAAAAACATTACTCCTCAGCAGCTCTCAACTTTTCACCCATCCCTAGAGCCAGGTTAGTTAAGTTAGTTAGTAAAGATCCACAAAAGTAATGGGACATCTCAGGGGAATGTAAAGAGGGTGTTAAAAATGGACCACCAAATGCAGAAGGAGAGGAAACCTATAGGTGCTTTTCATTATGCTAACTTGTGCTTCCTCGTATTTTATCCCCTTCCGTGACTCAGAAATTGTTCCTCAACTGGTATCATAAAGGATTTCCCAACTCCTTAATTAAACATGACTCTTCCGTGTGAACAGCATGAGGAGAGAGGAGCCTTCTCGAAAAGATAAACCTCATCAGTACAAAGCCATTTGGTCTCTTTGCATGGCTTAGCTGATGATTTGTTGCTCTTAGACGTTGGTAGTCATTTCAGGCCCAGCCCATCAACTAAGTCCCTCATGTTATTTTCTCATCACTACAAGTTTCTGAATTTCACTGACATTCCACAGTTTGGGTGGTTGCCACATTGCTGCTAGCCTCCTGTGTTTACATTCATTAAGGGCAATAAAGCACAGGTAAATCCTATGCAAAACCTTTCATTGTATCACATGATGGATATATTCTGCACCTCCATGTGTAAGCATATACTGTAGACAATTCATTCTCATAGTGCTTAATTTATTTTTGTCGTTAGAGTATAATACATCACAGTTATATTCTCAGGTGCAATATAATGCATAATCAGGCAAATGTAAATCAAACACAGTAGATTACAAAGAGTAATTTGCTTGCAAAGCATCGCGCATTTCTGTTTTTTAAGCTTCTACAGCTCATGCAGATGTTGTGTCATAATTTGAAACTAACAAATATTCAAATAAAGAAATAGTTTCATAAAAATCAAAATCATTTACAGTGACCATGTAACAAGTGAGTCTAATGCAAGCTTTGTTTAGCATGTCATATCATAAGAAGCTGGCTTTGCTTAAGTGCTTAAGCTGACTTTGCTCTGGAAGCAAGCGTTTGTCATTTAACAGCTTCAGCCCCTCCATCCTTTCACCACTCTGTCACATCAGTGCAAGGAAGAGCTGAGACATGAAGGAAGCAAGGGGGCATGTTAGCATAATGAGACATAGCCTAGATATACATATAGTTGAGACAACAGGGTGGGGTAGTGGAAAAACAGAGGAGAGAAGAAGAAAAAAAAAGATACTTTCAAAATAAAATGCTAAACTAAACCAAGCAAACCAGGGCCCTATTTCAGGAAGCCGGTTTAGAAAACTCAGAGTGAAAAACGATACTCAGGGTTGAGTAACCCCGAACTGTCCAACTCGGAATATTTGGTTTCAGAAAGGCTGATAACAATTAGTTCAATCAACGCGGAGTTGCTTTAACCCCAAATTAAGCGCGCGCACGAGGATACATAAAGCCCTGATTAGTGGAGCACAGATTAAGCGAGTCACCATGGAGACGGAGGGAAAGAAGGCGCGGTCAATGTATTTTACAGCGCTTGAGGCCGAAATTCTGATGGCAGTATATGCCGATAACATGCAAATTTTGCAGAAAAAAAGTAACACAGCCTCAGCTGCAAAAGAAAGGGAGCATGCATGGCAAAACATAGCCGACAGAGTCAATGCGTGAGTGTTAATTTAAACATTGATCTAGGGATTTCCACCCATTTAACACGTTATTTTCCATCCATCCATCCATCCTCATCCGCTTTGTCCGGGGCCGGGTCGCGGGGGCAGCAGCCTAAGCAAAGAGGCCCAGACCTCCCTCTCCCCAGCCACCTCCTCCAGCTTATCCGGGGGAACACCAAGGCATTCCCAGGCCAGCCGAGAGACACGTTATTTTATTATATTTTATTTTATTTTTTATTTTATACATTTTATTTTGTGATGTGATGTGAGCGCAGGTGCAACCCAACAGGCCCCAAACGTTCCTGGCAGCAAGTAAAAACGAAATATAAAAATATAGTCCAAACAGGTGAGGTGTAATTGTATTATGAGCCATAGTGCTTGGTCTGTTTGTCCCATGTAAATCAATTGCAGTTAGAGGCTACATTAATTTCCCCTCTGTAAGCACTTATTGAAATTATCTGAGCACATTACAAGTACATATTTGCTTACTCTGTATGCTCAAATGTGACCCGTTATGGCCACTAGAAAAAAAGCGGAGGCCCGAAAAACAGGTGGGGGTCCTCCACCACCACTCACAGAGCCTGGCCACTTGGCTTCCACATTTGTGATAATGTTGGCAGCATCACATATGATCTTCACAGTGCAGAGAACACAAATTAGCATCCATTACTAATAATGAAATAATTTGTTAGTTTGAAATGCTACAGGGAACTATGTACCTGTACATTAATGCTGTGGAAAGACTTCCTGTTCACATAGTCTCCTTCATTTACTGAAGGAGCAATGATTGGAATGTGAGTGCCATCTATACAGCCAATCACGCCTGGGAACCGTGAGAATAAATGTAACATTTAAGTAGTAGTTCAAGTATCACCACATCATGTATTAAGTTTTGTTCATCCTGATACCTGCAATTTTGTGGCATCCCTCTTTGATAAATCTTGTGGGTCTATGACCGGGGAACACCACAAACGAGTACAGGAGACGTTTCAGTGCAACTGTAACATTCCTGACTGCCCGACAGACGGTAGCCTTGGAAACGTGCTCAGCGTCACCAATATTATACAGAAAGCTCTCGTTTGCAAAAAACCGAAGTGCAATACAAATAATATGTACAGAACTGAGAGCATGTCCGCGATGTGTCACATGAGCAATATTAGGCCTGAGGATGTTATTCAAATAAATTATAGATTGTGCTGAAAAACGGTAACGTTCACACAGGAAATCATCAGGAAATGATAAGATGTCCAAACGCGCTCTAATCACTCTCTCCCGGCGGAGAGCTCTGCGGAGAATTTGGGCTTCAACATCTACTGGCTCTTCAAGGAAGGAGCACGCCATGTCTGACACTTCCTACAGTCAGGTTTCCGACAAAGAGGCGGAGAAGGTCAGGGTTAGTTGAAGTAAACCTGCTAGGGGGCAGGTTAGCTTCACGGAGTGTGTCGTCATAGTAACTCACTCAGAATTAATCTAAACTCGCTTTGTGAAACCGAAAACCCAGAGTTTTCGTTAACTCAGGGTATACTTACTCAGAGTTTGCACTAAACCGGCTTCCTGAAATAGGGCCCAGAAGTCTAAATGTTAGCAAACTCCAAATAAAATCAGAGATTACCTGGCTGCAATAGCGCACACTTAGCAAAAAAAATGTGGCAATAAAGGAAATGTTAAGCAAAAAAAAAAGTTAAATCACACGTTAAATCTTAGCAATGTTGTTTACTCTATGTTTTTAGAAGATAAAGTAGAGTTTATATATCTAATAAGCTTGTAAGACAAACTGTTAAACACTCAGGGAGAAACTAGAAGAAAAAAGCAGTAATAAAATGCAATAGTTTTAAGATCCGACCAGTGCGCTGGGTTTCCACTTTGGGCAATCCAATTTCTAGCCTAACCAAGGTGAGTTTTCTGCTTCACTAGCATGAACAGCCCTGGCCACTCACCTGCAGTGTAATTAAAGCAAAACAAACTCCATCAATCAGCTGCCATTACCACGAAAAGGGGAGGAGGGTGGAAAGGGAAGTGGGGAAAAAACTGGTGGAAGGAGGTAAAGAAACACAGGAGGTATGCACAGGGGTGGGGGTGGGTAGGTGGGGGTTAAGAAAAGGATGAAGAGACAGGACAGAAAAAGAAGAGGGAGGGTAAAAAAGATAGGTTGCAAGCAGAAACCGGGAGGATTGGGGGCAGGAGCCAGGAAAAAGAAAATGAAACAATCTGGCCAAATCAGGTTTGGAGTGGAAGGTAGTGAGCAGAGTGATTACAGCAACTAGACTGACTCACACAGGGAGAGGGCCCCAGGGACACGAACACACACACACACACACACACACACACACACACACACACACACACACACACACACACACACACACGTGGAAAAGCGACCATTCTGTGGAAAACTTATACACAAACCCTGGTCGCATGTGGTCTCTGTAAAATTCAGAGCACACTACTATTGTCAAAAGGACTTCACATTTGAAGTGGCGTTTTCATGTTGGACCTCATAAACACATGCACACCGTGCAGACACAAACGGTTATTGCTCAGTTTAGCGCGTTTGATATTTTCTAGTCCCCCCTTTCTGGAGCATCTGTCGCTGATGTGATGGGTGGGGGGCACGTCACTAACTCTGTCAACGGTCCTAGCCTCGTTTCCTCTGAAGTGTCGAGCATCATCTGTGCCGAGGTGCTCCACAGTTTATCTTCTGCCTCTTCTCGGCACCCCGCTGATAGATGCTATCTGCGCTGTTATTACCCCTCTGGTAATAAAACAACACTTCTCTCTTCCTGGTTCAGGCTGTCAGGCATTACTTTCCTGCGGTGTTTTTTTTGTTTTGTTTTTTTTCCCTCAAACAATCACCAACAGTGACTCATATTCACCCAAACAGATAGCGTGGGATGGAGGTTTCTGCATCAAGAATAGCTTTGGATGGAACCGGAAAATTGTAGAAGATTTTTAAAAAAGGACCAACATCTTGGACTTCCAAAGACCTCACCGAAGCATTCACAGCTGACTCTTTTTCTATTTGTTAAATGCTGTTTTATATTTGATATGACTTGTATTATTATTTATTTCTCAGTTCAGCTAGAATGTAGGGTCAATCCTTAGCTTTTTAGAAAGAGCTGTTAAGATAGGGTTACAGTAGCTGTCTTAATGGTGACTAATCTCAGTTCAAGTGGAAGCAAAAAGTGAGATTATTAAACACGACTCTAAATAAGATCTCCAAAAAGTATACATGACTTCTTAGATGACAGTAGAAGTAACTTGCATTTCTCTGCCTTTCATCGTACACTAGTTAAATAAGTTGACTTCTCTCACATTGGTGCTCAGTGTGTCAGTGAGGTGGGTGAGAAGATGGATGCTATGTTTGTACTGGGAACAAGCCTAGCTCGTCAGGACACGAGGACAGTGACGCTAGCATCCTGGGCCATGTGACAGTTAGCTGTGACAGTTTGCTGTAATGACCTGAGCTCCTGCACTCTCGGCAGGGTGAAGCTTTTGGAGACGGGAAAGAGTGAACGAGGGGTGAGGGGTGGTGGCTGTGGGTGAGGCGCACAAGGGAGACAGATGCCAGCTGAAACTGTGAGAGGGGAACGAGTTTCTCTCCAGCCCTCAGGCAGCTAACACTCCAACCACATTACTGTCATATAGGAGTCCATTCTGGCCAAACATTGGCCCGTCACCCACTTTGACTCCCCACTGTCTGTTCAGTCAGCCAGTGACAGCAGTTAAACAGCTTCTACTTGAGGCACTTTTCCAGACTTTAATGTGGCAACTTTTGACTTAAACTTATACTGCCACACACAGCCCTAATGCATCTGAGTGTGTGAGCACTCGCAATTTCAAAAAAAAAAAAGTGTTGGCATATTTTTATTGATTGTGAACAGAAGAAAAGAAAGACGAGCGACATTTCCGTAAAACAGTACATTAGGATGATGCCCCTCTCTTTCAGGCACCCAGCATTAGGTCTGTGCAGTCGTTAGAGGCCGACACAGAGTGACAGAGAAACAAAGTGAGAGGAGGGGAGGGAAATGGCTGAACAAGACGGGAGGACGAGGACTATGCAAGCCAAAGAGGAAACAGCGAGAAAATGAGAGAGAGGAAAAAGAGAGAGAAAGGAATCAATGGCGGGGCGCCTGATAGATGCTGTCTACGGGGTCATTATTGGCCATTGTGTGTCTTTGGCATGGGATAGGAGAAAATGTGACAGATAATTAGGAGGTGGTGATTTAAAGGGAGAAAAGCGAGGCTTGGCTACGGGGAACACAGTCAATGGACAGAACAAATAAGTCAATAGAATAAACAAAGCCAGCGTGCTCAGTGTACATATGCACCACTAACTCAGCAGCACAGCAAGGGTAGTGTCCAGCCTTGTGAGTCAACCCTGCGTATGCATGCACCACTTATGAGCTAAGAGCTGTTGGGATTGCACACAATGAATCATTCTACCTATGTGTGAAAATGCTTTGCATTTGTAAAAAGCTTTTCGATTGTTTCATGTATTTACAACAGTAACTGCATTTGTTTTAGCGCCGATACGATAGATCGTTGCATTCTGACTGATATTTAAAACTATTCACCTGATATTTTTATGGGTACTTCTACTTTGGCCTTGGAACAGAAGTTTTCCAATATTCAGAATACACCAGACTAGATAGTGGAATAAATTTGTATACCAAAACAGAGTGCAAATATTGTTGAGGCAGAAATGGTTGAGTGCCTGTCATTTCAGATCAACCTCCTCCATATCTAGCCCAGTGCAGGTTTGGGATGTTTGTCTGTCTATCTGCTTATCTGTCTGTGTGACTGGGTGTCTGTTTGCCTCTGTGTCTGTCTGTCTTTTCCTCTATCCAGACAGACTTGGCACATTGCCTGCCCTCTGCCACATGATTAGCCTGGAAGCGGCTGGGGTGAAATTGATTTGAAGTGGCCTCAAAGCATATGAAAGATTGATGCTTCGCATCAACTGCAGCCACTTGAATAGTCCCTTCCCACCTCTCAAATGTCCCTCTTGTCCCTGTTCTGCTCAAAACATCCTGATTTAACCAATGACAAACAAAACTGAAAAGAAATGTTATATATGCTTTGGAAAGCGAGCATAAAACCAAGACTGCATTTCAGAGAGACAGAATACAGATGAATGGCACTGTTAGATGTGTCAGTCAGCATTGATTTTTACACATCGTTTATTAATACGTAGGTTTTTGGAAACTTTATATCATTTAAATGTGGATTATACTCGCACATTTATAAAGATATCGATGGATAATATTGTTTATGACAGTAAATATTTATTGGCATCGGACAGAATTACCTAATGACTGAAAAGAGTGCCAGTTATTTTGGTAATTAAAAAACCTTCAACCTACAAGACAGCAGCAATCGTGTGATAATTTTAGACTATGTTTTCTTATTTCATTGGGCTGTTTTTATGCACAGGGAGATGTGCTGCGCAGTATTTTAGAGAAGTAAAGAGTGGTGTTCTTTCATTATGCATCAACGTTGATGTAGATAGGCTGTACACTAATAATACCTATTGAATCAGGCTCCGGTCCATGGCTGCAATTCCTCTGCTATTTCTTTTCATGCACAGTCATGATAATAGCTGCAGGAAATATCACAGGAACAAGGCTGTTGCTGCCACTGTTAGATTTACATCCTAAACTGGAACTAAAAAATATTTTGTTTTGCTCATTTTACCTCAACCTATTCCTACTGGAATTTCACTGGGGGACCAGTTCTGCATCGATAGGTGCATCATTTCATGCTGCATTCTTATTGCTTGGTAAGCAGATGCAAGTCATAACAGCTGTCACATTCTGACACTATTGGATGTGTTAGAAAATGCTAAATCAAGAACTATTCTATTTTTTTCACAATACCATTACAGTTTTCATATGGACACTGTGTGTGGGGGGTTTACTGTTATGGAACCATAACTAAAAGCTACTTCTGTAATTCTTTAACATTCGTCATCTTCCTTTAGCCATAAAAAGTCAGGAGGATGCAACAATGTTTAATGTTACTATCATTAAAAAATATGAGGGCAAATGAGTGAGTACCATTTTTGTCTCTCAGTTTCTTTGCAACCTAAAAAAGTGAGCTGCATGCACAAATTTCACTTATTAGCTTTTAAGCTAATGACACATATGAACAGTTGTACTTTTCATGTCTTTATTGATCTGGCTAAGTAGCCACTTTCAGTGCAGGGTGGAAAAAGTAAGTCAGTCTCTTTGCTAATGACTTCTTCAAAAGCTACTTGGAATCAGATGCTCCAATTAAGGACGCGTATGTGAAATGTGGGTTTGCACTAACAAAGTCGGCTCTTCTCAAGAAAGACTGGCTGGCGTGCACCATGCCTTGATCACAGCAGCTTTCACAGGGCAATGGAGAAAGGAGTATAGATGTGCATAAAGGTGGAAAAAAGACTCCAAGGAATTTCTCAACACCTGGCTGTTCACTGAACAAAAAAGGCAAATTGAGTACAAATGAAGAAATTTAGAATTGTTGCAACTCTCACTAAAAGTGGATGTTCTGCAATGATAACACCAAACGTGTTATGCAACTGCAATGTACAGTCCTGAAAGAGATTAAAAAGAACCCAAGAGCAATGGTAACTGCTACAATTTACACATATTTTTGGCTGTGTGCAGTGTGCAGTGTTGGGAAGGTTACTTTTAAAATGTATCCCACTACAAATTACAGAATACATGTTCCAAAATGTATTTTGTAACGTATTCCGTTACGTTACTCAATGAGAGTAATGTATTCTGAATACTTTGGATTACTTAATATATTATCAAGCTTTTTACACCTACATGAATGTACTATTGCTGTGTGATTTATTACTGTTACTGAAGGTTACTCGCCATACCAATACCAAGTAGATTTTTAAATCTTAATATAAAATGAGTAACAGTAGGTGGACATTGGGTAAGTCTGCACTTTTTGCAGCGATCTTGTATAGAAAACTATTCCGAGCACATATAAAACAGGTCCGTGGCTCCGAACCGTACTAAGGGGACCTCTGGCTAATACGTCGAGTTCCGTGTCGGGCTCGTAGCTGAAAACTAGCTTTACTTTGTTGTCTGGGTCAACTTTGCTAACGAGAGACAGAGAGAGGCGTTGAAAGGCTGCTCCAACGGAACTTATTGTTTCGGAGGAAAACACGAACACAGTGTACAGTCGAGTCTTAATAGCTTATTTTAAAACTAGGCTACAATGCCCATGAGGCTACATTCTTTAGGGCTATGCCTGTAACACTCTGCCTTCATATTAAATAATTTTTTGAACAATAATTTAAAAAAAAATTTCTTCACGTCATTATGCGGGTCGCAAGTAGAGGTGACATAGGCCGCGAGATTGAGACACAGGCATTAGAGCCTCTTAATGCGTGTTTTGTTTGGGTTTCCACCGGTGTGGAATTACCAACAAGAGAGAGGGCATAGCATAACATATGAAACAGGAAAATACCGCCGTGTAATCCATTTATTTCAACAAAGTAACTGTATTCTGAAAGACTTTTTTAGATGGTAACTGTAACGGAATACAGTTACTCATATTTTGTATTTTACATACATAATGCTGGTACATGTATTCCGTTACTCCCCAACACTGGCTGTGTGTTTACAATAAGTAAAGTTTTTACCCCTTTTCAGGTACTACTATGTTTCAGTGGTTAGCCTCCAGCTCCTTCTTCCACTCAAATTTGAAATTCCACAGGATTTCAGTGTTGCTGGGCTAAACAATGTTTTAGATGGGTCAGTTCAAGATTTGCGATTCTTGTAGCACTTCATCTTGGAGGACTGTCTTCCTGATGGCTGTGAAATGATTTAGCTGTCACTAATCCTCACCATGGTTCCTGTTGGCCTGCAGGATACCCAGGTACTTATAGCTCTCTTTTATGTCTTCTGTATAGCTTCTGGCACCCTAACCTCTAAGGGTGACATGGCTCAATGACTTTCACTCGTACAGGTTGATATCATCAGGAGGTGGCTAATCACTCCGCTTAAGAATTCATTCTTTATGATGCGTTTGATAGGCGAGTTAATGCTTATGCAAAGGTGGCTTCCAGTGTTGCGTTTTTCACAGCTGCATTGCAATCTCGATAAAATTTTTCAGTAGCTTGCCATCAGTCTAGTCACTGCTCAGAATGGTCTGCCAAAAGTCTTGGTATACTTGGTATACTTCTCTAATAGCCAGTAGCTCGTGCATCCGTCATGATCAGGATTATTCTGCCCTTCGCTAGCCAGTCTGTTGTTAGTATGTATATGTTAGTATGTTGGTGTTACCAGGTTGCATATAATTTCATTAATTGGGTCTACTGTTATGTTTGCATGACATCAATTCTGTGTTCTAGGTCATTGCTCATTTGGACCTTGCAGAAGGAGGGACATTGGTTCAGTCTAACACTTACTGAAAAGGCTTACTGGTAAGCTTTCATTAGACTACATAAGGTGTAAGATAACTCACTGTTGTCCATGCAAGTAAATATTATTCCACTTAAGCTGTCTCCTGTCAGCAAAACATGTATGAGAATTACAAAGAAGAAACTACTGTGACTGTAAATGTCAGAAGTGTACACAAAATGATTCATTTTGATCCAAAATAAGACTTGTGCAAATAGATTAGATGAATAACACCAGCACATTTTTTATTGTATTTATCCTTGGCTTGTTTCCCTTTATTATTTCACTAAAATAACACAGGTAATTTTTACTCCTGAATGTAGTTCTTTATTATTATTTAAAAATTTAGAAAAGTTGTTTAAGTTGAGCCTGCTGTTAGTTTACAGATCATTAATTTAACACGACCAATATACTGGTATTGGAAAGGAAAAAGCTGGACCTGGCAATCCCTGACATGTATCTGTTTTGGGGCAGGTTTACAGATTGTTCTTTGGAGATCCGGTCCTAAACTTTTGATCAGCTGTAAAACAGCCTGTTTCAGTTTAAGTGTTGTGCTCAATAAATTGCATGCTCAAAAAAGTATTTTGTGTCACTCACATTTCTTATTGTTGCATGCTGAAGCTCTCCTTGGAACATTGTTAACATGCAAAATGTGATTTTTTTGCCTTTTTTTCAAGTGGTCTTACACTTTTGATCGAGACTGTATGATTGTGTGTGTGTGTGTGTGTGTGTGTGTGTGTGTGTGTGTGTGTGTGTGTGTGTGTGCGTGTGTGTGTGTGTGTGTGTGTGTGTGTGTGTGTGTGTGTGTGTGTGTGCGATGACAGGGTGGACAGTCACCACCATGGCCAAAAGGGCTATCAGCACATATCAGCAGATGCTCCCATTCATTCCATTCACTCCCAGTTTAATGTCTGACTGCAAATAAATACGAACATTTAGCCGTGTCCCAGCCACTCTGGGCCTCAACAGTAAGTTATTGCCAACCTCCAGATGGGCTGCAGAGCTGTAGAGTTGAAAGATGAGATGGAGGAGGGGAATAGGTGTAATTTATCACTCTGTTCAGCTAATAAATGCTAGTATGTTAGTAACACGTCAGCTGGTGCGTTCATAATTCCAAAGTATCAGTTTAAGTGTTTGGGGTGTCTTTGCCATCAAGATGCCTTTTTTTGGTCCCATAAAGTTCCACAATTCTTTCCCATTTAAATCAGAGAAAATCTTCATGCTGCCTTTTATCAGTCATAGTAAAAAGTGTGTCTTTGAAGAGTTTCTATAAATCTTGCAAGAAAATGTAGTGCTTCAAATTCACTTTGGTAAACTGTCACTTAACTGCGCAGAGGCGTTCACACACACACACACACACACACACACACACACACACACACACACAACGGCATGTTGGCATTCGGGGAATCTTTGTCAAAGATTTCCAGCTAATCTCAGTGTGATTATTGCATTAGGAAAAGTCACAGATTCCTGCTTTGCCACAATGCAATCAGACCCACTCAGAAATGACATTTTGATCCAGGGCCCAATCTTCGCCTCAATCATCTCACCCTTATTATACCAATCAACATGCCTTGTTTCAGTGCCAACTAAAGGGATTCAGTCAAATTATTGCCAAGGGAATTTGACTTGGAATTGGAAAGGGAAAAAGAAACAAATAACAACAAATGCTGGTTATTTTTGACAAGGACACTGATTGTGCCAATTTACCAAATGTAACGATGCCTGTCAAAACTCAGATAAGAGCCGGCAAAAAAGGAGCTTTGTTGGAGCATTTGAGGAGCACTTTGCTGTGACACTTAGCACTGTCTTCCCATTAGCCAAAGAAATGCCCTTCACTGAAACTTTGAAGATAATTAAACACATAATGGATATCACTGTCACTCTCTGACTTGTTTGCTCATTTGTCTGAGTGTGGCTGCTGCAATTGAGACCCTATTAAAAGGGAATAAATCGCCTGGTTACTAAGTCATTTCACCATCTAGGAAATGATGTGTGTGTGTGGGTGTGGGTGTACGTGTTTATCTGGCTCTCAGTATCATGAATAATTGATTCCTTTCCTTCTTCAGCTGTCATTGTTTGGACAACTTGCTAAAATGCCCATTTGATTTGACAAGACAAAACAATGGGGTGTGAGCCTCTATCATTCATTCGCTGAAATTCTCTGTATAAAAACTGTCATCGCAATTTTGCTCTCTTCCCACTTGTGTGCTCTGTGTCCATCAGGATTTACAATTCTCCCCCACTCCCGCTCTCTGTCACCACCCCTCATGCTTTGTGTTTTAGTTCTTCCTTCCTTCTTTTTCCATTTGTGTGTTTAGCCATCAGTCGCTTTGCTTCAGTTTCTCTGTCTTTGTTCTGCATCTATAGGATTCCAGAGACTGTCAAGTTCATTTCTCAGAGGCAAATGGAAGAAATAAATCTTCAGGTTGTTCCACAACGACGCTGCATTTGCTGTTTCTATATCACAGAGTAGCTGGGTGCAAAAATGCATTTGTGTCTGCGTTTCGATGTTTTACAAGGATGTTCTTTATGACTGCTGTCCTCATTTGTTTAACATGTAACTGACAAGGAGACACTTTGGGCATGTTGTAATGATGTCCAAGCCAACCTGTAAAACTTTACTACTGCCATTATGTGCACTTAAACCGAGGAAGTTGTGGCTTGCAGCTCTACACCAGATTTTTTGTTGTTGTTGTTCCAGTTAGAGAAATGTATCCACGGTATGTCCTTACAGTGCCATGTTGCTGCTCATGTCAGCATAATATTCTTTAAATCTAATTTTATTTTGGAGGGAAGTCTCCAATTAGCACAAGCACATAATGGACATTGCTGCTGTGCTGAGGTTTTACCTGTATCTACAGGGAAATGTTAGCAAAACATTCAGCTGAGTTTAAGCTGCAATGTAGCACAAAAGGCAACACTAAACACGAATCAACACCAAGCGCTTTTGTTTTGGCTTCTCTTTATTGGCGCTCTTTTAAAACCAGAATCAAATTTTCATATCCTGCTGCTCACATGCAAGGGGTTGAATATCAGACCCCATCACATCCTCGACCTCATACTGTACTACCATATCACCCCATCAGAGCACTTCACTGTCACACACCTGGTTTGTGATTCTTACAATATTTAAAACTAGAATGGGGAGCAGAGACTTCATCTTTCAGGCCCCTATTTTTTGAACCAGCAACCTGTTTGAATTTGGGTCAGACTCTCTACTTTTAATAAGTCTTAAAACTTTCCTTTTTTATAAAGCATATAGTTAGGGCTGGATCAGGAGACCCTGCATCCTCCCTTAGTTATGCTGCAGTAGGTCTCGGCTGCTCGGGGCTTCCCATGATGCACTGTTTTTTCTTTACTGCCTTTTTTCCACTCACTATGTGAGTTTATACTTCGCTCTGTATTTAATCATTAGTTATTATCTATAGTTTTCAGTCACATGACTGACTCACTACCCTGGCGGGAAAAACATTATTCCATCGTACCGCCAATAATGGACAGTTGGTCGTACTGATGAAAGGTGTTTGGGGTTTTTTCACCTGTCTTGAGCCAAGGAGGAAAACCAAAGGTATGAAGAAAAATTATACATTTTAGGGACTTGTGATCCATATTCTGCTCCGCCAGCTTTATTTAAATCCCTGAAAGTGGCGACGTCTCTCCCAGAGCTCCAGTTCAGTGACATCTACGTGTATCTTGTAGAGAATCTCTCACCTCACAGTGCTGCCGGGATAAAAGCTTTCAAAGTATGGACAGCTACATGTGTTTTTGATCTGGATGAGTAAATAATGCTGCCATGTGGGAGGTGATGAACAATAAATTGTTCATTGTTAAAGCAAAAGTAAGCTCTACATAGCCAGCTTAAATGAATTGCCAAACATTAATCGTTTTGTTGACTGGGACTTATAAGGCCAGAAAAGTTCTGGTAGTATTAATCTGTCACATTAATGTGGTGTGATAATAGTAAAGTTGAGCTAGTATTTCTCCAGTGTCAAAATAAAAAATCATTCCTACAGTTTAAATGATCCACCACTGATAGCCTGAGTTGCTGTGGAGAAGTAGGAATTGGTGCAATTTAGCCTGTAAGGCAGGGTTAGAAGAGGTGTGTGACATTTTTGTGCCATACTCTACACCATTCTGGCAGCTGTAAGAAATTTTTTTTTTTTTTTTTTTTAAAAAACCTTGCTTACTGCATCCAATAGCATAGCAACTATCTTGCATTTAAGCTAAGTTAAATTCTGACATTCAAGACATTCAAAGGAAAGCTGGGGGACAAAGGACCATATACTGTTTTGCCCGCCAGGTGGGAGCGTCTCAGTAGCTCTGATGTCGCATGAAAACTATGAATTAAACTCTGACTCTCTTCCATAGCGTGTCTTTGTCTAATCTCCCTCCCCTCATCCCCCCCGGTTGCAGCAGATGGCTGCCCCTCCCTGAGCCTGGTTTTGCCACAGCTTCCTGTTAAAAGAGAGTTTTTTCTTTCCACTGGCGCCTTCTAATTATTTGGGCTTTCTCTGTTTTCTCTGTAATACTGTATGGTCTTTACCTCTCAGTATAAAGCATCTTGAGGCAACTATTATGATTTGGCATTATATTAATGTAATTTAATTAAATTGAAAAGATTTGAAATTCCAATCTTCTTAGAGTCCCAACACTTTCTGAGCTTGATTTTCAAAAGTTAGAATAGAATAGAATAGAACAGAATAGCCCTTTACTGTCATTGTGCAAGTACAACAAAACAGTAGGTGCTCCACAGCTACTGTGCATATAATTCTAAGCCATCAAATATTCCGGTTCTCAGATGGTGAAAGAGCATTTCATCTCTGTTTTTCACACTTACAGCCAGCAAGAAGACATAGCCTATGATTCACATCATTTTCATAGTCATCAAACCATTCAGTGACCCTCTAGCACTCAATGGATACATGGCACATTGTGTTTCTGAAAGAGACCACTCCTACCATAAAAGAAATGTGTCTTCATAGAGCAAGGGTGATCACTCAGAGCATTTTTGCATTGATTTGCTTTGACTCTTTATGGGGACAAGCGTACCCAAACCATGGCAACCAGCTGCTCTCCACAGCATCCTGTCACTTTAGGTAAGGGGTCAGATTTGTATCAGACTGCAGTGCTGTTAGGCACAAATACACAGTATAATAGCCATAGACAACTACAATGACTTTCAAACTTTGTTCTACATATGCGGGCAAACTGAGAGGTTAGCTAGGAATTTTAATGACTTCTTTTCTTTTCTGCCCACATTATATCTCCCAATCTTCTTTGCAACCCACTGTATAAGCTCATGTCGATGCAGTCCGGTGGCCTTGGGATTTTGTTTCAAACATTTGTGTCAACTCCCCTTCATCACTTTCATCTCACCTTTATCTTTAGCACCCAACCCCCACCTACACAATCCCTTCTCTGGTCTTGGCCTTCCACGCTTGGAGGAACAGCATGAGGCGGCATGGCCTCCGTGCGGCTGACTGATTATTGTAATTCATACACTTTAATTAGCTGCACAAACCATTAGCCACAATTAGACTATTACAGAACGTTTTGTGGCAGGAGCCAGCCCCAAGATTGGCGTTATCTGCTGGAGGGAAAGAGAGAAAAAGAGGAAAAGAGAAACGGAGGAAGAGGCAGAAGGGCATAATCTATTTAGCTAAGCATTAGTGTGTGTGTGTGTGTGTGCGTGCGTGCGTGCGTGCGTGCGTGCGTGCGTGCGTGCGTGTGTGTGTGTGTGTGTGTGTGTGTTCAAATTGTGTTTTCGGTATTTTTTAATAATGCTACAACAACCAGGCATTGTTTATGTGCATGCTTAACAGTATTCTCAACCTTGGGTCTGAAATCAGTTTCACAGAAATATGTACACAATCTTTGATGAAATGCAGTTACAGACACATGCATTTCTTTGTTCTGAATCTTCTTCCCTTCTAGATGTAACTTATTTTTTCCTTTGCTGGCATGGCAGCAAGTGCAACCACGCATTTTCTGTCACTGTACTGTAAGTATGAATCACTAGATCATTTGTGCCACAAGTTTTGCCTGAAATGGCAGGGTGAGTTGGGTTATTAGACCTTTAAATCCATTAGAGCACGCTTGACATATCAACTTGATCCTGCAGTACAGATTAGAAAATATATACATCACCCGCATGACAGCTGACATTACATGGTTGAGTGGATTGAAGACTATACAAAAAATATGCACTGAGTGCTGATTTATATTTACATGCATTAAAACCATCGTATTGCTGAGAAAATGTATAGGTGGCTTACATTTGCTCTGCAGTAGTGTTGTTGAAGATGACAATATTAATATTGTTATGCTACTTATATGCTTCTAACTTCTATATGCACACATGGGGTTGTGTTTGGAAGTAAATTGAATGTGTAAAAGTAATTTTCCAAAAAGCTCCCAATAAAAATTGGCCTTTTATTCTTTTTAATGAATTATTTTTACTCTTGGTTGTCTTTGTCATAGTTTCACATGACCCTCAGATATGTTCTGTGCACAAAGCTTGACCATAATCATAACAATTTCCACTCGGCATCCAATCCTTTTCAGCATACCTACCCGTGCTCTCCCTGTACATTGACTTTTTATGTTGTCATTAGGCCACACTGCAATTGCTGTAAGTGAAGGCACAAAGGTTGCACTGATGGCTATTAGACCTAATGCCACCAATAAGCTCTGCTGTGCGAGAGGAAGCAGCCCTTCAGCACTGACAGCATGGCTCAGTGCCTCCACATCGGATCTATATGTTTGAAAATGGCAGAAACCCTCAGGCACAAAATAACATTCCCAATTTTTTATTTTTTTTTACAGTAGAAATTCAGTGCATTAAAACTCTATAAGACACTGGAGAAGTATGACGTGTGGCTCAGTTTTCATCTGAAAACATATTTAAAAAAATGTTTTCCAAACATGTAAGAAATTTATTATTTGTGAATATTTGTGGAGTGTTTGAAATATTTACTTTAAACCAGTACCAATCAGCAAAATGGCATTCAGGTCAGTTTACAGTTAATAGACAGTTCTGGTGATTAAGACGTGGCTTATTAACTATTAAAACAAGTAATAAAAGAGCCATCCATCCATACATGATTTAAAACATCATCTCAGAGCTGTGGATGGATGGGCTATAGAGAAAAGAGAGGTCCGAGAGAATCACCTTAAAGCACATGTTTGCCTCATGTCTGCACACACTCACTAAGGGGCATTTCAAACCAGTGTGTGGACACCAGTTTAGACAATTAGTTTTTGAATAGCACAAAGACAAAGAAGTTATTAGTTTGTCCAAACCATAAGGAAACAATCAAACACACCCTTAGGTTATTTCACCTTACTGCTATACCAAATATTAGTAATATGCCACTTAAAATTAAGTCAGCTGTACATGAAGAGAAAAGGTGAGTAAGATGTTAGCCAAGGGCCAGCAGATCAAAAGCAACACAAAAAGCAGCGCTCATGCACTGTTGGCCAGAGTAGCGGTTGCTGCTCCTCTATAAGAGCTGCCAAGTCCCTGTGACAGATAGTAAAATAATGTTAAGGCCAAAGATGAAAATAAAAAATATAAATCTAGCATTGCAGCAAGATAACATAACATACAGGTCAAATGTACCTGTGACAGCTTTTGCAAATTAGGTGATCAGGTGAAAGGTTGTGCACTACCCGCTATTTATAATGTAACCATATACCGTAAGGCAGTTGGCTGATAATCAGGCAATTAAGCAAGGCAACGCTGCTTTTTCTCCAGAACATAAACACACATAAGCATGTCATGAACAAAGGTACAATACTACTTCTACTACAATATAAAACTAAGGCTGAAAAGGCCTTTTTAATGAGTAAGTCCAGTGTTTACATTTAACTCCATGCAACACCAAAAGAGGTTGGTTTATTTGCTACAACTTCTAACATAGTGCCGGTAAGATGATCATATCAATTTAGCAGTGAGCTTATTTCTCACTCACACTTATTAATGTTTATATGCACCCACTAACACCTATGCTGTCACGGTCTCGCTGGCAGACCGTGGGGATGTGGGGAAAGGAGGACCCAAAATGCAGGACTCTACAGTGCAACAGTGTTTATTTACAGTGGTGACAATCCGAACAACAATAAATCCCCCCGTGCGATCCCAACTCCCGTTCCGTGTCTTCTCCTTTATCCCGTGCTCCGTGCTCTGTCTCCGTTCCCTGTGTACTCTCCGTGTGCTGCCTCCTGGTCGCCACAATTCCTCCTGAGGAAACACGCATACCAAAGGCAGCCGTGAGTACAAAACCTAACAGTAGACTTGCACTAACCTTGCACAATACACTTAAGACTGACGGGAAGTCACTCAACGATCCAGCGTCGAGGAGCTCTCAGCCACACTGTTTTGAAGCTCCTCTGACGAGGCTTGATCGGCGCCAGGTGTGTGTGGATTCCTGGGTGGGACCGGTCAGCTGGCAGGGCCACACCCACCAGGCCTAAAAGTGCCTGCCACGACCGCACCCTCACATACACAAGCACACACCCCTAAACACCTGACAGTACACCAACACGGAAAAACAGGACAGCAGACACAACCATAATAACAACAACCACAATAATAATAATAATAATAATAATAATAATAATAATAATAATAATAATAATAATAACTACAATAGTAGTCCACACTGCTCACGGACCCCGAATCCCTGGAACTGGGTCCGTGACATATGCAGTGCGCACACATGTCAAAGCTCAGAGGATTAAGGAAATTCTAGCAGTGCACAGCATCCCCCACAGCAAGCAGCAGGAGGAAACCTTTGAGACTTTGTTAATGTTTGTCCAGCCTTTGGCATACTGTCTTCCTGTATCAAAATTGTTGGGTTTTCTATGAGCCGTCAGCAAAAGTGACTCCATCTTGCCCTGTTCTCACATGGCTACATTGCAATTGTCTGCTCCAGTGAAGCCTATTGCCGTGTGGGAAAGGTCTGCTCTTTCATGGACACACATACACATGCACTTACCCACACATACACTTTTGCATCTGGCTGATTCACTTTGCTGAAGCCCACAGACCCCCGACCGCATGATTTATCTAAGCCAGCGAATCGCACCATTCAGGTTGTTGCAAAATCATTCCAGCTCCTCCAGCACTCCAGTCTATAAACGTTTATTCTTTGCGCTAAGAGATTAGCGGTGCAGTTTTTTGGGGTTTTTGTGTGTGTGTGTGTGGGGGGGGGGGGGGGGGGGGGGGGTATTTTTTTATAACTCTCAGTTACATTTGTCAAAACATCAACATTTTAGGTATTTTGGCAACACTATTACCAAGACAAAAATCAATTATCATGGGTCACTGCATGATGAATTGCTTGAATTGACAAACGATCGGTCTTTCTTATAGCTATAAGACTTGAAAATCCAATAATTAAAAAGTTGGCAGACTGTTTAGATTTTAGGTGTACTCAAAATATCATTCTACAGTCAGTTAATGGAGAAACTTGATCAAAATCTCGGTTTGATTCATTTGGTGGAAATGGGAAAGCTTTCAGATGGACCTTATTTAACAATTAGCAATTATTTCATGGTTCAGGCTTTACAGGCTTAAGTACTTTCAGTACTGTAGTAATCAGTCATCATTCGATCATATTAGTAGGTATTTTAGCCATATTGATTATTGCCTTCCATCTTACTGTCAGCAGTGGTCAGCTTTTATCTACAGATTCCACCTCTTCTGTTTTCCAGTTGTAGATTCGGGTCAGTAAGTGTGGAACAAAATGAAGAATTACCTCTTTTGTAGTTTATGGATTCTGTGTGGGAAAAGCCATTTTTACAATTACACAATCAATTCTGTGGGATATTATTTGACAATGACATTTTAGATCATTACACTTCTATAAGCCCGAGTCACTTTGTAAAAGTTGGCTTGTCAGGTTTTTTTGTTGGTTTTTTGCAGAACTTCTGTTGATAGTTTGTTATGAGCAGCTTTGGGGGACAAGTCAGTGGACTGCTTCACCGCGTCTTACACAGAATTTTGCCCTGAGTTCAGAGTAAAAGTAGTGGTCACACTAACCACTGAAAACCACCTCCGTCCTTATGTGCCTGAATGTCCTGACGGGGCAAAAAAAAATGCCTGTGATTGAATTGTGGCTTTTTGTAAAGAATCACGTCAAAATGGCCTCACAGAGGAGAATACTTCTTACAGCCCCACAGCGCTAACGGTACTGGATGTCAGAATATCAAAGGTTAGAGTTGTTAGTATTAGTAGCTATGATAAAACTGTGCCCCATTAAACTGCCAGACTAAACCCAAACCTTTGTCTCACCTTGAATTTCTCATCATCAGATATTGGGTAAATTCTGTCAGCTTACCATACATTAAGCTTCGAGTTTCCAACCCCAACAGTGGGCTGTCCACACATTAGCTTTGCAGTCATGTGAAGGGCAGATGCTACTGAAGGGGAGATAATTGGTGGCGATCTGTCTAAAATGCATAATTAGACGGGACAAGACACTCCCCCTCTTTTCTTTCTTCCCTCGTCACTCTGCCTTTTCACTCGGTGATCTGAGTGCCTTAGCATGAGCTTTAAACTGGGCTAAAGTATCCTGAGCCTTTTCCAATAGGATCTATTTAATTCAACAGGCATCACCCTTTTGTTTTCTCATCTGGCACAGCGCAGCTGTTTGCGACACGTTCGAAATCACGCGTAACTCCAGGAAGTATTGTTTCTCTTTGTTTCTTTGTCTTTTTTTTCTTTCTCCCCTGCTCATGTATGTACCAAAGGGACTGTGTCTTTGTAGTCTCTGAACTACATTATGAATGATTATCCTTTTACATGATTATTATTCCTCAGCACACCATGGCACATCAACTCAGACACAGACAGAGCGCCTGGACTCCTCAGTTTTGCATTATGGCTTCATTATATCCACAGTTTCATGCCTTGAAATGTGCAGCAAACACAGAAGTTCATCCATTACAGTGAAAAGCTGAGATGTTAAACAGTTCATTTACCAAAGGTTTTATTGGTGACTGAAAAATGGCGTCTGTTGGTGATTGCTTTTCAGTTTCAAATATGTAAATGGGTTTCAAATATGCAAATGGTTTTCTGTTTATGATTTCTGGCTCGAACAGGCTCACAAGGGTTTGATCTGAGAGTTTAAAGTCATCAGTTGTGCCCCTTGTGCCATGGCACATTACCATCTCATCCTCTCCCCAGTCCAATAAAAGCAGCTTGAGTGTAATGAAGGAGAGTTAGGAGAACTAGAGGTCATTTGGCCTATTACTGATGGTCACAACAAGAGTGAAGGGACTGGTATGAGGAGGGTAAGGAAAAAGGTTAATTATTAAGATAACTGACTGTTAGCAGATTCTTAAGGGAACAGTTAAGGATTTGGGGACATATGTTTACTGGATTGTCTGATGAAAACATCAAAAGTGATCTTATCTGGGAAATAAATAGAAGCTACTACCAGAATAAATATGAGGCATATATTTAGGTTCATCAGTATTTGGACCATGAAACATTTTTTTGGCCTCACAGTGGATTTCAAATCAAATGGTTGAAGTCCTTAGCATTGAGCTTCCTTTTGGCAGATGTCCAGTGAAGAATATTCCAACCCTTTGACTTGAGAAACTATTTGGTGTCATTGTTGTTTACACATTAAAACTCCAGCCAATCGTTTTTGCTGAACCTGAGAGTATAGCCCTGATCACTTCACAATTCAACTTGCTACTTTTATCAGCAGTCACATCACTAAAAGCACTTGTGACCTGATTCCACTATAGTGCCTCCACTATGTTTGACAGATGATGTGATATGCTTCATATCATGAGCTATTTCTCTGGTTTTCATACTTTTCTCTTCCTGTCATTCTGCCACAACTTAACCTTGAGTTCATTTTTTGTAGAACTGTGCAGATGTTTTCTCTCAAAATCTAATCTGGCCTTCTTGTTCTTGAGTGCAACCAGCAGTCATACCTTGTTGTGAACTATCTGAATTTCCATATTTCCATTCACAAAGGCATCTCTTGATTGTAGTCGATGACAATGGTCCTTGAAGGTGCTCTTGAAATGGCAAGATGCTGTGAATGGGGTTTCTCTTACCCAAGAAAAGACTACTGCAATCGTCGGCTTTAGTTGTTTTCAACACCTTTTTGTGTTGCTGAGCTGGCTAGTTCATTCCTTCTTTTTTAACAATATAAGAGAATGATGATTTAGCCCCTTTGAAGGTTTTGCTATCTCCCTGATAGGCCTATAATCTTTTTTTTCTACTTAATTGTGCTTAATCTATCATGAAATAATGAGGGAACAGGCCTTGCTAGGCCATGAAACTGCTTGTAAGTCAATTGTCCATATAATTTTGAGCCTGAAAATGGGGGACTACATATATAAAATGGCTGTAATAAACTGGCAGTACTTTTGTTAAACTCCTTGAAGGCTGAATGTCTGCACTTCAATCATATATTTATTTAATATCCACTATTGTGGAGGCAAAATTGTACTTATGTACCAGACTGAACAGTCTAATTATCCAAAAATCTAAGTTAATATTTTCAATAATTTGGAATTTGTACATTCAAAATTCAAAGGTTTATTGTGAGTTCTAGCTTCTGCTGTGTACTTAAAATTATATTTTATTCCTTAAAACCAATTTAATTCATCTAATTTGTGTGTGCCTGCATCAGTGCATGCATGGCACACATGCATGCACTGTGTATCTGTTTGAACTGTGAAAATCCTAATATAGTGTTTATACTGTAATCCTAATTCTGTGGAAAGAAAGGTTGTTAAATGTCCATCTTGCATGGAATTGTTAATTATCCACTACTTACTGACTATCACATGACTAGTAGTCAGTAAAGTCTTTTTGTATTGTGATGTACATTTAGTCTATGTTTTTTTTACCTAATTAAAGTGGTCACCAGTTTTTTGCAGGGCTAGCACAGCAAGGCAGACAACCATTCATACCTATGGGCAATTTAGAATGAAACTAACCCCAATGTGGAAGAAAGCCCCATTGGAACCCACGACTTTCTTGCTGTGCCACTGTACTGTCTAACAAACCTCACAGCTCATAGCTTATCTTATCATTCTCTATGGTTCTCTGTGGTGCTCTACACTGACAGGTGAAGTAACTAGCACTTATCATCTTGTCATAAGTCAGTTCTGCTGGGAAACTTTGAGTATTTGCATATATGTGGATGTTATTTGTACATTTAGCACCCACCTAAATATCTCTTCGTGGCAAGCACCCCACCTCCACCCCCATTGAATGATATTCCTGGATAGTAGCAGCCTCTCATAGCAGGCAAATCCTCTTGCCATATGGCAAAAATAATGCTTAGAAACTGTTGTATGTACACAAAGGAGAGCAAAAAGGTATTGCCCAGACCTCCAAGCTTCCCAGATTACAATCAGATTAAGCATCCAAAGTCTGCATCTGAGTCATGCATGTGCCACCTTGCAATGGACACAGGGAACAAAGGAGCCGCTGCCAAGTCCTGGTGCCAGACACCATAGAATATCCCCAGAGGTCTCGTGTCTGTCTGTGACAGAACAGAGCTTTTTCAGCCATCCGAGGGAGCACCTACAAAACATTAGACCGGTGGTTTTAATGTTTTAGCTCACCAGTGTTGTAATGTTACACAAAAATATCTAATATTATATTGTGATTAGGGCGCCCTAATTGTAGTGCAGATTTAAAGCATTTAATTTGAGTTGAATAAATTAGGTGAAGAAAATTCAGTAGCAGCATAAACAGCAAGCCTCCCAACCTGGTCTCAGACAGAGCAGCTGAAGTGGTCTAAGGAATAACACAGAGCATGTGTAAATATTGTGCATGTGCATCCCAAATCTTAAAGCTATTTGTTACATTATAAAGAGCAAATCCAAACAGTCTTATTGGACGTTGTCTTTCTCCTTTCTCATACTTTCTCACGTTGCATCAGCTGTAACACATCTGCACGAAGGCCACCAAACTAAACTCTGTTGGGCGTACAGTAAACTGACAGTACATACCCATAATGCTTGTGCCAGGCTCTGAAAAGGGAGCTATTTCCCTCCCTCTTCTCCTTCACTCTCCTCTCTCCATCTGTTCCTGGGCTGAGGCAGGGTAAGGAGCCAGGGAGGGCTACGAGCTGGAACAAGTCTATCTGCAGCAGCAGGCCTGGCCTCAGCAGCCACAGAGGGGCTCAGACTGAATGCTAGAGCCCCCTCTTCCTCCATCCAGATGCAGATGACTTCGCTTTTCCTCCGCCTCTCTGCCGCACAATAATACCCTTTTGTAGCACAAGGGCAGAATCCCAGCTTTGTCCAGTCAACCTTAATTTATGGCACACATATTCTGGACGCACATATTGTTGCACAAGCTACAAAGGCATAAGCTTTCAAAGAGGCAGAGAGGAAGTGCTGGCAAGAGGATTCTCGCACTTTCTCTGTTTGAGAAACGGTATAAATCATTCACTACAACATGGCATTTGCAGCTTCACCAGTGCATTGATTTTCACAACTTCAAAGAGGTGTAGTGAGTCAGAGGTGATTTTTTTTCTCCCCTCGCGGTCGTCTTATTACATTTCTATAACTTTCTATTTCAACGGTCACTGACTGCCAATCATGTTTCAGTGTGGCTTCAGATGTTACCATGACCCCTATTTACAGAATGTAAAAACACAGATCCTTTGTAATTTCTATCTAAAGCAATATTGCAGTGTTTGAAAAAAAAAACCCAACATAAATACTCAAATATATAATGTTGCAGTTTTTTTCTCCTCATTCATACAACCTTTCTCAGCATGTACGCAAAAATCTATCCACTTTCATTGAAAAGACGTTTGCCTGTGGCCCTTACGCATTTGGTTCTTTGGCCCGTCTCACCTTTTTCTCTCTCTCAGCTAAGACATGTGCGATGAAAGAGAACTGTATTCCTCTTTGTCTCCTGTAGAGACAGTTTTTGTTCTCCTTGACCTGCCATCCATAGTCTAATCTAAAGTGACTGACTGCCCCCTGATGCAGAGAGCACCAAGCTAGACCTTTCAGATTTCTGCTTTTACAATGAGCATGACAAGAGAAACAAAAGGGAGAAAGCAAAACCCGCTGATGAACTGATTGGCATCACCTGCGATACGTGAGTCAAAACTATGTCGGCACTTTGAAAAAGAAAAGTTTACTTTACTGAACTGGCACCACGTAACACCTTGGGTTTTGGAGGACATCTATACATGGCCTGCAAGGATTTGTGCGTGGGCGCCTGCACCTGCAAAACGTGGAGGCTTAAAATGGATGTGCAGCAAAATCACAAAGTAAAGACGCATATTACACATCTTTAAACATTTCTTCTGTAGAAATCCTCTTAATAAAGCTCCTTAGCTGAACCCCAGTCCACGTTTTTTTATTAAGAAAGCAGAATGTCACAAGGACTGTCTTTTTAAAGGGCAAAGATGACCAGCAAGTCTAACAAGGAGAATATGGTCTGACAGCAGGTGCACAGAGACGGCATTCAACATTAAACACAACCACAAGAGCAGCACGTTAAATACGTGAATTGAGTATCCTGATGTAGCTCAACACTGCTCGCTAAATTTCATTTTCAATCACATTTTGGCCTTTTGCTGGGAACTTAAAATCAATGTTAGCCTTCAAAGCAAAGTGCATACATTAAATGATTCATGTTAGATCAAGTAGCTCTGTCAGAGAGCTGCAAAAATATGCTTTTAGCCAAGCAAAAACATATTGGATTGCTGCACCAGTGGGGACCCTTATTCTGATCCACATCTAAGGAACATTACATTTATTTGGCAGACAGCTTCATCGTGATAGCCTTCTGTCAGAGACTAATACACACTAAGCAATAGTCTAAGCAAAACTCAATCATATTTGATCAAATAACAATATAAATCAGGAGCATATCCTCTGCACATCTACGGCAACCAACTGGATAATTAAAAGACCTCTATTAAAATGTCTTGATTAACAAATATGTGGCTGAAGCTCTTACCTAGTTGCTCCAAATTGTTCCATGTATATGATGGCTGGAAAAACAGCAACCTCCAAATTAGAATTTAAAGACACAGATAGCACGTGAATAATGGCATGCATTATCGTGTCTTCTCCATAGTGATCTAATGGCTATCTAGCATTAAATAAAGGGAGGGAATTAAACTGGAGCAGATGGTGAGAGTACATCACTGGCTCAGGAGCTATTTATTAAATGCATTATTAATTATTTTCAACATGATGAGCTCGGCTGGCTTCCTTCTGGATCAACTCTGAGAAAGAGTTCTCTAACCCCCAGTGTCATTAGGTAGGTCTTTCACACATCACCAACCCGCCATCAGGTTAGCAACTCGTACCTTTATTCACATGCAACATTCAGTGATTTCTACTATTTTGAGGAATTTTCTAGGTAATAGAAAATGTGGTTTTTTTTAACCTGTACTAAAAAAGTTGTATTTGTGCACTTTAGATTGAATTGTCTGGCCGCTTGTACTCTGTCCCCGTGTCACTGGACAAAGCTTATGCACTTTAAATGACACACAAACATTTATGCACACGGAGATGCCTTCTTTAATGCCTGAAATGCTTGTCCGAGGTAACAGTTTCCTCAGTTGCCACAGGCAGCGAGCCACCTGCCATACCACTCCCTAACCCCAACAAACAGACACACAAATTGAAGCCTTTATCCACATTCAAAGAGGTGGCCGAGGACACGAATGTCACGACTGACAGACCCTAGTTCACGCTCTGCTGCTTCCACTAGCCAACTATCATTTCTAAACACCTTGCATGCCATATCCCCGCTGCCTGTGGGTGTTTTATAGAGCATAAATCTTTTGTTTTTGTTTAGACAGTTGGATAGGAAACATTATTTGACTTACAATCATGCAAAAAGGGCACGGGGATAAGATAACAGCGACAGTTTTAATTGTTACATGACATGTCGCGCTTACAATATAATTTCACGGTTGATCTTAAACAGCTGCTATTTTTTACTCAAAGTCATTTTAAAAACAGAAATATTACGTTTAAGACTATTTTTCCTGCAAGTGTATTATGCAGCAGAAGCCAAACAAAATTATAAGAGAGGTTCAAAAATACTGTACACACCTTCACTATGTCTCCTCCACTCTTTCGTTCTCTCACCCAGTCAAGGCCTGAACTGTAGTTGAACTGAGCCTCTTGGGATATTTAGTTGGCCAGATCGTTAGCTGGCTGACCCACCTGGAAAGAGGAAAGAAGTGAAGGGTTAGAGGAGAGAAGAAAAGAGGTATAAAGTTAGCAATGGGCGAAGTGGGAGGGAGAATTATCTGAGGTATGCTCTGGATCTATGGTGAGACCTGAGAACAACAAGGTAGCTTCAGAGCATGATAAACTATGCACTCAGTATTCCAACCTGGCTGTGGTATTGCATGTCAATAACTTACAGGTGCAGAAAACTGTGACACCTCTGATGCGTATAAACTACACCTTTAGAAAAAAAAATACTCACTTAGGGCTTTACCTCATTCCTCTCTGGTCTGTACTTCTTCCTACTCATAAATAAAAAGCCGAGTGTCTATATCTAAACAGCCTTCATTAATATTGATGTTTTTCACGGTAGTTTGTGATCATGCTCAGATTATACAAGCAGCACATTTACAATGAATCATAGGCCTTTCCAGCCTGTCACTGAATCACGTCGAATTGATACATCTTCTACAATGGTAATATATCATCGATCAAATGTGTCTTTCATTGGTGCTTCTATAACAACAATTGGATGATTGGTGGAAAGCTGTCGAATAAGTCCTCAAAAAAGCTCATGTTTCAAGATTATTTTTTAGAGATGCTTCTACTATAACTTTTGATGATGCATTGCTTCATGGTGTTGAATATTTGAACAGGAATCTTCTATTACTTCAGACATTTCTACAATCATCCTAGAACTGGAGACCTTATTTAGACATTGACATTATGAAAAAAACTGAGTCTTATTTTATTATTTTTTGTCACACGTCTCATAGCAACAGCAGTGAATGTGATAGGGAAATTTGTAACTTAAGATCCTACTTACACACACAGATTTATAGCCCTGCAATTTCCCCTACAGCCAACATTTCTATTGCTTTTTCCAACACAGGTGGCTCTATAATACATTTCAATCTGATCTTATCTAGGAAAGTCTCAGTTTTGGATGCTTAAAATACAAAATGTCATTTGAATTTTCATTTTGTAGATTTTTCATTTTCGGTCAAATTCCCAAATTTAAAGCTAAAGTATCAGATGTTGACAAAAATGGGTACAATTTGATCTGAACAGCATGAAAGGTTATAATTTGTTAAATCATATCAAAGCAATTCTGCTAAAAACAAATGGTTGCTGGAAAACGGTGAAAAGAAAGGGTTATCTAACACTTCCCTAGTTCTTGTAATGAATCAGTGTTTGTTGCACTTTTGATTTTTCCGTTTGGTGTGTCTGCAATTATTTGTGACATTGCGGGTCAGTTCTCCCGGACAATTTGCAATCCGTATAATTGCTCGATCATTCGTGTTTCCACTTTCATTCATGCTTTTTCTGTGATTTCTCCATGTCAGCCAGTTATTTTCTTGGGTATAGTGTTATTGCAGCTGCCAGCACCGATGAAATGAGCTTTAAAATTAAAAATCCATGTTGTCATAAGTTTTAGATTTATTGTAGCGCACTGAAAAGACTTGCAAAATAGAGATTTTCTGTCTCCTTCTTATCAAGAGACGTTGTTTCTAACCCAGTTAAACATTCAAAGAAGAAATTTTGTTTTTTTTCCTCTGGCAATCTACTCACTGATATCTAAAGTTGCACATGCATGTGTAACCTTTCCACCTCACATGTGCGTGATATATAATAATCCAGTAATCAGACATGTGCATGCTATTTTATTTTCACATACAGATTGTGATCCCTTTGATCGTGGATCAAAAATTATTTGGACCAAGTATTGCAGAGACTTTTCATCATTTTTGTATATAAAATTTAGCGTCTGTTAATAGATTTTTCTGCTTTTTACTTTTTTTATGTGCGATCATATGCTTATCATGCTTCACTAAGAGTTTCACAGATGCCTTGCAGGGACTTGCATTTATTTGCCTTGTGTGGAAAAAAACATTCTGTTCATCTGTTCATGGTTTTGTCATGTAATTCCCAAATGCCAGCCAGCGGGGGTCTTTATTTTTTTTTTTTTTTTTTTTTCCCCCCCAATGTTTGAACATTTTCCCAATGTGCAAATGTTCAAACTAACATTGCTGTTTCTTGATACTGCTCCCATCTCCTTAGCCATTTGGAGAAACAGATCTGGGGAATGAACCAGCCAAGAGGGTGTCGTAGCGAATTTCTCCAGGTCCTGGCATGGGGCCAAACTCTTCCTCAGATGTGACAGTTCTGGGTTTCAGTCTGAAAGAGCCCTAATTTTGCCATTTTCAGCATACTGCCTCAAGAGTTACAATGTTGCCACAGCATGAAGACATAACACTGAAGGGAAGTCAGTGTACTAAGTAAGTACTTGGAGATGAAAGCAGATGGCAGTGGTCATTAAAACATTTTTGGTGGTGTCAGTGAAAATGAAATAAAAATGTACTTATATGCAAAAAAGCTTGCATTTGTCTATAAGGCCTGTATTTTGTTCTTGGTTTACCTTTATGTGCATGTAAGCATATACTGCAGAGACAGCTGTTTACATAACAGCTGTTTGGATTGTTTGAATTAACAGTTAACAATATGTACAGTGATCCTTGTAGTTTAATTGAACAGTTTGGATCAAACTCTATCATCTGAGACATCTCCCGGTGTAAGCTGTATATAGTGTCCTCTCACCACACTTCATCTAGCTATTATCCAGCATTATCCCATCGAGGACTGAGCTTCTCCGGTCTACGAGGCAGAAAAAAATCCGTAGACATGTCGGCTGCTGGGGACAGATTTGTTCCTTTGTCAGCAAAGAAGGGGGGGCGGGGTAGCTGGAGGACAAAAAAGGGGAGAAAAGGGCTATGTTAAATAATACTGAAAGTTTACAGGGACAAACAATGAATGAACATAAAACTGTGGATAAACAAGTTATGGAAGTGAGGAAGACTTAACAGGCGAGGGGAGACAACAAGTTGTGAACAGTTATACGGGAGTTTCACAAGGAATGTGGACAAAGAATGTCCATTATAGCTCGATCGAGGGAGTGAGGGCAGGCGATACAGAAAGAACAGGAGGCGTGGGATCAATTAGGTTAACTACTGAAGATGCTGGAAGACTTTGAAAGCAGCCACCATTTTGCCGTTCCCTGTTGTATTCTTCCCTAGCTTTCTTTACAGTATCTGTTCTCCCTCGTTCCTTTTTTTCTTTCCCCACTGCCATTGTTCCCCACCCGCCTTCTCCTCCCCACCCTCTCCCTGGCAGAGTGCTCGGGGAACACAGTCCTCCTCTGTCAGCCCCCCACACCCCCCCGTCTTCTGCTTCACAGGTAATTAAATGGATTTCCTGTCTTGTAGTCGGCGAGAGAACATGACCCTGCACTCTGCCAGAGCGTGTCCAAAGGCACTCCAGGGCCGGCTCCCTGCACCATCTGCATCTCAGTGTCCGAGCAGAGCAGTGGCCCTAAACAAACACACTCCACCCTTGGGACTGTCAAGCCACAGGCTCCCCGGCTAAACACACTCCACAGATACAGTGAGTGGTAATGAACTATGGGGAAATAGAGCTGTAAATACCAAAGAGCTGAACTAGGGAAGCACGGTACAGTATAAGCATTAACAATAGCTCAGCTGCAGTTATTATCCAGTTCAGAGCAGTTAGTGCTGTACAGAACTACTGGCAAAAGGGTCTTTTTTTTTTTTAGAAGTCTGAAGTAAATGTTTAGAGAAAAATGCATAGTTTTTGTGTAGATTGACTAAGAATCAAAATAAAGATGAGGCGTGTTTCTAAAATGCACACTGAGTGCACACAGGTGTCAACACAAACTCTGTGTGGATGCTACTTTCTGGTGTTGTGCAAATGTGTCTCTTTTTTTCGTACCACCACGCTTTCTTCTGAAAGCAGTGAATGCAGAAGACAGGCAGTCAATAGTATGAAAGCTCTGCTATGAGTCGTGGCTCCCAAGGGCAGCAACTTACTGTCCTACACCCCCCCCCCCACACACTCCCACCCCTCACCCCCCACTGTGATGAACTTACTCCATCAGCAGGGCCTGAGTGCACTTCAAATACAGGCCCGAAGATTAGCGGCGTGGGAGCAGATCTCTCTTTTAACCTGCTCTTCTTCAAGCATCTTGACACAAGACTTCATAGCTCTGTCACGAGGAAGAATTACACCTGACAAGTCTGCTTACGGGCATGAGAGAATGTGTACATGCGAGCAGGAGCCCGTCAAAAGCGATGGCATCAATGCAAGAGCTCAAAATGTCTGCTGATTTTTTTACTGCCAATTTAAATAGTGTTAGAAAATCTGAACTGGTGAAATGTTAAGAGTAAGTCTGAAAAATGCTAATACCCTTTCAGACTATTCTTACAATTTTCCATTTTCTTTGGGGTTTTCAATGGACAACATTCAATACAATTTATAGGAATAGACTCAGTTATTAAATCTAGGCAAATGTCCCTTACCTGAGACACAAAACTTGATGCAAGAGAATCTCAAAATACTATAAAGTCAGCATTTACCTAAAATATGAACGCTTAAATCTAAATATTTTTGTATTCTTGACGATTCTACTTCTTGCTGAGGAAACAGACAAGCGGTCGAGCTGAAATCATAGAATGAATATTAGAGTAAAATGACAAAAATCCACTATAGTTGCAGTCAAAGCCAGTGCAATTCTGGGACCACATGTGCATATGTAAGAGAAGGCTTTAGTAACTGTACCACCGCCCAGGTAAAAAATAATCACCAGACACCACTGGTAGCCATTTCAACAGGTCACAGCTCAAGGCACTACCTTCCTGTAGTAAGCACCCCTGAGTCTGAAGGTGGACTTCGCTATTTCGCTGGCCTTATGACCCTGCCATTAACAAGCAATTGAGATGAACCAATAGAAATCACAGCTCGCGCTCAGAATTCATTAACAGCAAAAGCGTGACGAGTCACAAGAAGCACATTGATGCGGAGCAGGGTAACACTGCTTGGCTTTTTTCCCCCCACCATGACTGCTGAACATAAATCAGACAACGAGACACTGTCATTGAGACAGAGGACCCCTGAAGTCTCTGTACTAGTCAGAAAGGAGTATGCAAATGAGGACCTTGACCCAAATCAAATTCCAGCGCCCGTTTGTTAATTGCAAATTACAGACCTTGGCACCCCAATCAACTGCCTTTTAAGGGAATGATTTCAGACTCATTTTTTGCCATCATCTGAAAAATATGAAAGGGCAATAAGAAAATGTAAATGTCCCGGTTTTGTGATGCACTCGCTAGCGTGAATGAAGTGGAAACCTCAGCCAAAATGCTGCCGTTCAATCCAGTTTGCCAATGAACACAGTGAATGCTATTAAGAGGACAGTTCATGCTTGTAAATCTGACCATCATAAAGATGTCTTCCCTGGCTGGCAGAATGCTCAGAACTGTCATCTAATCCTCCTCCTCAGTTAGCCAGCAGACACAAGCACTGCTTTGTGGAGCCAGTTGTCTTATTACCCCATTAGCAAAGGCCAGAATGTGGCAATCTTCCTCCAACATTAATATAACATGACAGGCCAGGAGACATCAGTTTGTTAAATGCAAATCTCCCCAGCGTTCCTCAATGTCTCCATCACTGTTTTGTCAAGTACCCTGCAGGCCCAAAGACAGCAAATGAGTTCCAATTCATTTTTTTGTTTTCCAGTTTTTCACACCTCAGCTGTTTTCTTACAGACTGCGAATGGGGAAATAGAATATGCGCAATTTACATATTCCCTATGAATGTGGAATAGTGCATGTTGTTTCTTTCTATTTGGTATGTGCCCCTTGTCACCTAAGTGATTGTGACAGGTATTTTGCTTTCATTATTTTCTACTATCTGTTAAATCAGCAAAATCGTCTCTTGGTGCCTCATAATGCAACCGGTAAGAGGAAGAACTAATCATGTCACAGTGCCTATGGCAACTCAACTTTTCTGTATTACCCTGAGCAGAGAGGTGCACAGACCGCACACAAACTCATGCTGACACACCCACATGCACACACATCCACTTATCTCTGAACAAACTCACAAACACACACACACAAACACATACATTGCTCGAAATCAGGCGGTTGGAAGCTGTGAATGAAGCGATATTGTAACCTCAACCTATATGGCGCTTTCCCACTGTGGGTTCAGCCAATGAATTATCCCCTCCAATAAATCCTGTTTGGAGGATAATCCTTTTCCCATCTTCTGGACAGACACTTTCTGTAATGAAATGGCCCCGGGTCCTTCCCTGTAACCCAGTCCCATCCTGGCCCTCTAACTCTGCCTGTCTCAGGGGAAAGAACGGCTTACAGTGTGGCTTCAACCCCACTCAACCTCTGCTCGGCTTCAATGGCTTTCCCACCTCCCAACTGCCCCCACACCTAACCCATCTTCACGTTACTTCTTCCTTTTCTTGCTCCAGGTGCAACTTCATTTCCCGCAGAGCCATACTACAGTGCCTCTTCTGCAGATCTCTCTGTCTGCTCTCATTCAAACAAGTTTTTCCTCTTTTTTCTCTTCATTTCATTCTTTCCTCTTGTTCAGCAAAAAAAAAAAAGATGCAGCAAAGCTCTAGCAATCTTTCCACGTCTGATGATGTGATTCGAGCCAAACACCAGGCGAAAACCGCCCGTAATGACATGTCTTGATGTGTCGTATTTGCTGTCCCCAAGAACCCAGTTTCACTTGTGTATTGTGTGTTCCTGGTCGGCAGGGGGGCTGTTACACAGCAGCCTCAAACCAACGTAAACCAGGGTGGAGTGGGAGGTGTAAATGACATTGGTGGAGAGCTGAGCGGAAGCTCTCTGGGGTCTGAGATGGATGCAGGATGCAGTGGAGAACTCTGGGAAGACTAAGCCAGGGTTTTACCTGGTAATTGGGTTGTTGGCACAGCAGGCAAGCTGGCCAAGAAAAGATTCGTAAGCAATAATACATGCTGTAGAAAATGTTCTTCATCAAAGCAAATTGGCTTGTTTTACTGTGTATCAGAGCAAAATATAAAAAATACATTATGTGAGTCCCAGATTGATAGAGCATCCTTTTGTCAGGAGATACATACACTCACCCAACATTTCATAAACCACACTTTGGTTCGTAATTTAAGTCCATTTGCTCCATGTTAATGACCACTAATAATAACTACACTCTAAGAAATAAAATGTTGCATTTACTCCACCCAGTTATGTCAACCGGTTCCACATAACTGGGTTAGTGAAATATAAAATGTATGATACACTTAATTTGAACAACAAATTTTAAGTACATCTGTCAAGCTTTGGCTAATTAAATGCAAATCACAAGAATGGTGTTGTATTAACTAAATATCATAATGTTGATCTAACTAACATGTTGAGTTAAATTGACAACACTAAATAAAATCTACTCAACCAAAACAAGCCCTACTTACTCTATAAAATAAGATGTTGCATTTACTCCACCCAGTTATGTCAACCGGTTCCACACAACTGGGTTAGTGAAATCTAAAATGTATGACACATTTAATTTGAACAACAAATTTTAAGTACATCTGATAAATTGACTAACCCTAAACGAGCTCTACTGAAACTATAGGATTAAATTACTTACTCTATTTAAAGTAAATTGAATAAATCAAACAATTTTATTCAGTTAACCCAACTTTAATAACACTTTGTGTAAAATGTGCTGAAGCAAACTTTGAGCTGTTCAAAATTCTAGATCAATGCCTTTTTCCTAAACAAAAATATCTTCACATATATGCAAGTGCATATTAAGTTCAGGAAGACATAATACAGAATGTTAAAATCAAGTTATTAAAACTGGAAAGTGTTGTGATTCCAACATTTTTAACATTAACATGACTTAATTTAAACTTGCTTCGGGTACAATGGAAAACTCACAATACAGTCCTATAAACAACAAGTAGAAATGACTTTAGTGGCATTTTTGTCCATATTTAAAAAACCTTCTTTTTTTTTTCAAAACTTAAAATGAAGTCCAAACTTAGGAGCAGTCTTGTTCAATGTAGCTGGAGGGTGGTAAAAGTTCAACATGAACAAAAAGTATGAGGCCTTGCAGAAGTTCTTGCGGAATTCAAACTGAACAGTTTATAAAGTGCAAGGAGATGGGTTTGAGAATCTTGTAACCAGTTCAGTGTCCTCTATAGTTCAGTGCAGGCTGTTTCACTCAAGCAGTTTGTTTTTCAGAACTTGCACCTTCATGGATAGGTTGTTCCCATCCAACTCCATCAGCACCTTCTGAAGAAATTCAAATGTGTATTTCAGGTGCTTTGGGTAGCTCAGATTTAGACTGTAGATTAGTCCAAGCAGGAGGGCACACCCCTTTGCCACATCACTAAGAGCTTTCAGCACAGTGTATCCTTCTATGATGACACCAATGTCCTCAGGTGTATCTGCAGAGTCTGCTCCTTCATGTCTGACAACACAGACTCCTAAAGTCAGCTGCTCCGTTTCTCTTCTTGCATAAAGATCCACATCCTTAAAATGAAAACAAGGGGGGGAAAAGCTAATTGCATATAGATACATATGAATAAATGAGCCCACATTCAATTTACTATCCAAAATTAAAAAACAAACAAACAAACAAACTGATCTTTCCCCTTTTCTAACTTACCAAGAATTCCTTGAACAGGTCATCTGGCTTTTTATTTAAGTAGACACAGATAGTTTTTAGAACGCATTCCCGTCGAACATCAATGCTGATATTCTGGTGGAGATAAGAACTCAATGTGAGACAAGATTTTGGTTCTTTTCCACCTCTTCCCAAACCAAAGTCAAAAATATTAACAGATGAGTGATTAGCGATGAGTAATTAAACAATGTTTGACAACTCACATTAGTGACATTCAGTGAGGTTAATGATTGGTTAGGCACTGACTCTTCTGAGTCAGATCAACAAATATATGAACACAAAACTAGAAGCTTTTCAATTTTGACAATACATGAAAGCTTTCACTTTTGCTTTAATCAATTCTAGACTGTTCAACAATATAATTATTAATTGTACCCCTAAAAATGTTAAAAAGAAATAGAAGATTAGAACTCAGCAATATGGATTCAAAATCCTATCATAATATTTTCTGGTATTTATTACGATAACAAGAGTTACAATAAAAGATAACAGTAGCCACAATCACATCTGAGCCACTTTTGTTGCATCTACTGACAGACAGAACTAGCTGACCAACGTAAAATGAAGGGGGGAACACACAAATTGTCACTTTGATAATCAATGGAACTGATACAAGGAGTTAAATGCATTACATATAGCTGTATTACACATAATGCTGCATTTTAATGACACAAGATAAATGCATGTCTTACACTTTAATCACTGATATTAACACTAAACCAGATATCAACACGGGTAGAATTCCTTCAAACAATGTAGCAACTTATTTGATGCATGTTTCTAAAATACACTATACATATATTTCATTCTTCAAACGGATAGGATCGCTGGCGCTCCTGGTGCCGATTACTGACACCAGGGAGCATGCGCAGTAGATGTTGGGAATAATTTTAAATCTGCAGTTCTTAGTAGGCAAGTTGCAGCTTAACATGAATCGTAAAACATTTTGGGAAATTACACCGAAGTGGGCCCGATAATATTTGTTAAATGCCTGACTACTAACACCTGTGAGAGGCATACAAGCTAGAATGCTAAAAAAAAATTACCAGACATCATTTGTTTTAAAATAAAACATACAGAAGTACTCCCGAAAATGTCGGATGTTTATCATTTAGTACACATTAACCAAATTTGTCATCCTTAAATGGTTGTACTTACCAAATAATCCTCAAATGGCAATGGATTTTATCCAGGCTTCTGAGCATGATGCAAGTTTCGGTTGAAAATGGCGGTTGTTCAAACTTCCAC
The DNA here is from genome assembly GCF_057382185.1 of Mchenga conophoros. Lineage (NCBI taxonomy): Eukaryota > Metazoa > Chordata > Actinopteri > Cichliformes > Cichlidae > Mchenga > Mchenga conophoros. The sequence continues at coordinate 13,984,796 of NC_140530.1, forward strand.
ACTGCACATGTGCAAACTGAGAAGTACGGAGAGCCTGTTAGGACAATCCTCTTCAAATTAAAGTGCTGTTCATTTTAAATGAACTTTTTACGTTGGATTTAATGTACTGCATTTTGTTGTATTGAAATATTGTGTTATTAATTAAAATCAAAACAATATCCTTGTGTTTAGAGTTAAAAATCAATTGGTGACATTAATTTTAACATAAAACGTTTACATAATGCTAGCAACATCAACGTATCATTTCTTAGAGTGTAATAACTAATAATATTAACTAATCTAACATTACTGCTTACTTTTCTTAAAAGTAATGTAGTTTAATTGTCAGAGAAAATAACTCAATACACTTCTCGTTACATTACTCCATAACATGACCTGAAACACACTGTCATATAATCATTAGTTAACTTTACAAACCTGAGGCTACAGTGACAGACACTGACAAAACTCACCATCCTAAAAATATACACATACAGTCTTTCTTTTAGTGTTGTATGCCCACAAAACCAACAACAAAATGCAAAGCTGAAATCCAGCCCAAAGAGACTTAAAAGCAATCGCCACAGTGATTCCACTTTACAAACACAAAGGTACAAATGGATGCTACAATCATGTAAGCCTGACTGCTCATCACTGCCTTTGCTACCTGTTGAAGATCACGCTCTGGCAGCTGAGCTGGGGTCAGCATGCCTTCAGCTTGAACATCACTCCCTGTTCTTCACTAGCTCTGTGTTAGCATGTTGCCGGTGCAGATATTTGTAAAGAGACCAAGTTGTGTTCGCAGTATAATGTTGTTGTTCCTGTTCTAGATGCAGTCTGCACTTAATTAACGTGCTCTTGTTGTTTTGTGCAATAAAAATAAAAGCAACCATTCCACTATTTTCCTCCTATCTGCACATGAATAGAAATCAGCTGATTGTAGCACAAGTGCACATTAAGAAAAATGAACATATCGATTTTTTTTTTGTTCTAGTTGCACAGTTGTACAGAAAACCTTTTACATTCGTAACCCAAGCAACAACACATTTGTAATTGCAATGTGATTACTGAATTTAGTACAATGTGCTACATTACTGTTCAGTAATGTCTAATCCTAAAAGCAGACAGGGTGTCTGTCTCCAAACTGGGAGCAGATTCCACTGAAGATGGCAGTCTCTGCCTCCCATTCTACTTTTAAATACTCTGGGAGCCACAAGTTCACTCTGAGAGGGAAGTGCTCTATTGGGGTGATACGGTGCAATGATGTCTGTAAGATAAGATGGTGCCTGATGATTCAAGCCTTTGTATGTGAGGAGAAGGATTTAAATTCAATTTTTAAATTACAGGGAACCAATGAAGAGAAGCTAATATGGGATAAGCGATGGACATAGCCATGTTGTTTTGTTGTTGTTGTTTTTTTAGTTACTTTTGCTTTCCTGTCAGCTCAAAGCAGGCCAGCCATTCTTCTTTAAACTCTGGCATGAACAAGACATTATTGCTCAGGGAACTGCCACTCACTGGACATTTTCTCTCTTTTGGACCATTGTCTCTGTAAAGCACTTTGAATCACCTTGTTGTTGAATTGTGCTATACAAATAAACTTGCCTTGCCTCGCCTTGCCATTCTCTGTAAACCCTAAACATGGCAGCCTTGTTTTTCCACACTTGCTGCAAGAAACCAGAGCTCAGAAGAGATTTTTATTAAACACAAATCTGATCTTGAGACATTAAAGGGTTAAATCTTTCTCACTGTCCTCAATATAAGTTACCCTTTATGAAGCAGCGCCCCAAAGATGGGCGTCCTTTTACATCTTATCAGTAGTAAACTCAAGTTTAATGAAAAGGTAACTCTACATCACTGCAATGGATAACATTTGATATTAAGAAGCCTACTTATATAGAACGTAACTACAGAATATTTAAATATTGCTCAACATGTAGTACCTCAAACTCCTTAAGGTAGCCCTTTCAACATGAACACTGTCCAGGTAACAACTAAACCTCCCAAACTATATCTTCCATATACCCTGAGAAAGATATGGCACTCATGTGAACAGAATTGGATCAAACTGAAGAAAGAAAATATTTTCTTGAAACACCAACTTCAATTTAATTCTAAAGACTGAATTACATCCTAGTTTAGAATAGGGATGATAAAGTGCTTTTTATGCAACACTGAGTTTGTTTGTGTAACAACAGCTAGAAGGTCTCCAGTGCTGTCCTCCTGTCAAACTGACACATCCAGGACTCGGCCTTACCCTTTCTTATCACGTGGCTTAGACATCTGGAAGTTTTTGGCAGCCATTTTTTGTTAATTCAGTTTTCAGAGCATTAAATAACTTCTCTGTTTAAATGCAGTTCCGAATTTAATACTGCATTTATCAGCTCCTTTCAAGGTGATAGTTACTGCTTCTTCATTTTGTTTATATGTTGCATATTTTAATATATTGGTTCAACAATCATTCGCCCATCCATGGCCTGAAAAAGTTTAAGAAACTCTGTTTTAAGCAGCATTATTAAGGACTGATTTCACAGCCTGTACAAAAGCTGCTCATCTGAATCCAGTAGCAGCCTACTTGCCTCATGTCTGTGTCTGTAAGTGCTGTCTCCACACTCCAGTATCCTCTCTCAGAGCTGACAGTCCCCCTCCCTCCGCTGCCTCAGTCTCACTATATCTCCTCCATGGACACCTGGCTGATATGGAGGCTAGGAGGCTGGAAGCTTCCTCCACTATCATCATCTCTGTCTGCCAGGCTTTTGCCACACCACCAAGTCTGGTAGTGAGCCTGCTCTCTCGCACTCTGTCTCTGTAACGCTGTGTGTGCATTTAGAATAAGCAATCGTCTGACTATAATTTGAGGTAATCTTCACAAATGCTAGATCTTGAGAATTTTAGGGTGACTTAAGGCTCAGTTTCAGAACGGCATTGCAATTTATACATTGGAGAAACATGACAAATCCAAAGTACTTAAAAAGAAAAGAAAAACACAGTTGCACATACAGACACATCAATGTACGTCTTCAATTTCTGAGCGCTATATTTATAACATACGTTCCTTTGCAAGTGTCTGGTGTCTTTGATCATATCACTGACAGCTGTGATTCCCTCTATGTTTAACCTATGTTCCCTGTTAATCACATAAAGCCAAACAGTGCATCACTTGTGTAGGCTCTGATATCCCCTCCCCTAAATACTTTCCCTTACCAGGAAATGCTACTCTTTGAGATGCACTAATGTTTTCAATTAATTGGCATCATTAGCGAAGCGGTCGACCCACAGTGCAGGGAGACATGATAAATGGGCAGACTGAAGGGTGCATACAAGACTGAACCCTTGTTGTTTGGCAGGTGGATGTGTGTCAGAACATGCAAGGTATCATTATCCAATGTTTACCAAATCCAACAGTGTAACGTGTTTACCATCCAAAGAACAGGCTGCACATATTTCAAACTCTGAAACAGGTAGAGAATTTCTATATTTCTCCCATTATAGGCTGTCAAGTTTCCTTCTTCAAAGATCATTGACCTAAATGAAATATGTGAAGAACACAGTATGAGTGCACAAGGTTATTTGTGGTTGTCTGATTTTCTGAAAGCTCGTCCATGCAGGAGTGTTCGTGTGTGCGTGCATGCGGGGGATATATCGTGGCATTGTACCTTCAGTCTCTATTAAAATAATGAGGTTGTAATGGATCTCACGCTCCTCTGTCATGTATCTAGTGTATATGCTTATTTATCTGCCCATCCCCATTATTCTTTTAACAACACACGTCTCTCACTTTTCTGTGCTCAAAGGTCATGTGTGGAGCAGTCTATCTCAGCATCATCACAGCCCTCAGGCTCCCACTGCATCTCAGGAGTTTTGCTTAGAAGAAGATAAGGTGTAGGCAGGAAAACAGTGAAACTGAGTGTTATTTAGTATATGAAAGCTTTAGGGTCAAAAGCTTATTGAAGTCTTTGCATTACATACAAGCGCTTATTTATATATGCACTCTGTTGGGCCATGGCAGGAGCACGATGGTAAAACACAGCTGCCTTGTTTGCGGACGTCATTAACACTCTAGTCATTTCCCATGGTGTTTCTGCTGAGGTCAGAGGTGAGTGGTAGCCAAAGGGTAGAGAAAAAGATGTGAAAGGCCAAAAAATATATAAGCTCTGCACCTCTAAAGGTGGCCTATAAAGGCACTGCCAATCCAATAAACAGGGCATGTTGAATAAGGACTTAGAAGCCAGTATTTTAAAAGGTCAACAGAGTAGTCTTCAGTGATAGCCCTATTAGCAGTTTTAAGGGATTGGACACCTTGTTTGGTGCGTGTCTCATCTGAACTACGTGAAATACTGTGGCGCCATAGTCCAGCAGCAGTTCTACAGCACTGTGACATTTTTTTATCTTGATAAATGAAACACTAGTTCTACTGAGATTTCACCGTTTTAGCTGATGCATTTGATTTGCAAAACAATCAATGCTCAGAGAATCAAGGAGACCAAACGGAGTAAGCTAGCAGAAAATCTGCTTTTTTTAGTAACTTAGCTAAGCTAACAAGCTAACAGATATTTAACACCATTACAGTTTTGTCATAATTAACGAGGGGTTGCATGAGGATAAATAAAATATGAGAGGACCTAACTGAACAGCAGATAGAAAACAAAAGGACTGGAAAGCTTTTCTAGAGAGTTAACCATTCACTTACCTGGCGCTGTACTGAATAGTCGTTTGCTGCAGCACCTCTGGTTGTTGTTTTATTTTATTTTAGCTGCTTATTTTATTTTAGCCGCTTTATTACCTGATAAATTTGATCATTCTTGTGGCTTCCTTTGTTTCGCAATTCTAGTTTTATAACTCAATTAGAGGTTTTTCTTAACAATAAACTCATTCAATGGAGAATCTTCATTGGCTGATCTCGCTAACAGCTACTTCTTGGAGCTAGGCCTGTAATCATGTTTGAATCGAGTTTGATTCAACACACTGTTTGGATTCCTCCATCAGGTCACACGAGTCATCCAAAGGACTGTGGCTGGTTATGGTTAATGGCTTTGGATAATAACCACCCTCAGCACCACTTATTGGGCACGGAGCTGATACATTGTAGTATCTTTCTGAGGTCATCTCCCACAAGAATAGATACAGATTATCTTCTTTTTCAAAATTTGAATGCTTCAACACAGTAATTTTAAAAGAAAATGTATTTTTTTTTCTTATCCAAAAACTAGTTCTGAACATCACCAAGCTTCAAGCTCCATATATTTGCACGACACAGATTGATTTCACTTTACTGCTTTATGATAAGAGGACGACTTTATATTCCTAATATATTGATAATACGTTCCCATGTCAAATTAGTATACATAGTAAAGGATATAAAAAGGTGATAGTAACAAAACACACTGCATGTTTTTATAACAGGTTTGAACACTAAACCTGTACAAACATGTTAACATTAATTAGTAGGGAATATCATTAAATGAGATTAGGATTCACAGAGCTGAGCTTCCTGTTGATTTTCCTCCACATCAATGATTTAACTAATTAATTTTATCTATTAATATTTATGCATGGGGAAAATTATTCATTAATGAAACGTCAGAATTGAATAGATATCTTTTCTCTGTTTCATCTTGACGTGAGGGTGTTTTGACAGTTCTCCTCCCATCTGGAGATCTTATAAGAACAAGAACAGACTGCTTATGAATATTGACATTTCTCCAGTCCAGAAAATGGGCAATTTGTGTTGAATTATTTTAGCCTATCAAGTATTTATAATTCTGAATTGATTAAGTAAACTTTAAAGATTGATTATCTTCCAAGTCCATATCTTTTGGCAAATATTCCTTCCATGATCTGAGCCCTGTGTTTTTTTCTTTTAGTCCCACTTCAATGAACTGTGCGGTGACGGCTTGCTGATTATTGTAGGACAGATGGTTCTCCTCATCAAATTCCAGCTACAGGTTTTTTTCTGCTTATCTAGCTCCAAATTAAAACCCACAGTGGTATCAGTTTTATAAATATGCTATTATTCAAGCACCTCTGAGTTAGCGGGGACCCACCAATACCCTTCAGTAGACCTACAAACATTCTTTTTGATCCCGTTTTGAGCCTCATCACAGTTTGTAAGAGGGCATATTCTAATTAATCTCTTCTACTATCTGACTGTCAGATCTTTCCTTGCTAATGTTGTCCTGCTGGCCTGATCTGGGAAACATTAGTTGTTTTGTTTTGAAATGTGTCAAGCATGAAGAAACCATTAACAGTTAAGCCCCACTGGCTGCCCTCCGGCACACTGTTTCACATTGCTGCTATATCTATGTGATCTTTTTGTCTATTGTATTTCTAATATTGTCTTCCCAAGGATAAATTCCTTTTGATATGCACTTCTTAGCTCACTTGAACCCCGTGTGTGCATCAGGTAATTCTGTGGCCTTTGTAATCATTTCAAAGCAATTGACAGCAACATTAGTATGGAGTGCAGAAAAGTACTGTAGTTAAATATGTTCATCTTTGTTTCACAAAAATCCCAAAATTCAACTTAGTAACATTCTCTATTAGTCTTGTATAAGAAAAACACATCAATTAGATTATTACTAATCATGATAGGACAGCCTCTGCTGTAATGTGACACTTTTATTTTTATTAAACATGTAATCAGAGATTATTGACACAACAATAATATCTCACTGCCTAATGATATTCATGTTTCTGTGTGTGTATGTGTGGGCAGGTGTGTGTGTGCCAGTGTGTATGTGCTTTCTTTGTTTTCCCCACTGCTAATGAGTTGACCTCAACCCCACGCAGCCAGGAAAAAATATCTTTAAAGCACTAAGCACTGTTTATTATTTAAGTGTCACCACCGCTGTCCAGGGTATTGGTGGAATGCGTTTGTGAGTTTTTTTATTCATCTTTCTGCCACCCCGGTGCTGAGTCCGCAGGCCATTAGTTCTGTAGAAGCAAAGAGGGACCAACCGTGGAGTCGGTGAGGTACTGTAGGACTTCGACGGCACAATATCTCACTTTCTAAAGAATATTACTGTCGGTGGGGGGAAAAAAGAGCTAGTAATGAGAGAAAATTCTGTCATGGAGGCAGAAGCTATACCGCTGTGTGAGGATTATTTCCACAGAGTAAGGTAAAGGAAAAGTACAACCTGCATTTCACTTGTTAGATCCATTTCAGAAAGGCAAAAAAGGTAAAGCACAAAAGCTTCAGGGCAAGGTCATCATTTTTGTGCACGTGGCACACAGAGAGAATATCTGTGTAATAGTCTCTGCTGGCAACTGGTGTGTGTCTTTGTATGTGAGCCTGAATGATGTGTGTGTGTATGAGAGAGAGAGAGATGTGTAGAAAAAAAAAGCAAGTGTACAAGTAAGTACAAAGGAGAAAGAAAGAGAAAGATTCTTGGAGTCATTTATAACGTGGCAGCCGTGCTCCTTCCATCTCCCTGGGTGTGTGGCTCCACAGCGGTGTGTGTAGCCTTGAGGGAAACACCAGACAAGGACAGAGCTGGGATAGCTGCTGACGCTTTGGCAGGGGAGATACATCTTGTAACACAGCATGCTAAATGACAAAATGATATCTCATCAGAGGGCCACCCCGTGTGTGTGTGTTTGTCTGTATATGTGTGTGCATCTCAGAGAGAAAGTCCGCAGACACCTCAGTGTGTATATGCTTTCATGGTGTTTATAGAGTAAGCTTTGAAAAAGAGTGCCGGGCTGCTCCCGTTGTACTCCGCTGGCAGACTGGAAACATCGCAGGGTTCCTGCACTGCAGTGACTAACTGTCACATATCACAACATCTGGATAAGTGCTAAAAATTGTTTCGAAATTATGCAGTCACACTGGATGCAGAAGAAATGTTTATCAGCCCGTATCAAAGAATCCACAGAATATCCACAAAAGAAAATACACTATAGATTGAAGCCAAGCAAACTGCAAGCCTGTTAGATTCCACGCCAGCAGCATAATACAAGCAAGATGGTCATGCCGCCTTCTCACCTTTCGAAGAAGCCATCGTGGTGGTACCAGTGGGATCCACAGAGCAACCAGGGCAAAGGTACTCAAGGGGCGGACAAAGCCCAAATAAAGCTTTTAATGCGCTAGCTATTGATCCCTTCACTGAAATAAACTCAGGAGTATTGGCAGGCCCAGAATCCCACTTTGAAGGGACTCCATAATGAAGCTGGTCAATGCTAAGCTGTCCTCAATCAATCCCCCACATAACAGTTAATTACAAGTGAGGCTGCCATCAAGCAAAGAGGGGAGAGAGGTGGGCTGAAGCCAAAGAGAGAGAGGGAGAGAGAGGCAGATAGATGTAGGATGAGCTTTGTTAAGGTGAGGGGGTGGAGGAAGAATATTGAGCGGTTCAGGGCAGGAGATATGAAAAGGAAATGCACCAAGTAGAGTGTTTGGGTGTGTGCGTGTGATTCTCTAATATTTTCCCTATGTAGGCTATATAATGGGTCTTTCTGATTAGGCTCTATTTTTAAGGCAGAGTTAGTTTCTTGCTAATAACACTAGAACAGGTACAGCAGCCTCAGACCACGCATCCACACATGGATTAATCACTGAGGCTAAAAACATATTTGTTCTCTCATCATTTGTGTGACAGGAGTACAGCTAATCTGAATGCTACTGAGCAGTCTTTCTATTTATATATCACTTATTTAGAGTATTGAAGGGTGAGACTTTTGAATATATACAAAATATATAATTTTTAAGTATAAACCAGAAGCAGTCTGTTATGTAGCTCTGGTAAATAATGGTCGTCTCAAGTGGACTGATGCATTTGTATATGTCTTTTAAATTCAAGCTGTTGACCTTTATTGAATCAGGTATTTTTTTTTGTTCCATTTCTGAGTCTCTCCTCTGCATCTTTCCTTATACAAAAAGTAGTTTTATAACACTGTGTGTGCTTTGAATGTGTAATGCGACTGTAAACATTGCAGACAATGCAAACAGCTGATGTCACTGGTAGCACAGCACTGAACTATCTGCAAAACCGGGGGTCCAAACACTTTATGGCTGTTGCCCTATTTGTGAGTGTGTGCGCACGTGTTGTGTGTGTCTCCCAGGCTAATGGATTTACTGGAGATGGTGTCGGGTATTTATTACCACGTGTAATTGAATGCAATGATTATCGTTGTTGTGTAATGTGATTTTAATGTGGCAGCGATGGTTATGTATAAGGCCTAATGACTTTGCCTCCAAGGGGGTATGGCTCCCCAATAAAAAAAAATAAAATAAAAAAAAAATGTAAAAAGTGGAAAAATTAATCAGAGTGTGATTTTAATTCCTCTGTCTTTCCCTTTTATTCTCAGGACAAATACATTTAATAATTTAATCAGTGTGCTGCTCATTTAATCAGACTGTTTCCTCAATAACGAGCTTGCCCTTTTTGAGCCTTTGTTTACATGGCCGGTCATTAAGTCAAAGGTCTGCGCACATCTTTGTGTTTGTATTCTGAAGGTATGCATGCTGACATCAAGGCAAAGCGAGAATCATAATTGCTAACATATTTCTGCAGAAACTGAATTAGGATCTAATTTTTGATCGGACAGCTGCAGAGTAAATGCATTACCCGAAAGTCTGAATAACTGATAACTACAAACAGAACAGCAGGTTTTCCCAGGTTTTACATAAACAGTGCAACTTATGGAAACTGTTTGCTAGACTGTATAGTAGTTATGGCCATAATCCACAGCATAAACCATCAGCTGTTAGTACACTCTTACTTTTTGACCGCTTAGTTAAGTTTGCACCACGCCAACGGAAAATTAAAGCACCTCCAAATGAGAAGTTCTTGTAAGCAGCTGCCGCAGAAATTGAATTCACAAAACGTTTTGTGACACTATAGTGTGAGTACAAGCTCATAGACTACACACAAGTCCGCGTTACACAAAGCTGGGGCTTTGCCTGATATTATTAGTTTTGCATTTGGGCTCTGTGCCCAGAGTAACAGTATGGATTTTTGCCTTGGCTCTCTATAATTGGATGAGTTAAATTTCTCCATTCATTATATGTGCATCTGACCTCCGGACCACTGCAGCTCCTGTGTTTTATTAGCACTCTCATCCCCTGATAATAGGGAACCCGATCGCTCTCAAACACATTCTCTCCTCCGAAACAAAATCAACTCTTTCTGTTGACTGTCCACATCAGACACAGAGAGACCGAGGCACAAAAACATCAGTTTTAAACCTTCAAAACCTTCAAATTCAAATTTTAAGGATTTTGCTGTAAAGTCCTGCAGAAACCAAGAATAGAAAAATTCAAGTTCTCTTGAATTTTTGTTTTTAACAATAATTTGCAGGCAAGCAACCTTTGTAATCAATGAATCGTCCATTATAAGGCTGGCAGCTCACCTAAAATTGACTTCTTCTTTTTTTTTTTTTTAGTAAAATCACTATTTAAATCAATTTATACAAATGGTGACCCTTTTTCAACAAAAGGTGAGTCAAATAAATCAAGACAGTCACAGATGTTTTCCTCATGGTTCTGTAGGACAAAGGTGAATTGCAGCTTAAGCTTTCTAATCCTGTTACAGCCACGGGCTTTGCATGCTCACTGTGGTCATGTATATTTCATGGAGGCATATATATCTAACAGAGCCATGTATACCATATGTGGGTATGATCTATGGATACTGACAACAGTCCTTGACATTATATGCACAATTACTCTTTGCCCCAGCAGTAAATCCTCGGGTTGAGCATAATAAACAAAAAAAGAGGGGAATCTGCCTGGGGGTGGATTCAGCATGACACAAGGTCAAAGCCATTGTTGACTTCATCTGCAGCTTTATACAAATAGCGCAGATTGAGAATCCATTTGTCACTGAATATTTCACAGATAATGTATGCCACAACAAATGTCGACACCCAGCAGCAGTGGCGTAGATATCAAGGGAGGAGAAGCTTTTTATTCCTCCATCCAGAAGTTCAGGCTTTCACATTCAGATCTCACTCCTCCCTAAACGACCAAGTGACACCTTATTGATCGCAGCCATCTTTCAAGGCCAAGATCTTAAAGCCTTGTGTGGCACATTCAATGACCTGTGTAGACAGTAATGTTGTTGGCAATGGCTCTCCGAGGATCTGATGAACAAGTATCTTCCTGACTACTAGCTATTGGATAAGAGTTTCCGACAGCTGCAGAACAATGCTAATGGCTGCTCTCTTATAGCAGCCAAAGTGTAATCAGTTCGGCACTCTGCTATTAAAACTTCACAGCAGCAATGTATGCAAACACGAATTCCATTTATTCCCCACCAGGTCCCAACAGTTAGGCCTTAAAGTTGCAAACTGTCTTACATCAAAAACTACTCTGCTGACACTTGATACACTTTAGATTACTCATATAATCCTGATTTCCACATTAATTAGTCTGATTTGCCAGCACATTTATTATTTAGTGGCATTAAACTCTTTCTACCCACTTTCAACACTCAGGGGTGGAAATCAGTTTTTACAGGTCATTTTTCTTTCTTCTAGTCGAATAATCTGCTACCACATAGTCGTGAGTACTGGCAGGAATCATTTTTTAACAGACTGTATGAATATCCTTGTCGATTGCCTGTTTTCAGAGATAATTCAGTTTACCGGTATCTAAACAGACTTTGAATTCTTGTAAGGCTTCTCGTCCACATAAAAATCCACCTTAAAAGTAAAGTCTAATGTAAATATCAGTATAGCAGTGATAAAGTGCACTGTCAATGCAACGAGAATGTGAATGAGGTGGGAGATTTTTTTCCGCTTGACAGAGAGTTTCCAAAAGGAGTTTTATTTGAGTGTATGCCGTCCAGCTGTGTACCAGAAAATGTCCCTATCTTCCAGTAAAATCACAGTGGGTGCTGTCATACTGTCCTAGAAGTTTTCCCATTAGTCACTATCTGTGGACACAGTGTGAGATTTTTTATTTATTTATTTAAAAAATTTTTTAGACACATCATCACAAGTCACCCCATCATCACTGCGGTTTGTCTCACTGCTGTTTGGTTCAAGAAGAAATGTTCTGACTTAATGAGCTGCACAGTATCGCAGAAGAAAAAAAGAGTACTGAGCATGCTGTAGTCTATGGAGCCTACTTCTTCTTTGATTAGTTTAGTTGTGTTTCCATTCAGTGCATTACATCCATCACTTTGCATTGCTTACTGTTAAATGGTGTAATTAAATCACCTCACTTTATCTTCTGAATGATCGGATCATGCGGTTTTATGGTGCTCTGTTCTAATGGTGAGGATGTAAAGTATTTACATTCAGAGTTACTAATATTAGAAATCAACATCACATGTGCTGATAGCTGGTTACTTTTCAGGTTATTAACGTGTCCACTGGCTACAGTTAAGAGTGGTAATCAACCCCATAATCTACAGTTTTGGATTAGTCTCTTAACACATGTTGATTTGAAATGGTAGGTGTAAAAAGGTAACAGTTTGTCCCTACACAGAGTTCAAAGGCAGAGTCTAGCTTTAAATCACCTTGGTTACAGCAGATTACAATTGTGATTGGATGTCATTGCATAAAACACATCATCAACTGCTGGCAGAATACAACCATAGAGATTTATGATCAGTTCCTTTGAGTTCATAAGTGGATGTTGGTCTGCAAACCTTAGTGTATTTCATCCCAGCAAACAGTATTGCACAGGTTGGGCTGTATGTCTGACTGAAAAGGGGTCCTGGTTGGATACCCAGGAGCTATGATCATAGACTGAACGGATCAAATGTAAATGTTATTAAAGTGATGTGTTCATGTCTTGTATGTTTTATACAGTAGGTTAATGGAAAGTGTTGATATAAATTAGATCTCTCTTAGAATTAGATTAATTGTAATGGCTGTAAATCATCTTCAAAATCCCGCAGGCAATTCTCGCCAAAAGAAAGAGTGAAAAACATTACTACATCTTCGTCAACTCTGTAAATCAAAGGCAAGTGAGTGGGCGATCGTTGATTCAGAGGTGTCTTGTTTGACTGACAGAAACAAATATTTGGGGGATGTCATTGATCTTGCTTCAAAAAAAAGAAGAAGAAGAAGAAGAAGTGCTTGATGGATGCACACAACTGAACTAGTGCTGATTCAGACTGACCTTGGAGATGCTGTGGATGTCAGGATGTCTCACGCATTCTCATTGACATGCAGCTTATACCACCAACAGCACAAACATGATATGTGATGAGAATGGCAACACACACAATATCAATAACTGAAATATGCCTGTGTGTATCAGCTCGCGCATGTGTTCACATCTGTTTATTTGAATTAATGGCAATGCACGCTGCTCTGCAGTAAACACCGAAATAGTTTGAATAGTTTTCTGCGTATTACACTCCTGGAATGCACTTTTTTTTCTTAGTGGACTGTGATTTGCATGGCAAAATGCCTCTTATACTGCTGCTAATAAGGAGCTGTTTAACTGGAAAAAAAACCCAAAACATATTCATGTAATCCTAATTCTGGTTGTGATTTCAAGGCTTCTGTCTCCAGGACCTATATGACATTCTAACCCCAAACAAAATAAGTGTATATTCATGGGAGTAAAGAAAACACTGAAAAGAAATCTGATGAGAAAGAAACATTTTTTCAGAGCAGAGCTGTTTGCAGTTACACATTTCCAAGGACTGAGCAATTTAACAATCACTTGATTTTCAAGTACACTTGGCGGACAGTGCAATTAAGTTTTTCTTTCTTGTTGTGAAGTTGTTGTTTTTTTCCTTCTTCTTTTTCGGGACTGTCATTTTGAAAACACAGTTTGATCGATGCATCAAATAATGTCCCGTTACTATAAAGTGTTTGAGCATATTGATTTCTTTTTTACTGACTACAGAAAACCGGGGTCATTAGTGGAAAAAATATCATTGAGTGGCCACCAGATATTACTGCATGGCCACAAGATCAATAACTCGTTTCTTGGAGTTTGTAATGCGTGGGAATGAGATAATTAAGTTCTGGCTAAGAGTTAATAAGGCATGGTAACATGATGACTAAATTGTAGCCACATCTTTGCAATGTGCACCAAAGAAAAGGAAATCTGCTGTGGGGCTAGTATCAAATGAAAACGGGATACATTTTATTTTTTATTAATTTTGAGATGACTAATAGCACTAATCTGCAATATTCAGGCATTTCAATTTCATGTTCTGTTTTTTTGTTTTTTGTCACACTTTTTAATCTGCCATAAGGACATGAAAGACACAGAGGGTACTGCTCAGGTACAGGATAGAGAAAAAGTAATGGAATGGATAAAAACAAACACCTAAGTGCTACCTTTAAATAATCAAAACTGTCATCACAAGTACAACATTGTTTATTCACATTTAATAACTACGGTATTTACAATAATTTACTTGCTGTCAGTAAATGTTGCATTAAAACAACTGTTTATGTAGTGATGGGGTTGACAGGATGTGCTTTTATTTTGGAGGGCAAGGCAGTAGCCCGTTAAGTGCATTACTGCTGGTGTTACTGTAGTAATTTTATGAATGATACACTTGAGAGGGCCGTACTCTGCAGCGAGCTTAATGGGTTAGCAAGGTATGTCAAGCTTAAAGACCAAAGGCAGCACTTTTTTTAAATCTGGCTACATCACCGTGGTAGCTAATTATGTACCAAGTTACTGAACAGGTAACTTGATACGTAATTGTCCTGTTGACTATGTCGTGTACAGGTGCGAGACAAAAGTAAAGCTAGCTAATTGTAACCTCAAAAAATATGCGCCATCAGAGGTACTATTTATTCTAATGAGTATGATGCTTGTTCCTAATATCTAAGTCTATGTTACGTGGCTAGAACTGAAGCTAATCACAGCCTATTTATCAGTGAGAATATTCAGTCTGTAGAAATTATTTCACTTTGACCAAAAACTAATGTGATTTCCAAATGTAACTCTCGCCCTGTCTGCCTGATGTACAATAGCACCAAATGGAATTTCTGCTACTGTAACAAAGCATTTTATTCTATTTTGTACAGTTTTTTATTCTATTTTGTATAGTACTTTATTCTATTGTATACTGTATTTTATTCTTGTTGTATAGTATGTTATTCTTTTTTTTCTTATCCTATTCAATTGTGTTTTTCTTCATTTTTACTGCTCCTAAACTTTCTACCGTGACCAAAGATTTCCCATGTGTGGGTCTAATAAACGTTTCTCTTATCTCTTATTTCTCTTATCTTAAATTCAGTGCTTCAGTTTCAGAAAAGTTATAAAATGTATCAAAGCAAGTCAGAACCGCCTTGCAGGGGTCAGTAAACTACGATTCTGTATCACCAATTGAGCTGACACATTTCTTCACAGTAAAAATATAACATATTTCGAATTTCAATTCATCACTCCAACAGACCTGTTACCAATGATTTTTATTCTAGTTTTTCTGTCATTTCAAATCCCTCACTCAGCTTTTTCTTCTTGTTTTTAGTGAACAGTAGATGGATCACCTGAAGGGAGAGATGCATCTCTCGGGCCCTGTATCAGGTCTTTGCTGTATTTTTTCCTATTTCTTAAGGACATGACTGTCAGATGCTGCTCATCTCTGTAGATAGCTTTTTTATAAGGTTTTATAAGGACACACCATGCAGAGATTCACCACGTTTTAGCTAATAGCTTTCTTATTTTGGATAATTCTTTGTAGATTTAACTAAAGAACAAATTGTGTGGTTTTATGACAGGCAAATAGTAACAAAGATATAATTAGTCAAAGTAAAAAAAAAATGACAAAGAAATGTCCAAAAAAAATTCTGATAGGCCTTCAGGAGTTTTGAAGAATTAGCACTCAAAACCAATTTAAAAAGAAAATGGGAAAAAAAAGTCTGGCTTCTTGGAAGGAAAATATAAAGAACTTTGGGATGGCTCAAGAGTTTTGCATTAACATTCAGTATAATCAGATCACAAACTATGAGACGGGGACAATTTAACTAAAAACAAGTTTTTAATAAGCCTAAACTGACTTGGTTTTTCCAGAAACTATGTTGTGTGTCAGTGTGACTCATGTTGCAAATTAAATAATTCAAATGAAAATAACTGCACATAACTGTATATGTCATATACAGACTATTCAGCAGGAGAACTATTCATTCTAATTGCGCTACAGGAACAGACACATCATGCAATCATTTGTTCTAATACGCACAAAAAATAAGAAGTAAACATTTGACAACCTGCAGTTTGGCCGGGTTTTCCAGTGAGTGTCTCACATTCTGTGGAAGGAGTAACACTGCTTTGTCTTGGACTCCAACTGGCAACAGTTGTCCATGTTCTGCTCTTTGGAGATGGTGGTGAGCTAGAGGGCCACTCCATTCAGAGCCTGCAGCAGAGCAGTTTCATGCACCACTACAACAAGTTAAGGGAGGTTGTAGAGCAGGAAAAGGACTACAGTCATTGTATGCAGATGCTGGAGCCTGTCAGCGTGACAACAGAATCACTGGTAAAGCAGCTGAATGACTCTGAGGCCTACCATAACAGCAGTCTGCCTAGCCTGCAGACAGGGAGCTTAAGACAGGACAGGAAAAGCTGTTTAGCAGCTTATTTTTATTAACTTATTTGATTTGATACTTAAATATAGTATTAACAATAGCAATCTCAGGTTTTGCATTTTAAGTCATTCATCAAACAGTGAAAAAGACACACTGATTGGATCCACTGTAGCAAAACATTTGCTATGTTTTTACCTGCTTAAGCAGATCTTTTAGTCAAATGAGTGAAGTCCAGGTTGAGGACCTGAAGTAAGCAACAACTGACATTTTATAGAAACTACACCTTTTTTGACACATCTGAATTTAGCGCATGAGTTATGTGACTAAGCACCAGACCAGAATTGGAATCCAAATGTCTTGACATTTAATTGCCACCTGTAGGTCATGGGCTTAGCAATCCAAAACCCAGCAGTAGATCAGCTAATCAGACTGCTGACAGATTCCCAGCTTCTCCCTCCCTTCAAGTTCTCTCTCTCGCTTTCTCTCTCTCTCTCTCCCCCCTGGCACCTGATGTCAGTGTGAGGTGCCATGCAGGCGGTGATGACCTGGTCAATAATCAGTAATAAAGATGGTGTGCTGAGCATGATTGTGGAATGATTGGTCTGTCGATAGCGTATTGAGCAGACACACCGAGGGCCAGACAGATGCACATTTTGGAAGCAACTGAAAGGCAGCGCTACATGGCTTGAAATGTGTGAGTTATATTAGAGCAATAAAAACACTAAAACACTGCAGGATTGAGGCTCTAGGCAGGAGCCTCAAACACTTTGCTCATGAACTTCCCAGTTGATTTTTTTGTGGTAGATCATCTAATATAAAATGAATACACGCGATGTGCAATCCATAGATATATACGGCACGAACACGAAGCACCAAAATTTAACCCAATACACCTGCAGTGGTAATCCAGACATCCCACTGCCCTCCGATGCCAAATGCTTACTTGCCAATTGGGTGACAATAAAATGAGTTACAGTTCTGTCAGGTTTGTTTACATCAGTCATGACGTAGGTGATGTGCAGTGATGTTAAGAGAAATCTAATCACGCCCAGCTGGTGTCAGACTGCTCAGTGTCACTCCTGCAGAGATGAAGCATAAACCTCAAAGTGACAACCACAAATTTCAAAAGCCATCACAACATTTCAGTTGGACCCGGAGAGCTTCAATTAATTATAGACACTAGACACCTTAAGCAGCAACCTTCTTATCATAAAGCCCGAATTTTGTGGAAAGTGTGTTTCACTCCGTACTTGTGAACCTACCTGGATACACCTCAACACACAGCTCTCTCGTTGGAGCCAAGAAGTAAAAATCAACTCACTAACTGTGGGAAGGCCTAAATCAGCAACAAAAGTGATTTATTTATCACATTAATCACAAAAATGTAAAGTGATGAGACTCTAACTTATGAAGTGAGGAAAAAGTGTTTAGCGATGTAAAAAAATTCAATAACAATATTGTTTTGCTACAGTCTGACTGAAATTTCACGCTATCTTAAAAGAAAGTACCTCTTGAAATTTAAATTTGATTTAAACTAACAAAAAATGGATGATATTTTTATTTGAAAATGTTAGATTTTTTCCTACAATGTAGATAGTTGGCTATAATGCTGATTGTATGAAGTGAGATTATGTGTTTGACTGAGTTAGACGTTAATTTTTATCTATTGGTTTTTTTCTTTCTGTGACTTAATTGTAACTAGGAAGAACCAAAAATGATTTGAAAACCGTTATGCATCAAACTCCACGTATACGAAACCAAGAGTGTCCCTACTTATATTACATTTCAAAGAATAAAAAGTGTAAGAAAAGCAAAGTGTAGCTACATTTGGCTGACGCTGTTAGAATATGAAAGTTAATCACTCCATTACCTCTGAAATCAAAATGTACAATTTACACAAATTCGCACTGTCTTGTCAGCTGTGGTCTGGTTTTCTGGCCTGTATCATTTTTAAAAAAATGTCTGTAACATAAGATTGTATCACAGCATTGCCTGATTTCTAAATTGAAACACTCAATTCAAATGAGACAGACAAAGCTCAGGCTCTGAGGGATGTGGGCACTGTGTTAATGCTACTTAGATGGGCCATGGGGTTGCAAATTTTCACCACTGCACTCCATATTCCCCAGAGGAAATTGAACATTGTCATGGATGGATTAGCTCTGTAATGGTGAGACACATAGCTTGAGCAGAGGAGACCAGCTAAAAAACGTTGGGCAAATGAGGGAGGGAAAAGGTATGAAATTCATTTCATACCTCTTCAGACACACTCACTTGAGGAGTGCCTTTCTGCAATGCTAAGCCAATACATAAGCAACTTTTGAGCAGTTTTAGGTTATATAATGCTACTTTTAGAAGTTAGAACTCACTAACTTCAATCTGTGGTTGCACAGGGGCATATTCCAATCATTATCTAGAATATTGTACATAATGGTCTGTTTTATAGGCATGTGGCTATCTATCAGTTATTACAGTAGATAAATAGATTTAAAATATATCAATTTAGATGAAGTGCTTTTTATGCCACTTAGAATTAATCTACATATTTAAAAAATCTAAACTTTAGACTAATCCATGTAGCTGTTATCTCTCTAATGCAAACTGTGTATTGTTTCATGTCTCACATAACGGAGTGATTTGGGCTGTGACAGGCTTGCCTTTTTAAAAATGCAAGAGGTAAGACTACACTTAAAACGCATGAACAGTAGTGATGTGCGATACCACTGATTTCCTTTCCGATCCGATACCAAGTAATATTCAGGGTGGTATCGACGATACTGATCCGATACCGATACTTTGTACAAAACGGATTTTATTTATTGTATCTCAAATTATAGCGTCATAATGATTACAGGACATCAGAATACCTTCTTCTTATCACTTAATAATGCAGAGTTCATCATATAGAAATAAAAAAACTAAAGTTGTGTGCTATTTGAACACCTTGCCTGCCTGGAGGACTAAAGGACTCCGTGAGAGACTCTCACCCTAGCAGCACCTGTCCCTCTCCTCCTCTTCAGTTCGCCTCAACATACGCTCGTCATATTTTGTGATATGATTTACTCTGAGGTGTTTGACAAGGTTAGTGATGTTGCCACAACCATACATGCCAACCCTCCCGATTTTTCCGGGAGAATCCCACCTTTCTCCAGATTTTCCACCCGGACAACAAAGTTGAAAAACCATATCGCAGAATTCATAGCGCGGCCCAGCCAATTCCAGTTTCCAACAATGACGGCAGCGACTTAGTTTTAATATCACTCTTATTTCTCTTTCTGGGTCGCAAAAAAACTTTTAACATATTTTCAGGTGAGAATGTAGCTGTGTAAACTTCAAATATCTGAGCCGACACATCGTCTTCAAACCCCCGCGGTCTTTCACCACTCGGGTTAAACATGATGTACAAGTCACTTTGATAACTTAAAAATGTTCTTGTTTGGCTTTTTCAGTGTTTTATTTGTTCGTGAGTAAATCGGTTTGGCTGAGATTAAAGTTATTAGATTAGATTAAATTAAATTAAACTTTATTATTCCCTCGGGAGGGTTCCTCCGGGGTTTTCACACAGCTGAATAAACGTCAAACAGAAAACTGATTAAACAGAAGAGTTTACGTCAGTGTCCGGTTATATTTTAGACAGCAAGGAGCAGACGGCAGAGTTTCACTCCACCGAGGGAGCTCGTGACGTACTACCCGGTGTTGTGCCAAAAAGTGATTGTCTGCCAAAAACTGATTTCCGGTATTTGCCAAAAACTGATTGCTCGTATTTAAACTGCTATAAGTAACTTGTTGGGCTATAATAGGTGAAACATATGTCAAATGCATCCCTCATGGATGACATAAAGTCATCTTGAGCCACAAACAACATTCGTGTAACAAGGTAGAAGCCGCAATCAGTTTTTGGCAGTGACTTTTATATAACCTTTATTTATGCAGTAAAAAAAAATCTCATTAACATTAAAAATGTCTTTTGTAAGAGTAAGTTGGCCAAGAGGACAGCAGAAATGGCAGCAAATATTACAATATTTCTGTAAAAATATTTTAAGTGGGGATAAAGGACCGGATTGGTTATAATGTGAGTACAATAGCAGAGAGTTGTAAAGATACTTGAAAAACAGATATTGTTTTAATTCTCTATATAACCCCTTTGTAAACCCTGTTCACCAAAGTCTATTTACGAACATACGTAAAGATATTACACATAAAAAATACACAGAAACATTGGAAATCAGTTTTTGGCAGACAATCACTTTTTGGCACAACACCGGCTTTCTTTAGACCGCGAAGGCCGGTCCTCAGGTGGAAGCAGCCTCTGAATTTGGACACCCCCGCTGTTTCCGGGCCGGCCAATAATAACGGTGACATTTAACGTATTTTATCCGATAAATAAACCCTGTAAAATATATTTATCCGCCCAAACAGCCCCTTTGAATGTCTCCCTAATTCTGAGGTCTCAAGGTTGGCAAGTATGGCCACAACACCTCCCTTTTTTTGCCACATTTATTGCAAACCACGGCTCAGCTGTTTGTGGAGGTAAAATACATCCGCACAATTACGCTCAGCCATTGTTGTGAGTGCGCACGCCAAGGGGCTGCGAGACATTTATACAGCCGTATTTCGCACATGACTATGAAAGGCGGAAGAGGAAGTAGTTCCTTTGAATGTAGGCAATCCGAATGTTATAGTTTCTTTCCACTGTGTTCCTGTTAATGATAAACTACAAATTTACTCTAAATTACTAAAATATCGATATTTTAATGTGAGAATCGATTCTAGAACATAAATGATTGGTATCGGAGGAATCGATATTTCAGGATCGATCCGCACATCACTAATGAACAGTGCGTTGAAGGTATCTGTTGCACAGATGACATGCTATATAGACAAAGATCAACTCTGTGCAAGTGCTTTTAAGTTTTTTGAAGATAAGAAAAAAGATGCCCACTTAGAAAATCCATCTGTATACTGTAAACACTGCTGTAAAAATGTGAAAGTTTTAAAACACACAGATATTATGCTTTCATAAATAATTATATTCAATATGTAAACCTTAGCCTGGGATTTCAAAAAAATTATAATCTATGTGTTTTTATACACCACTGTTACGGCTGCCGTCGTGGGTTGGGATTATGACATGCAAATGTGAGTGTGCAGGTGCGCCTCCAGGAGTGGTGACTGGATGCTGCACTGGAGGCGGAGTATAAGACGGCGCGGTTGAGGACGGCAATCATCCATCCTCGGTTTACCCCAACCGGCTGGGGCTGCGACTTGCCCTGTGTTGCTTTGCTGGTCCAGGAGGAAGTAGGGGTGGATCGCCTTTTCAGTTGGGTACAGTTTTCTCATGTTTAGTTAGTCAGGGAGGTAAGTGATTGTTGTTTGGTTATGTTTCTTTGGGGCTAGGTAAGCTCCTCTGAGTTAGTTTCCCTTTTTGTTTGTTATTTTGGCGTGGGTCCACCCCGAAGCCCAAGTGACTCCTGTGAGCCCATTTTTCGTTTCGTGTTTGTAAATAAACCATTTCATGTTTTAACTTATGGTGTGATGTGCTGCTTGGGGTCGAGCAGGGGATGGATCGTTCTTCTTGTTGCGGTCGGGTTTTCCTTGATCGGCCATAACACCACTCAGGTATAACATTATGGCCACCTGCCCAATACTGTCTTGAGTTGGTTCCCCTTTTACGGTGGCCCCTAGAGACAAAGCACGTACAAACTCCAAAACACGTACAAACTCCAAAACACGTACAAACTCCAAAACACGTACAAACTCCAAAACACTTGCAAACTAAAAAACACATGCAAACTCCAAAACACGTACAAACTCCAAAACACGTGCAAACTCCAAAACACGTGCAAACTCCAAAACACTTGCAAACTCCAAAACACGTGCAAACTCCAAAACACGTACAAACTCCAAAACACTTGCAAAATCCAAAACACTTGCAAACTAAAAAACACATGCAAACTCCAAAACACTTGCAAACTCCAAAACACGTGCAAACTCCAAAACACGTGCAAACTCCAAAACACGTACAAACTCCAAAACACTTGCAAACTCCAAAACACAACGGAAGTGCTCCAGGACGCTAGGAGCAGTGTTGAGCTCGATTTGCAAAATAAACGGCAAGTTTGTCTGTATGGGACGGTCTAGTCTCCGTCGCGCTTCCCAGGTTGCCTAGCAACCATGATACTAACCGCTGGAAACGTGTCATACAACTTGGTTTGACAGAAATGAAGGAGAACATATTTTGTTCATTTGTTTGTTTGTTTCTACAAGAGCTTTGTGTGATTTGATAAGTATCTGAGGCTGAGACCACAGGACAGTAAAACATGATTTTTGGGCTTCATTTCTGTACTGAACAGTTATTTCAAGATTAGTTAGTAAATAAGAATTAGCTAATGTTGTTCATGAGACTAAAGTCATATCACTTTGGTAATGTAAATATAATATGGCCAATATTATAGTTATTATATTAATCATTATTAGCTATTACAGCAGTGAACATGAACTCTGTGTCAAATACTGAGCTTCAGTACAGATTCAAGTTGCAGTTATTTACATGTCTTATCACCTTAAATCTTCACTCAAAGACAAGTATCTTTGACAGTGCATATATAGGTGTATCATATATAAGAGACAAATGTTGTTCCTTCAGTATGTTGGCATTACTAAATTTGGCTCATTGCTTACATATATTTATAAAAAGAAAATGTACAAGCTGTGATAACTGTTTCTGATAAAATGAAGAGTAGACTGATATATGAAATATTCCTTTATTGGTCATAACTGCTTTCAGTCATACAGAATAGATATCAGAGCCTTAAACAGGCTGACTTCTGCTAAATGGGTCAAACTGGGCAGAAAGTATACAAACACATAACATCCTTATAGAATCTGATGTAACACTATAGATCAACTTAGCTCAGAATATATAAAGCATATAAACAATTACAGTAATATGATGCAACAAACACAGCAGTGCTAATAATCCAAAAATAGTCAAAGCTTCATAGAACTGGATCAAACATTTATTTTTAGCTCCATTCTGCTGCTGATACATACTTTAAGTTTCTGAATATTACACTTGTTGCTGCCTTTCATAGTGTGTAACCTGAAGGCCCTGAGTACTTTCTCCCACACTGAAAACACTGGAATGATCAAATTATTTGAACATTACCTAACAAGACTGATTCAGGACAGACAATTAGTTATTTTAAACTTTCCTAGCAGTCCTTCACAAACAGGGAACAGTCTGTCTATTCTCCCCATCTGTCAGCTGCTGCTGGCTCTTCCTCCTCCTCTTCCTCACACACTGCTTTGTCCTGGTGGATCATCAGGGGTGCAAAGCCTCACAGATGATGTGCAGCAGTGTGTCCCTCAGTCTGTCCTCACTCTGGACACTTGCAGTTGTCACACATGGAAATCAAATGTGTGATAAGCTGCAGGATTCAAACACAAGTGTAACTTATTAACACATGTTCATACTTTTATTACACAATCAGAGAGAAAGAAAAAGAGAGAGAGTGCAGGACAGACAGACAGGTGACAGTCTCAGGTGTATACACTGCTACAAAACAGCACAAAAGAAGGAGGATTTAGTGTTTGTGTTATTACGAAACAAGAAGAGTTCCCAGATGGTACAGTGAACACATGTGTGACTCCTGTGATTAAAGCATCTTTCTTTCAGCTTAAAGAGTGAGCCGTCAGCTCGTTCAAACACACGTTAAAGTCCGTTTGGCTCGACACCACCGAACAGAGGCAGCAATATAACATAGCTAACATTAACAGTGCAGTGGATCCTGCTTGTGCCGTGATATTCAGGACCGCAAACCGAGCAGCATCACTGACTTTCAGCTTGTTGTGTTTGTGGATATATGACTGACTTTAATTATCCACAAAATCATCACAATCTCTGTAAGATTAAAGTCGACTATATATATATTTTTTTAAAGTAAAGGCTTTAAAACCAAGTTAATTCTGAAAGTACAGACATCGCTAATGTCACATAACTTTCCCGACATGTGGCCAACAATAATGGTTTAATGTTCTTCATTAAAAAAAATATTTGCGCATAAATAAGTGACATAATATTCAGTACTTACTTCTGAAAGTTTACTCTTCCTCCGCTCCGCTTTCTCCGTTTTTTTTCGGCAAAACTATCCACACCACCACCGCACTATGAAGTCTGGGATATGCTGGGCCATGAAGGCTACACCGACCCATCCTTAAAATTCAGGGAAATTAAGGACGCATTTGAGGGCCGCATTTCGAGCAGCCTTTGAATTGGGAAAGCCTTCTCTTGTCGCTGTGACGTAATCGGCCTTAAAATGCGGCCTTTAAGGCTGCAAACACCAAATCCGGTCATTGGTACTTCCTGGCTTGTGTACTTACTAGGTAACAAAAGCTCAACACTGCCCCAAGCATCCTGGAGCACTTCCGTTGTGTTTTGGAATTTGCATGTGTTTTTTAGTTTGCAAGTGTTTTGGATTTTGCAAGTGTTTTGGAGTTTGTACGTGTTTTGGAGTTTGCATGTGTTTTTTAGTTTGCAAGTGTTTTGGATTTTGCATGTGCTTTGGAGTTTGTACGTGCTTTGTCTCTAGGGGCCACCGTACCCTTTTGCTGACCTGTCAAGGTGTGGACTCCATAGACCCCTGATAGCAACAGAGTCCTTAAATCCTGTAAGTTGCAAGCTGGGGCTTCCATAGATGGGAATTTGGAGGTGAAGTCAATCCTTCAAACTTTTCCTGAACCATTTTTTCTTTGTGACAGGGCGAATTATCCTGCCGAAAGAGGCCACAGCCATCAAGGAGTACCATTTCCACGAGAGGGTGTGGCTGGTCTGTAACAATGCTTAGGTAGGGTATACGTGTCAAAGTAACATTCACATGGATGGCAGGACCCAAGGATTCCCAGCAGAACATTGTTCAAAGCATCACACACATTACACAACAAACTGTGATGCATTGCGTTTTCTGACACCTTTCGATCAGAACCAACATTAACATTTTTATCATTATTAGCTCCAGTAGGTAATCTGTTGGATCGGACCACACAAAAGGTTGGCTTGTGTGGTCACATGCATCAATGAACCTTGGCCGCCCATGACCCTGTTGCTGGTTCACCTGTGTTCCTTCCGTGGACTAATTTTGATAGATGCTGACCACTGCAGACTGCTCACTCTCTTATCATATATAAATCGAAAAGAATTTTAGTTAATAATATTGGCATAAACCCGAGCTACGAGCAAATCACTGGGGATTGAGGTAAACAAACCCAGTATGCCACATAAAAGTAAAACTACAACACTACTACAAAAACAACCTTACAATTTTTCTTAATGCGGGAATGGATTTTAGCACAAAGGGTTAAAAAAGAACAAGAAAGCATTTTTATAGTAAGCGACGACTCTCCTCTACAAGGACAGTTGCAGACACACACTTTATTTACTAGCTTTGTCTGTGTGATGGCTCATATGTGTGCCTAAGATGTGTGCATAAGATACAAAGATAATTAAAATGGCAAGCCTGGGAATGTAACAGACAGTAAGGTGCCAAAAGTTTTACTTTTTCTGTCTTGCCTCTATCTAATTCATTTACTACAGTGTCTGGTTTTCTGGCAGGGTGGTCAGAGATAATGTTAATCTTGGTCAGCAGCAGTGGGAAGTCATGCAGCTCCACACAACACAACGGATTGGAATGATAACGAAATATAGTCAGAGGCAGACACAGGGAACTTATCTTGGTGCTGAAAAGTTTGCAAGTGGCCATGTGTGACAATACAATCCTTGAGTCATTCTGTTATGTTGATTTTATTGCATATTACAATCTGATGCTAAACACTAAAACCTGACAACACGACAAACCCTACGCCAATGTTTTAATGTCATGCTCACATGTTTTCCATGTGTATAATAATATAAAATAATATAAAGTAGGTTCAGAATGAAAAGGCAAACCCAGGTAAGAATGGGTGAGAGCTGACAAGTGCTAGTTACCAGTGAGTTAAATAGAGCAGGTGAATAAATAACCTTTTCTCTTTTTTAATTTCAGTACAGGGATCATTCAAGTTTCTAATTGACAACTCATCAAACTCCCCACTATTATGACTTCATTATATCTGAAGAGATAAAAATTAATGAGTAGCAGAGGCCCTGGATGGATATGCCAAACTTAGCATTCATTTATATTAAAGAGGGAAACTTTCAGTTGGCCAGAAGCATATCTGTAATGACTTTAATCTACGAGAACTTCTAATTTAATGCCATAGTTCATTCATTGTTATTATTCTTTATGACCTTGTATATTTATTACTTTAAGCTCCCGTGTTCCAATTCCGCTTGATGATCCCTCATAAGCACATTTATTCTTAATGTTTACTTTTTCTAAACCCATTCTTCTGTAATTTCTTGACCCCCTTTTAGTGCTGCAGTTCCATTTCCACTCTCTCCTTTCTCTCCTTCTCCTCCGACAGGGATAGGTTTCATTACTGTAGTCAATCTGGGCCCAGTGGACAGCTCCTCGGCGGCACTCTGCACCTCAATATAATCCTTTTAATTAAAGGCCTGCCCCCCCACCGCTGCCGCCCTGCTCCCGCCTCTGCCCTTTTCTCACATGGCGCCAGCCTTTTGTTCACCCAAGCACTCACCAGCTCGCTTCATGTCAAGCCACGCTCTTGCCATTTCAAAAGAGGAGACGTCACCTTTGTCTCTACCCCTTTCATGTGGCTTTAATCTCTGCCGCAATATTGCAAAAAGTGTTTTGTGTCCGTGTGGGTGTGTGTGTCAGAGTGACTGGTGCTGTCTGTGTGTGAGGTTCATCTAGCTTAGGGCTCATCAGGGTTAAATCAGCCTTTAAAAGAGCCTGATTGCCTGTGATTGGGTGCTGATAAGAGGCCAAAAGGTGGGGTGGCATTTAGGCTGAACTGTGCTGTAGATTCTCTATATTGATTCGCCATTATAAAAGCCCTTCCCACCTGTTATTCTTCTCTGGTTTTGTTAATAGAAGGCATCTTCTTCAAACTTGTTGAATTTGGCGATTTATGTCTTTCCTTTTATTTACTGTGTGTTATCGGGCTGTGATGCCTTTTGTCTGTCTGTCAAAAAGAAATAATAGCGAAATCTGTCCATACAACCCTACGCTAAGCAACAGCAGCAGTTTATTGTTACCTATATGCAAAAAAAGGAAAAAGGAAACTGAGTTAATCAGTTGACTTGAGTCAGACAGGCTCATTACTTGGATTACATATCACCAGCCATAATGTTTTTTCCTCTTCTGTGCATCTGTTTTGTTTTGGGTCGTTTTTTTTGTTTTTGTTTTTTCATTCCAGGGCCATTAGAGGAGCTTTATCATGCCATCGTCACCACCCCAGCCCCCAACAAGCCCAGCTTGGTTCTTGTCTTCTCCTATTCCCCCGATGACTCCCTGATTGATAAGAAAAACTTCTTAGCTCTCCCTCCACCCATCTTGCCCTTGACCCGTCTCCATGCACTATTCATTGAGGTTGTTAAAAGTCACATCGGGCTTGCTTGGATTGTCTGCTGTTTGAAGCAGGGGGGGCGTTATCAATCACACTGCAGAGGATCTCTCCACTTCCTGGCCCCCAACCTCTAGGGTTTTATGCATGCGTGCTGGTTTGCGAGAGTGAGTGCACTCTGTCCCGAGTAGACAGGGCATTTATTCACTCAACTTGCAAGTCTGTTGGTGGTTGGCGGCCATAGCTAAAATGGTCTCCACCTCAGTCTGTCTCGCTTGCTCTCTTGCTCTCTGTCCCATCTTTCAGACTGGGATGTTAGCATGCGCAACAAGCAGCCAAAGCCTTGGCCCCTTTGACAGGCAGACTGTGGGGAATAAGACAAGTTGGAAAAGAGGAAGATGAAGGAGAAAAAGGACCGAGTCACAGTGGTGCCCTAGAAGGGTCAGCTCGGGTGTTGGCGCTGCCTCATTAAGAATCATGCAGCGCTGAGTTTAATGACCATGCACGGATGAACGACGCAGGCCGGAGCTGTGCTGCATAGAGGACGCTATCATGAAGACAGAAATTGGAGACTGGAATGTCTGTTTGTGGAATCAAAAGTACAATTAGAGAGATATGGCAAAGCATGCACACAGCACTGCAGACGTGCTTTGACCTTTCGTGTCACTCACAAATCATGCCAGCCTTCCTTCCATGTTGTCTCTCATTATGTTGTGATCGATTGAAGGAGACAACGGGTTATTCACGAGCAACACTTGCAGGTCAATACGGTTCTCCCTATCTGCCTTCAGTGGGTGACTGTTTTATTCTCTCATTAAATGGGATTCGACACTGCCATCCTGTTTGCATTTGGCCGTATCTCTCCATGACAACCAATTAATGCATGTTCAGGCACCCCTACAGTAACCCAGTTAAAGGATACAGAGTAATTCAGCTAAACACGGGATGGCAGCTTGGTGTCTCTTTTTACCACCACCTCCTTGAAGCATAAAGGGTTAACTTCCTATGGCCACATTTTCATTTCCTGTAGTGGGCTGTTCATATTGGTTGGAGGTGTTTATGTGGAACTCTCTTTCTCTGTTTATTACACTGCCAATGACAGATCAGGCTCTCTGACCCCTCTGGCTAGCTTTAAATAAAAGGAGTTTATTCCAAGGCAGCAGCCTCACTGTAGACCGCTGACATGAAAGCGCCTGAAGAGTGCCAGGAAAGCAAACGGCCTGTTAAAGGGAAATTATATTCCTAAACAAGGTTTGACAATAAACGCATGAGGGGGACAGATAAACAAAAGGTACTGTACCTCCTCTTATTGCTTTTCAACAGAGTGTATGAAAAGGCACAGGGGATTTGGTGTGCTTACTATGCTGTGTTTACTGGTTCTACTAAATATTTTTGCTCACCTTTGGCTTTCCTCTGCTACATCTGACTCTACCATATGCTGTTTATTGGCTGGCTTTTCGCAGATCTCTAATTCAAAGTCACATTAACCTCACTTTGTGATGGAAGACTATTAAAGTTAAATATGCTATAACCAGACATCCCTGTCAGTTTGAGGACATAATCAATCAGTCAAACTGTCAGTTTCCATTTTGTTTTAGAAATGGCTTCTTTCAACTTTGAGAACGGGAGCCAGAGTTTCTTAAAAACACAGCATAGGCATGCTGACGACATTATAATTTGCAATATATCCAGACACAATTCATGTAAAACTACTCCATCCATGTGTATCAACTGAGAATTTCTAAATTAGCCATAATTTTGCAAGAAATCATGAGTGGATGTGGCCATAGGTCATGTCCTTAACAACGTCTATTTAATGGATCTGATTCAAATTACAGTAGCAGAGCAGCAAATTGCCCAAGGATAATGTGAGGAGAAAAAAATGATGCAATAAATGATCCAAGAAGTATAAACACTGGCATTTTTCTTTTAATAAAACATTAAGATTTATTAGATTGGCAACGGGAATAACCTTGAAGCGAAAACGCTCGGTAGCCTTTCGAATCCTATGGAGTAGCGCATGAGAAGGGGGGAAAGCATCCTTGTACGCTGAGATGTTTTGTATCATTACATGCAGCCATTATGTCAGGCACTACTGAGCATGCTCTGAGCTGTCCAGCAGTCCATCGGGGGGCGTTGTTATCTCTTCACAGAGTCGTTTCAGTCTCTGTGTTCCCCCCAAAGAGTCAATGTTGCAGCACATCAGAAAGAGCCCTCGCCTCATTAAGCCATTGATATTCTGTGATGCTGGCGCCCTGCTGAACACCATATATAGGGACGGCAGTGCCAGGAGAAGGACACAGTGTGTGTTTTATGACGAGAGTCTACTAATACGGAGGAAAATGATATTATCATGTGGATATGGGCACTGTCTAGTATGTGGATGTGTGTCTGTGTGGAGTTGTGCGATTAGTGTGTTCACTGGAAACTGTGTGACGGAGAGTGAGAGTGCAAGTATGTAAGTGTGTGTGTGTGTGTGTGTGTGTGTGTGTGTGTGTGTGTGTGTGTGTGTGAGCGTGAGCGCATGAGAGAGAAACTCAGTATTGCATCCACAGCCCTGGGCAAACCCACTGTTATAAATACAGCATTCTAATGGTGACTTTATGGTGTTGCCTGTGTGAGACTATGGCCCCCGGGGGACCACTTCCCCACAGATATTCTCCTCCCTCATCTTCCTCCCCCTTCTCCCCTTTTCTTTTCTCCCCCGCTATATTCTCCCGTTTCCCCTCACTCAGAATTTACAGCCTGACTGGGTAAGACGGGAGCTGTAAATCCCCTCCACCCCACCCCCACCTTCACTGAATTATTTATCTGTAGGCCGCGTGACACAAGCAGCAGATGAGGACCCTGGTTAAGGAGATAAAAGGTGGAGAAAGTTGGGGCCTAATTGACCATGATGGTGAGGTAATGGAGAAATATTCGACGCATGTTAGGGCGGAGCGATTTTACTACATTAAGAAGTGTTATGTGCGGTGGTGTTTTAGTAAATAAAAGGAGACTGGCAACGCGTTCGGGCGCTCGGGTTTGTTCGTGTGTCTGTATGCGCTGCACAACAGGATTACTGTATGAATGCTATCGGTGTTAGGAGCTTAAGACATCTTGAGCTATGTGTGAGTCAGCAGCAATGTCAGTGAGTCATTTGTTTCATTTTGCATCTCCAAACAAAACGCAGACCTGAAAACAGCGGGAAGGAAAACTCTTTAATTAAATCATCCAGGCTTTCAGCAACACGCTCATCTCGCTGTGCAACGTCTCTATCTTTCCTCTGTTTTCCCACACTGATGCAACCACTTCCTATATATTGTACTGTTCAAATGATAAATGGTGATAAGAGCGGGCCATTAATACACTGCACCACAAAAGTCAAAGGGGACGGGACGGAAAAGTGAATGTGATGTTCTCTCAATGCCTCCACCCCCTCTTCCCCGACTTCAGTTCTAATAGCGCTGCAGCCTCTGTGAGTGCAGCCCGATTTTTCTCCCTTTCATGCACTGTATTAAGCAATGACATGGCAGGATTGCGCCGACCCCAGGATGTCAACCACCTCATTCTGATGACCTCCAAGTTTCCTTCTAACAAATGCCTCTGGCTCAGGGCCAGGGGCTTCTATAGAGTTAGGGTGTCTGACAAGAAAAGCGAGGGACAGGGGTGGTTGGGCAGGAGAGAGAGAGAGGAGGTAAGGAGGAGGATATCTGCAACACTAATAGATCGTTATCGCTCCCCCTCACCATTGGCCTGGAAGAACACCAGGAGCAGCATGTCTACTGAGATAAATAAAAGAAAGCCTCCAGATCGATCCTCCCCACCCCTCTGGTTTTCAAGGGGCCTTGGTGTGACCTTTCCACATGATAACGTGGTCACAAAGGTCACCTCCCACCCCACCCCCACAGAGGCGAGCCGAGGGTGGGTGGTGGAGAATCGGGATGGAGGGGAAATTATTCTCCCCACCCACCACTCCAACTCCAAAGGAGTCCCAAGGAAGATTGACAGAGTCACAGCAGCGGATTGATCAGATGACGATTGTCAGGTTGACCTTTTCTGAAATGCATCAGGAGGTCAAAAGATGGCACGTCCTCCCCCTGCTCAATGCCGAGGTAAGCGGTGCCACATCCCTCGCGTCACTGTCTTATTTGTGTCAAGTGACAGCAAGGGAGCAATCTAAAGAGCAGTGGTGCTGGGATCACATCTCTGTTATTCCTCAGTTGAGAAAGGTTACAGAAACAATCTATAGGAATTTAGATTCACTGCCTGTCATCAGCATTCTCCATAACAAACCGTTGTCTCCTGAGGAGAAATCCACATTCATTCTCAGAAGACAATGAGACAATGTTTTCCTTAGGCCATTTGGTAAATGTGTATCGTTACCTGGTAGAATATATATTTCTGCTGACAGTTGTTCCCTTGATGGTTGTTTATTGTGTCAAGGCAAACACAGGATATACACGGATGATAATATGGTGTTTGAACAAAGACTCATAAAAAGCGTCTTTGCTGATGTCTTTCTCATCCTGTCTTCCAGAAAATATACGTTTCATTTGCATTACTTTCACTGGGAGGATTTGGCTCTCACTGCATGTCTTTATTAACGTGCAGCTGAATTACTCCTACTTTCACTTTGCAAAAGTCAATAACCTGAATTCGCAAGGTTCTTTGAAACCAAACAGCATGTTGGTGGTTTACTTTTTCTATTTTGAATAGGAACCTTATTATACACTCGCACGATACACAAAAATGCATCCAATTTATTTCCTCCTTTCATCCAGCTCAGTGTCGTCAGTTTTGATTGAATAGGGACAGCCTGTTCTGCAGCTCATAACCTTGACACAGGTAAATAAAGACGTAAGCAAGAGTCCAGATTAGGTCTTATCTTGAGTAAAGGTACTGCTTGGTGTCAGGTGCAGGGGCGAGGTGATGAAGATAATAAGCCTTTTTTCAGATGGGAGAGGACACCTTTAATTCCCTCTGTGCTCCACTGAAGAGAAAGTATTCCTCAATGTCTTATCTCTGCATCATCTCCTCTCGCTGAGCGAAGAGCCTGGACACATCTTAGAGATAGCAAAGCAGCACCTATAGATTGCAGGCTAGCACTTCATATCCAATCACAGCTGTAATCACAGCTACTAACAAATTCATAGAGAGGGGAAAAAAAGTTTCAGTGTGTCCCAGAATTTATTTCAAAATGGTGGCAAAACTGGCTTGTATTTCCTATTTTCATGCATAATGTACTGTGCATAATGTACGGTGTGCGCCACTATCCCCAGCGACGGTCTGTGCATGCCCAGGTTGCTGGTGACTAGAGCTAAACACTTAGTGTAATTGAAGAAGGCAATGTGCAGAAATCAAGACGGATTGGTGCTGCAAACGAGGGCCACCTCCCTGGAGCCTCAGTCTATTAACACTGTCACTCTGCTCATCAGCCCAGCACCTGCTTGCTCCCCCTCTTGGCTGACTTTAATCATGCTCACTAATAAAAGCCAATATATCACAAAACTACTGTAAATGATGTAGCATAGGACCTGCTGTTAACATGGTAGACACACAGGTAACTTAAACAGACAAAAAAAAGAGTTCACTATAAACCCATGTGGTTTAGTTTGACATACTAACACACTGTGGGCCAGTGGGATCACTCAGGTAAAATGATGAACCCGAGTCACAACAGGAAAGGTGTGGATGGGAAAGGGGGGTATTATTTGGCTACCACACTACCTGTCTTAGAGGGCCAGATAGCCCATGTGGATGTTTAGAATGATTGCGTGCAATAAAGATGAATTGCTCCTCCTCTGTGTTTATGACTTGGCGTCGGTGTGTTGTCAGAGGCAATATAGCAGAGATGGTAAACAGAAACAGGTGCATTTGTTTACTGCTAATGGGAACTAGTAAAGCTACAATGCTAATGTCCTCTTCAGTAGCAGACTCTGGGCATCTGCTTGGTGGGAAGTCATTATTGTCAATATGCATCAGTAATCAAACAAAGCAGTTAAAGCAACTGATATGTATCTTTGAGCACGGCAAATGTGGAAACACCAGAATCAAGAGCTTGCTTGGGATAAACTATGGCGGGGGGAAGCAAATGCAATGGCGTGGTACTCAAATTACCTTTGATTTGCTATTCAAAAGTTATGTTCACGTTGGTTACTGATACAGATCGCTGGCTAATAATGCAAAACCTCTCGGGTAATGACAGTGAATTTTAATTGGAAGGGGAAAAGAACAAGCAAGCTTAAAATTGTAATATCCTTCCCATTTTAAAATTGCCCACTTTATTTCATCCAATATATTACAGTGGATGGAAAACTCCCTGGCCACCCTATTCCAGCTTCTTGGAGCCATCTTATGCCAAGGAAGTTGTTCCTTAATATGTTGGATTAAGGTAATAGTCAATATAGAGGTACTTTAAATTTCTCAGAAATTGTCTGGCACTGGCAAACTGAACACCAGACTTGAGAAGACATACATAGAAATCAGGATATTCTCACACAACCATTTCTATGGTTTATAGTTCATGGTTCAAAAAAGAAAAAATGTCCAGCGAGCAGCAGTTTTGTGTGATAATGTCTTGATGAGGTCAGAGAAGAGCAGCCAGAATGCTTCAAACTGATATATAAACTAATATAAGCAGACATACTACAATAGCCACTCCTGTAGAATAATAAAGTGAAAGAAACTAAGGCGTATTCATAGAGGGTCAGCCTGGGTAGATGTGTCTAAAATAATTTTTGCTCCAACATTTAGATAGCAGGGTCAGAATTTGGTGCAAACAACATGGAAGCACGGATCCATTCAGCCTTGTGTGGTTTAGGCTGCTGGAACTGTAATGATGTGAGAGATGTTTTCTTGGCATACTTTGAGCCCCTTAGTACTAACAGAGCATCATTTAAATGCCACAGCCTACATGATTATTGTCGTGGAGCATGTCCACCCCTTTGTTTGCCATTTTCTGGTGGCTTCTTTCAGCAGGATAACTTGTTACTTCACAAAGCTTAGATCATCTCAAACTGGATTCTTGAACATGGCAGTTCACAGTAGTCAAATGGCTTTCACAGTCACTGGATCACAATCCAGTGGAGCGTCTATGGGATCTGTGCAAATATCCAGTACTGTAAGCTTTCCAATATATCAATTAATTAAATACTAGTGAAAACAGGCTTGTGAAATAATTTCCACCTGATTGAGCCATTATAAAATCGGATCTGTCCCATGAATTAATATTAAAAGGAAGCTACAGTGTATTTGGCAGTGGAGATAAAATCTTACAGTACAGGATGCCCTACAGTTGCACCTGCAGGCGCCAAACACTGATAGTTTGTTTTGTAAAAATACTGTATTGTATATATTACTGTATTAATATAGAGTACCTTTATTCAGTTTGATAGGTTTGTAGCTTGAACCTATTCGCTGGAACGTTGAAGACAATATAATTACACAGCAAGCAAGACACGAAGTAGGCAAAGTTCTTCATGTTTCTCGTGCACGGGAGAGAACCGGACAAACGCCGTTCCTTCGCTTGACCCCAGTTGCTCTCGTCCGCTCCCCCGTAACACTGCTCTTTTATTGAGGTTACATGAATATGCATAGGTTCATTAACATATGACGTCTACATACAAACAAAGAGTACCTTGCCCGTGTGTGTGTGTGTGTGTGTGTGTGTGTGTGTGTGTGTGTGTGTGTGTGTGTGTGTGTGTGTGTGTGTGTGTGGTCAGAGTGTGACCCCATGAATGACTTCCCCAAACCTGCTGGTCTGGAAGTCCAACAGTTCATCTAAACAAAAGGCACTTAGCCTAAAACAGATATAGCCACGTTTGTCCTACCATAAAACAATAAGAGAACGTACGACCTCTCTCATGCTCCCAGAGTGCTCTCTAATGCACACAAAGTTTGCAGACTATCAAGGATCAAACCTCTACCAATCTACAACTAATTATAAAACTCTAAGCATATATAAGTAGATATTTCTAAGCATAAATGACAATCAACAATACAAAACCTAACACAGTTTCAAGGACTTACACTTCACCAGTGAAAATGCTTAAACTTTAAACTTTCTTTTTTCTTTTGGTTTTTCATTGGGGGGGGGGGGTTACTGGTATTTTTTTTCTTATCAACATGTATCAACATGCTCTGCAAAAAGACATTTCACTTTGTGACCTCACTAATAGCAAAAGTTATTTGTGTGTTGTCAGGGGGAATGAGTTGTCAGTGCCTGAGGTCGACAAAGAGCCAAGTGCCTGAACACGGGCCTCTGCTGCCTTGACGGATGCAAGGAAGAATACAGTGAAGCAATGGCAGCAGAACACCCCCCCCCCCCCCCCCTCCACACACACACACCGCTACACCTTCAGTTCTCAGCCACCCTATAATGGAGAGTGCTTTTAAAGACAGTGAAGCCACAACACAATGTCAGAATCAAGCTCGTGGAGGAAAAAAACATCAGGAGACAGAAGAGCAAAAAAAGGGAAGCGTGCAAAAGAACGAAGCAGGATGGGCAACCAGTAAAGCAGGCTGGTCATGCGTCAACATAAAGACTCAGATCCAACACAGGAAATGAAAAGGAGGTGGAGGGATTTAAGGAATTGGAAGGATTGGGGGGGGGGTAAAGGAAAAAAGGAAGGCAAGGAAGAAATCAATATTTCTGCAACGTGGCCACTCCAGCCACTTCCAATGACAGCAAACATCATGAAAAGATATGGGAGCAGGGAAAGGGAAAGAAATGAAAGAGATAAGAAGAGAACAGTAAAGTAAATGACATCTGAAGCTATTTCCTCCAGGGCCCTGCCTAGTGTCGAGCCCGGAGGTCTCAGCGGAGTTATAGGCAGAGTTAAATTTCTATTAGCTCTGAAAGGAAATTTAAGTTCTCTGTCTCTGGAGAAAGACTCAAGTAGAGACGCAAAGTACCCCCATTGTCATGTGACAGATGACAATAGCGTGACCTTAAAACTAGCCACAAGATTCACCTCCAAATAGTTACTGTCGGTGAAAATAGTTCAAAGTGGGAGGAAGACATTTATGATCATGATGTGTTAATTTAAGGTTACAAGCTTCCAGAGCTTTAAAGCAAGCAATTTGTGCTTCTAGGTCAGGAGATATCAGCTTTGATGGAGATTTTTTTTTCCTTTTTAGAAGCAATGGAGGACACTTGACAGTGGGCTCGATGATGATTGTAATGGTACTAATAATGACTGTGATTGTTCTTTTGCTTTTACAGCTTCCAGTTTCACAACTCACAATTAGATAAGTTTTCGTTGTCCTTTCTGACAGATGTCTCCCCCCACCCTCACACCACCACCACCAAAGCTATTAGTGTTATAAACCTCTCCAAACATCGTCATATATAGAGACACGTAAGTGAACTCTATATAGGAGGCTCAATCAAAAGAATTATTATGTGTGCTGAGCTTAGTTTGGTTCGATTCTTTCAAATGTGCTCAATTAGGTCATAAAAGGAGGGTTTTTTTTCTCTTTTTTTTAAGCAGACTGCAGAAAGAATTTCTCCACCAGGATTTTAAGGAACATTTAATTTTGACCATAATTGATCTTTTTTTTAAAAGTTTATAGTCGCCACCTGTGCATCCCTTTTCTTACATTTAGAGGTTCGGTTGTTAGCAAGACAGTTTTTTTTTCTTTAAATTCATTGTTGTTGACAGTGTAGTCTGCATGCATCTCCTTCCTCTTCTCCCTGCTGTGTTGCCCAAAGGCGTTCCCGAAAAAGATAAAACATCTTGACTTAAAAAAGAAGCAGGAAAAGAAGCTTATACATGTTGCATGACTGAGAACGTTCCTTCAAGCTTGATAATAACCGTGTACAGATTGTTTATGTTTAACACTTAAACCCCCACGGACTGTCTCAATACACATGAATGGCAGATATGCAAGTACTTACATGAATCTTTGTAGAATTTTTGTGTACCAGACCTTTGCACACTTCTATGAGCCACCTGGAATCTACTGATTTGACGCTTTCAGCTTTGGGATCACAGTCCTAGTCTTCAATTTTCATGGAGATCAGTGTGATCGGTATTCAAGTGGTGTCTGATGGTCAGTCCACTTCTGAATCTCTACCCATACCCACTCATTGCAGTGATCTAGTTCAGCAGGTTCAGGCCCTTGCAGAAGAGCAGGAGGGACAGTAAATCATCTTGGTATATGATACACATCGTGGAGACTTGAGCGATGGCCTTGGAATGATGTTTGTCACATGTGCATTGAATTCTTGATGAATTCCTGTCGGCCTTGTGGCAAGAACTCCAGTATTCATGTGGGGCTCTGAGGATTTTCCTACAGTCTGTCCAGGGAACCACTCAGGTTGGTCTGCCTAGCCTTAGAGCAGGGATGTCAAACTCGTTTTAAACTGTGGGCCATATACTAGCCTAGTTTGATCTTGTGGGCCAAACCAGTGAAACAGTGTAAAGAAGTTTAATCAGACATGTAATCCCTGAGATATTTTAATATAAAAAAGAATTCCAATTTCAACAATATATCTCAGTTTTTATAAAACAGGAGCTTTCCATCACTTAATGGTTTACCTATTATTCATTTACTTTAGTGTAGCATGAATGGTGTTTATCAGTAGGGAAAGCTGTAAAACCAATAAAAAAAAACCCAGTTCAAAGTCTAAAATTTATGTCATCTTTCCAGTAGTTTGGCTTGGAGTCTTGGCCAGTATTGGTCCCCCAGCCTTATGTTTGAAACCTCTGCGTTAGAGTTTTGGTTATGTACACTCTTCAGTAGGTGGTGCTTTGGATCTGTAACACTGGTCCTAATGATGGGTCAGCACATGCGCATGATCAGCTTGCAGTGAGGGGCTTCATGTTCTGGAGGGGCAGATTATTGGATCTGCAATGTGTTAGCATAGCTGGGTGAGTACCTGTTGTTAGCAGTTCCCTCATTTGTGCTGTTGACTTATTTAAGAGTTCTGTGGTTCACGTCTGGCCCAGGCCCTTTCCAGCTTTTAAGGACTGAGGCTTCTTTTCTGGTGATTTTCTGTTGTTGAGAGCTGTTTTGCAATTCTTCTTCTACACATATTTCAAGTATTGTCCAGTCTCATCTCTGGGTGAGCCTTTTGCTGCTTCTCCACTGCAGACACAATATGGGTCTTTTGAGAACAAGCCTTTTATTCTTTTGACCTCTGCACCTCTGTTGTATGTCTTCAGCCTATAGCAACCAAAGCTTTTTTGTGGCAGGCTGTAGAGCCTTATTTATGTACATCTTGTTATATCTCGTATCCATCCAAGACCTGACTCTCAAGCCCCCGTCTGCATCTCGATTAGCAACCTCCAGGCCCTGTTGCACTGGCATAGCCATAAATATGTTTTTCATCACTAACAATTATGCAGAGAGTGGAAAAGAATAGGAAAAAATAAATAGCTAGAAATTGAATACATTGTTTTTTAATTGTTGAATATTCTGTTATTTGCATTATTTTTTACTATAACAGAGGTGGGCTTTGTGGAACCCAAAACAAAAGAAGCAGCCAATAGCAATAAAGCCAAGCAGGCTAAAACACATTCATATTACTATCACAAATGTGAAAAGACAGATTAATATGACATTTTAGAATTTCAATAAACTCAAAAAATACAGTACTTTCATAACCACTTGCTTTGCACTGAGCATCCCAATTCTCCTGCTAAATAAAGCAAATGCCTCCTCACAAAGTGTGCACTGCACACACACACAGTCTTATTGTTTTCCTTGCTGTTTTCCTGGTGCATTTTATGTTGTAGAGGGGGGCCTGACTTTGATGGAGCAGGTGATTTTAGGCTGTGCCGTTAGCAGCAGAGAGATAGAATATCTTCCTAAGGCCTATGGATAGCACTTTTTATGAGCTGCTCATTGCTGGAGCTACATCAACCTGTCCAAGGCCACCATTGCACTAGGGTCTTTAACTCCCTGCCTCCATTATCCACCTCCATCATTTCCTGTATCATACAAGCTTTTTTTTAGTTTGTGTTTAGTATGAAGAAAAATACAATTATTTAACTGGACAAATGAGATAAATTAAAAAGTGCTATTGCTATTTATTTAATACATTTAAGAGATGATCATAGCAAATACCATTTTTAAAGCAAATTAATTAATCCTAATGACAACCCGACCCTTACAAAATGTACTCCCAACAAGTAGATAAGGAAACTGCTTAAATAACCAATTACACTTTGTTCAGGTTGTGCAGATTTACACTCACACACACTTTCTGAACAACCCACTTATACACAAACAGCCACACATATGTTTTTTTCAGTCTTTTACCAGAGATCAGTGGTGTGTTTTGGCATTAAACATTACCACAAGCGCTTCCTGTTTCATATAATCCATCCTTAACCTCACAACCACCCACTTGCCATCATCGCTCTGCTCTGCTCACTGACCCTGGTTCACCATATTAGTAATATTTCACCCTTAGATCAACACATCTATGATAAGGCAAGGGGCTGGTGAGAGGATGGAAGGGGGGGAGAAGAAAAGACGTGGAGGATGGGATGCGATATCAACAGCAAAGCGAAATTATTGCCAATCAGATTTTATTCACAGCTCAACTGCTAGACAAATTGCGGCTCATGCCGTTTGCCATGGGTCAGGGCGCTGCGTAATTTCATTTTAATAAGTCATTTTCCAGGGAGGGATGACACTGCAACACACACAAGTACACATGCCTGGGCACACACATATGCACTCACACATGGCCTCACACTCAGACGTATCACCGCCCTCTCATACAAACAAGACTATGGGACCATGTCTCGAGGGTTGATATTTTATGGAGTGAAAGAATTGGATACACCACCAGTGATCTTGAGAGTGACTTTAGTATGAGAGAAGGGCAATACATAAGAAAGAGAAACCTGATTGAAAAGGTCACCCAATACTGTGTTTGCGTTTATTCTATCTGTTTTTGTTTTTGTTTTTTTTTAATTGGCTGCAAGAAATGCAGCAAAAGGGGGCACGGACATGGAGAAAATTAGATAAATTAGAGGAAAAAAAATACGATCATTTTAGACCTTTATTTTTTGGTCCTGGACAACTTTAATTTTTCAAAATTATTTGTAAAATCATTTACATGTAACTCAGAAATAAATGACAGACCTATATATTTTGAAAAGAACCCAAATGTAGTTACGCCAATGCTCATTTTACTGCATATCTGAATAAACAACACTGAAAAGATGATGAGTATCACATCACAGAACTGTAGGTGGGCAACTTTGAACGTGTAGATACCAAATTATAGATGTACATTAAATGTGCCAAAATATATGCCTTTTTTTCTTTACTCTGTATCCATCTGCTCCATTACAATTCTCCACAAGGTGTGAGTTGAGCCAAATTGATTGGATTAATATATATCTGGGCAAATAAACAACTCGTGCCTTGGGGGGCTTTCTCTGCAGCATTTCTTCAGAACTCCGCAGGAATCAAAGGCGCTAATATCAACAGCTGCCATGTGGAATAACATCATGCACTCATGAAAATGCAAGTCCCATATATATCAACATCAAGAAGAAACCTGTGAGAGTTACCGTGTCAGCGAAGAAATGTACAGTCAAATCAAATTCCCGGTGCTGCAAAAAAAAAAAAAAAAAAATCACTTCTAAATACACCATAAATTCTTGATAAAAATGTGCACTGGATTCAAAGGCTGTTGCACAGGCTGCCTGTCATGTTCATAACTGGGTCTTTGAAGTCAGCTGTCAGTGGTCGATGCTAAACCATCTTCAGAGGTGCGTCAGTGCTCCTGTTCTTTCAAGTTCCCCTCCAGCGGCCAGTTAGCGGGGTGATGTTCATTCTGAACGTGCAGTTGCTGCTCTGGAGATAGGCCTGGTCAATCCTCCTGTCAGAGATTTCATCCTCCTAGAAGACATGTTTGCGTAAAGTCTAGCCATCCTCAAAGAGAATGGAAGTCTGCAGGCGTATTCAGTGGGGTGCAAAATACAGGGTTTCCAGACACAGAATTTTAATGTACTGTATTTCTCTTTATGATTTCCATATTGAGGAGGACTTTGGGAAAAGAAAAAACTAAAATCATGTTATTTGGGGCAGAATGTAGTACACCAAAGCTCATCAGACTCATTGTATGTAAACATATTTGTCGCGGCTTCCTGATTAAGGTCCCCATTTGCTACCAGAAGTATATTTTGAAGCTTATACGAGAAACTAAACAGGACATTCAGAAATACTGGGTCAGCACAGTCAAGCATGACAGCCAGCAGAAATACCACCAAGTCGGGAAGCTATAGTCTGAGGTGCGGAAATGGAGATAGCAGCACAACTAAAGATACAGCCTGCAAGAAGAGAGCAATAGTCCTCAACAGATAGGGAGCCCTAGGGCTAAAAGATAGGCCCATAGCAGCAGAAACATTTGTGACAAAATGGCTGACATTATCTTTTAATTAGATTCACGCTGTTTACTAGCTTGTTTGTACCCTCATTTATACATTACCTGATATGGCTTTTCTTTATCTCATGTAGGCTTGTAGGAGCTGATGGTGACGGTGGCGGCAATGATATACACAAGGTAAAGAAGCAATGTTCACGTAACGCTTTCTCCAATAAAACTGAATCTTTTTGCTTCACGTTTATATACCAACCAAGTAGGTGAATAACTTTTGCGTAACTCAAGTGATTTTTAACAATCTAACTGTTCCAAGAGGAAATGCCACGGACGGCCCAAGGCGGACGAATTTATCTTTCTGAGCAGTGGCTTATGTGGGAGGTAGAACTTCACAAATGTACTCCTCCAGCTCATATGTAATATTCTATAATGCGATGTATGCACACATACATCAGTTTAATGGAAGATGCAAATTTCCTCATTAAAGACAGAAGCACAAGTCCCTCTTACACAGAGTCAATCCATAATTAGCTTGTTCCCCTCACTGGCCCTGAAGCATTTGCTTTAGTACTGTGTGGGGCCAACAAGCTCAGTTAGCCTCCCTCTCGGTGCCCTGTGTCATATTATAAATGTTGCAAAGTTAGGCACTTATGGGTTAGTTTCAGGAATATCATGTGGCAATTTAAAGTATGAGATTCATAGGACAGATTAGGGGTAGTGGTATCTTAATTGTTCCAAGTAAAGGAAAAACAGATTTCTCCTTTTGTTTTTTAATTCATTTATTTTTGAAAACTAAATCAAAGACACAGCCGCTATCATTATAGTGGTGCCGTTTTACTCTTACTCCAAATTATAACATAATGTAAAGATATGAGAAAGGAGGAAGTTTCAAAGATGTCTAGAAAAAGAGCCAAAAGAACTTCCTGCACCCATCGTTTCAAAGTGGCCGTCACTACAGTGCAATAAAACATCCTTATTGCTCTGCTAGTTGTTACATCAACACATTAAGCAGTCTAATAGTTTGAGCAAACTTGGTGACCTGGGATGGATTCAAATCAGTTCATTTTTTTCAGACCCGTGATTTTCAGGCGTCCACCTTAACTTCAGTAACCTGAGATTCAGGCTTCTATATATACCCAGCTTTACACAGGTTTTCTTGTCAATATTTCACTTCGGGAAATAGCACATTCCTTTTCGGCCTCAGTCAACAGTAAGTGACCACCTAGGAAACAACAGTGGAACCAACCCACCAGAGAAATCAACTGCTAAAGCCTGAGTCCTTTGGCTAACACAGGGCCCCAGAGGAAATGTGTATTCTTTGACTGAGTGCCAAGTGGTTGCTTGAGGTACCAAAAGGTATACAGTGGTTCACTGGAAATTCTTTTCAATTGCTTTGGTTGCTACCAGTGCGACTTGAAATTAAGAAGATTTTAACTTTTTACCTTTATATTTTATACCTTGATGCAACACAGTCTCCATTTCCAATCTAAGTCAGAAGTTTTACTACCACAT
The DNA here is from genome assembly GCF_057382185.1 of Mchenga conophoros. NCBI lineage: Eukaryota > Metazoa > Chordata > Actinopteri > Cichliformes > Cichlidae > Mchenga > Mchenga conophoros. The sequence goes on from NC_140530.1 coordinate 14,028,531, forward strand.
GGGTAGTAGTTAGCAAGTCAGTAGCTGTGTCCCAAAACCTAGGCTGCATCCTTTGGAGGACCCGGCCTTCGCAGTCTTTGTGGGCTAGGTCCTTCGAAAACCAAGAAGGCCGGAAGTGCGAGGCTGTGAAATGGGACGGCTTTCAGATTTGCGTCACCGCTGGACACTGCCGTAAATTCTCAACTATCTCATACTTCTGTTTAATCAGTTTTCTGTTTGGCATTGATTCAGCTGTGTTAAAAGCCCGGAGGAACCCAATAATAAAGTTTTATTTAATCTAATCTAATCTAATCTAATAACTTAGATCTGAAAATGATGAAGCTGGGAGTCCGCTGTTCTCGCCGGCTCTAGGGACCCTTGAACCCACGGCTAGCTATCGAACGGGTGGGTAACAGACGTCTCCGAAAACGTTGGAGCACTTTTTTCAAATATGTGATATCGTGATAAACCGAGCAGATATTTGAAGTTTACACAGCTACATTCTCGCCTGAAAATATGTTAAAAGTTTATTTTATGACCCAGAAAGAATAATAAGAGTAATATTAAAACTAAGTAGCTGCCACCATATTTGGAAACTGGAATTGGCTGGGTCGCGCTATGAATTCTGGGATACGGTGGGCCATGAAGGATACACCCGACCCATCCTTCAAATCTGGGGAAAAGGAGGACGCATTTGTCGGCCGCATTTGGAGTCTACGAATTGGGACAACCTTCGTCGCGTTGCTGTGACGTAATCGGTCTACAAATGCGGCCTCAGGAGGATGCAGCCTGCGTTTGGGGACACAGCTAGTGTCTTCCATGCAGACTACAGGAGACTATGGCAGTTTTCTAGCCATCAAAATGATCACAAGAATCTTTTCGTTGCAGCATCCTCTTTGCGACCATTTTCACTCGGCGACAGCCAGTATCTCCCAGCAATTGTTGGCCAATGGACCAATGTGGTTGAGATCTTACCTACCTGATTGTTGATAGCACTGCAGACCTCCGAAAGTGACGTTAAACTCTCCCCAAGGCATTAATCTCACATCTTGAATTGGACTGTCTAAAAAAAAAGAAAAAAGTAAAGAAAAAAACTGCAAGTGAGACAAAGTGCAAACAGATTGTTTTTATTAGAACTTTAAACAAAGCGATTTCTATTATAAGCCATTATCACAGGCTTTTTAGATGTTTGTTTGTTTGTTTTGTTCAGGCTCATTGAATCCGTCACTGTTTACATCTGCCTTGCAGTCATCTGCTTAGTATGTATCCCCACAGGCTGCTGTGTGATTGGGGTGAATGCTCATCTTCTAAGACACTTTAGACCTTTCACTGACAATATCCTTGTTTACCTCTAGCGTTTTCTTGCTCAGTGCATTCCCCATTTAAACACCACAGTGGTCAACATTCACTTTCTTAGAGTATGTTAAACTATTCTTAGCCGGTGACCCAGTATCAACATTGGACCTGAAATGTATAGTATATCACGTCTCTGTCTTGTGCTGACTTTTCACTTTGTTATATTTAGTTTGTCTAGATTGCTAAAGTACTCTGGGCACTGTCATATGTCTTCATACCTGTCAAAGCATGAAGACACGTGTTATCTGAAATAATGGTTTAGGATAAATGACAATGATGCAGGGTGTGCAGAACAGAGGTGATTTTCTTTCTAATGCATTTTATCACCAACTTAGTGAATGTCAGATATGCTGAGACACAACAATGTTCTCTAGTGTTTTTCCCTGTAGTGATGCATTTTAACTACTCTCTAATCAGCAAAAACACTGTTTTCATGCAGATGTTTTAGAGAATCCTTTTTTTCCCCCATGACAATTACGCAAGCACACAAGCATTCAATTAGGCACGCCAAGTGCCCTTGTTGAGGTCACTCCTTTCACAGCTTAAAGGTGGAGATTCCATTTGAATTTTCACCTCTTTTATTCCTCGGTCAATCTGGGATTCTTTAGTTCTCTTAAATAATGCATGTTTCTGCTTGTGGTGGAGGGATAAAGTGGCTCTTAACGTGAGCTCCCACCCAATACGAGGCTCTCCCTGTCAGGGGGCCAGGTGAGCCGCCTCTGAGCATGCCACCACTGCTGTGGAGGTAACTTTCATGCTCCACTGGGCAAACATTTTCCAGGTCACATTTTTCAATTACACTGAGAGGCAGGTCCCCCAGGCAACCCCCCCCCCAGCAACAACCAGCGAAGCACACACACACACACACACACACGCACTCACATAAACAGACTAACCTCCTCACCCTCCCCCTTCCACCCTGCCATTCCCACACTCATCCTGTGTTTAGCAGGATAGCATCTCCTCCTTCACCACCTATCTTGAAAAAACACAGTTTAGGTTTGGGGAGAAAACACTGTGTTTATAGGGGTGACAACAGATTAGGTTGCCATTTTATGAACTCGGCAAACAAAAAGCAAGGCATGCAAACTGATGAGCAAATTGAGTTATAGGCAAACTGTCCCTTAGCAGCCAGACAGAGGACTCTTTGTTCTGTTAAATCTGTCAAAGTTCCTCAAGTTCAGCATGAGGTGTTTATCTCCTTATCTGAATACTTTGAAGTTTCACCCTCTGTGTGTTGCCTCAGGCGTATGGTGAGATATGAGGAGAGTCTGCTTCATCTGCCTAATGCTGCTTGTGTAGCTAATAGTCCAGAAAACACTGCTCTGTGAGGCCACAAACGAGCACTTTAAATGATTCATCTTTGGCTGTCACATGAGAGCAACTTGCCACGCTCTGCCACTCTGTCACTCATGATTTCAAACAATCTGAAGGTGTTAGAGAAGTCAGAGGATACCAGCGTCTGTTAAGAGATATAGAGCACTCTCTGCTCAGTTACCTGCCCTATTTTTCAACGAAAAATGTTTGTGATATTGCAAGTATCTCAGAATTTCATAACTGTCAACTGATTACATTTAAAGAAAAAAAAAACAGTGAGCAGAACTTTTAATTTATCATTCTCCCAAGTATTGGCTGTAAGGGCTTGTAGCTGTCCAGCAGCTACTGACAAGCCAGTATACATGTTCTTACCACTCTGTCCTTCAGTTGTGCATAATACCCTCATGCTGCCATCCTCACACTTTCAATGTCATGTTTAGCAGGTAATCAATAAAGTTCCATTTTGACTTGCTCAAATCGTCCGAGTTATTACAATCTGCCCTGAATATTAAAACCCATCAAACTGCTGTCACAATTGCCTCTTTTCCACTAGTACCTACTCGGTTTCTGTAATTTTCCGTTACAACTGAGTACCACCTTAATGTGGGTGGGGTCGTTACAGCAACGCTGTCCTGTGGGGTAATGCGAAACTAACATAACACAACATTGGAGGCCATTGAGCCGATGGTAGACTTGTTGCTAAACCAATGGTATACCTATGTGCCTCGTCACTAGACGACGATGTTGGTTTGTGTGACCCTGTAATCATTTCCCACGTTTGCGGGTTTGATTCTTGAAGGAGTCATTCTCATGACTCATTCAGTAGTCCCGCTCTCTGTCCCATCAGTGACATGCAGTCTCTTGATGCTCAACTCTTTGACCAACCCTTGATCGTGGCTCAAGAGTTGGCAGTTCGTCTTGTAATCGGACACTGGTGGCACCAGTGTCCGGCAGCCTCGCCTCTGTCAGTGTGCCCCAGGGCAGCTGTGGCTACAATGTAGCTTTCCATCACCAATGGGTGGATGACTGTAGTGTAAAGCGCTTTGGGGTCCTTAGGGACTAAGTAAACCGCCAGTCTATTTACCTGGTGGTTGTGGGTAACGCATCCTTATTTCAGTTTTCAGCTTTATTTGTCATATGCAAGTAAGCACACGGTCAACACTGCAATGAAATGTGTTTGACGAGCAGAAGACAAGTCTCTCAGCTGTAATAAACAATATAACACTATAAGTTAAAAAGTTGTATAGGTCAAAATTTCTGTAATGTGTTTCATTTTAAGCCAGTTCAAACTCCAAACTCCCATTAATCGGTGTCCTCAATCATGGCTACAACCTGACTGCTGATGCATGAGCTGTATCAGATATTACAGACTACACTCTGGTTCAGGCTAAATATTGCAGCAGATAGATTAAAAACAGCACTCAGATCAGATACCAAAAAACAATATTCGAGCATCCACTCAAAGCAAACCAGCACATACGAACAGAGCACATGGCAAACATTGTTGACTCCCTTGAACAAGATCTTATTTAAAAGCAAAATCAAAAAAGATCACATGGTGTGCCAGCTGATTTCATTATTTCATTCACTCAAACCTTAAGTCGTGGTTATGAGACATTAAGATCCTTTAACAAATTAAATGCTAATCCATATAATGGATTTGATAAGCCGAGAAACAAGTATGATACATAAGATACTAGCTATGCCTGTTACCACAAAACCACAACTGTGTGCAGTGCACCTGTCAATGCAACAGCAGAATTTGCTCTCATATAAATTGGTTCAACTATTGATTAGCTATTCGGGCACCGGTGCAAGACAAACACTATCTTTGGCATTTCTTAATTCTCTCATGGATTTTTACTCAAAATTATTTGCAAAACACATGTCTCTTTCATAATGTCTCTGAATTAAATTAGTTGACACATGGCAACAGTTCCTTGGTAACCCTTGCTAACAAACTTACATTTGCTAACAAACTCAGAAAATATGCAGAGGTGTATGGCAGCATCAACAAGAAAATAATTTAGAGCCTTTAAATGTTGTGGTAAGAAAATACATACAAATTTCAACTTCTCTGAAGTCTCAAAGCAGATTGGAAAACCTAGCACCTCCTGCTAGGTTTGCCAAAAAAATGATATAATTAGATGCTCATTTGCAATAGTAGCAATACAAAGGATGCCATCGTTGCGTCTTCCAGTTAACACACAGCTTCACACAGCACCTGCCCTCACTCTCAGCTGATGTAGCTGGTGTTCACAACACTACAAGACACTTTATGAGGAATTTCAAGAGGTCAGTAAAGCTCCTGTTTCAACAATGCTTAAGTACTAAACAGTTATCATCAACTTTAGCTTCAGACCACGTGCGCACGGGCTAACGTTAGCACTCCATTATTAGCGAGTCACTCTTGATTCATCATCGTTAGTGGCTATGGCTAATAATAAAGCTATAAGATTATATCAGCTCAACATTATCAGTCCTGTAACACTGATAGATAGTGTTAATTTAAAAGTTTCTTTTAAAGTCGCAGATTTAAGATGAAAACGTCCAGCATCATCGAAACAGAAAAAGCAGTGGCCTACCTTACCAGCCGTATTTAATCCAGTGCCAAGTCAGCTGAAGTAACGCACTGCCTCAGAAAACCTAAAAACATAGTGGAAATGTTATCCAGTATCAGGTATTTTCCTGGGTATCAGTACTAAAGTCTAGCATCTTGACAACCTTACCGCCACAAGAAAAATAGTTCAATAAGTATTTAAAAGGGCTTCAAGTCACCAGTGCACGTGGGAAAATGGGATTTTTGCAATAACCCGATGATGCACAAATTATAATAAATTACAACAAGTATAGATCAATCAGACTGAATATGTTCGGCACAAGAGTAAAGCTGAAAGTTGTGCTCATGATGATGATCATTGTGATGCCATGTAGGAATCTTCTGCTTTATAAAACTGTCTGGCTCTATTTCCCACAATACATACGTAATACCTGTGTTATATTGCAGAAATCCTCAAAACCGATGCCTTTTTTATGTTAGGGATTATTACTGTTGTAAACAAAAGATACCTTTCTTTTGAGTCACTAGAAGGTTTGACAAAGGATCACTAAGCCATTTTAGGAATGAAAACACATTGCGTATGCCTTCATTTAAGTGGTGATAACAGAAAAAAATGACCACAGCTGAGCAATGAGTCATGGAGTTGTGTGAGACTGTGCAGGCAGAGAGGATGGCACTGCAGGCGAGTTGGATGAGAGCCAGGGACACTGTGTCAGTGGGGTCAGAGCAAGCTGGCATGACTGGTGAAAGCACATAAGAGGGCACACGAGCATCCGCAAACATGCACACGAAAAAAACTACAATTAATAAAACATGAGTAAAAGCCACTCTAAGTGATAATAATTTAAGCTATTTACATGTTTACACATGCAGAATATCTCTGCCCTCCTCCCTTCGTTGCACACTCACAGTTAAACGTGTTCAGCAGCGTCTAAGTCTTTCTGTAAAATGTAAATGCAGATTCACAAGCATCTTTCCTAACAAACCTTTTGGCAAGAAAGCATCATTATACTGTTCCGGCAGACGGAGAGGAACATTTTTAAAAGAAAATACATTAAATCGCAGACAGACTATTTCATTTCTGTCATCTGCCAGACTTTGTCATGCTCTCATCCATCTGTTTATGCATAATATTATGCATGTGGACCCACCAGCGCTAGCAACAACCCCTAGGCATGACTATGTCATACCTGCTGATTCTCCCTCAAACACCTGCTGCCTCTGATCTTAGCATCAACTAGTATTGCTTAGTTTTAAGGTTGTATCCCCCATGTAAAATGTGTGCTGACAATCACCTTCTCCAGTATGCTAAATGTGTCACAGGGCAGGTGTCTCAGAAAAGGTAGTGTGTAGCATCAGTACCACACAGGAGTGTTAATTAGACACACTGACAACAGAGTCAGGGCTGCTGCGATTGACGTACGAAGCTCCTATGACGGTTAGCACACACAAAAACGCTTGACTCTGACAGTGTGTCTGTCCCTGAGTGTACTGCAGTGATCACCATAGAAAGAGAGTTGACAGATTTCAAGCCAAAATTAACCAGCTCCAAGTAAAATACAGTGCAGAACAAAATTCAAGCAGATTTGGAAAGCAATGCTGTTCTGTCAATCTGAGACAAGGGGTTATTTAAACAGAAAGAGAATTTTTAATCACAACGAAAGCTGTGCCACAGTGAAAAATGACATCCCTGATCCAGGTGATAATGTATAATAAATGCAGGCAATATACTAATTCTTTCTTCTTCACAATGCACAGGGGGTAATCTGGACATGTTGTTGCTTTATTTTGTCTTAACAAAGAGCACTGGTAGCTTCCCACTAATTAAATATACAGCATATAAAGACTGCTGAAAGAAATCCCCCAAAAAATAAATAAGCTGTAATCTGAATGAAGGATAGCAGACTTAGGGTCACGTAACTTGCACTCAGTACAAAGCGACGGTCTATCACTCTGCTTTTTCCAGATCCTCACGTTCTCTGTCACGTGCATGTAAAAATACACACAAGAGCAAGCATACAACGTATGGCATTACAGCCTGCAACACTCGACATCAGTGCAGACAGATCCAACAGCTGCTAATTGACAGCAGTAAGGAGAGAGCCAGAGGAGGGGGAGATATTTTTAATTACACACCTCAATCTCCATGGCTGCAAAGGGCGGGAGGACAGAAGTCGCGCCAACAGGTTGAGATGGAGATGAAGTGAAACGGCGGCGGGGGAAAATCGCTGGGTGACATTTTCAGCGGCTTCTTTCTGCTGAATGATGTTTGCACGACAGTAAGCAATCTATCACATGCACACAAGATCAACCCAGAAACAGTCGCTGATTGATTGGAGATCAAATTGCAAATGTATATATATTGTTCAGGTAGCGTGAGTGGTTGTCTGTCTGTCTGTCTGTGTGTGTTAGCCCTGTGATAGACTGGTGACCTGTCCAGAGTGTACCCTGCCTCTGGCAGAGTGTTGGGCTGATACAACAGTATTCTCCACGACAGCTTAATCACAGAGTCATGTTTTGAACACTGTGATGGAATCTAAGGCACGACTGCCCTGCCCTGATGTTTTTGTGTGATTCTGCTCCCTTTTTCACAAAAGCTACAGATTAGAAGTCAGATGCAGCCACTGGCAACAAGAGCACTAATCCAGTCGGTACGTTCATCTACAGATCCTAATCCTTTAACGCCACGACCAAGCGTGTGTAATTTCCTGCTGTAAATGTACTTATTTTTCCTGTATGCCATCAGGCTTTTTTTCCTCTGCTACCCGTTCACATCAGAAGAAAACGGTACAGAAGGCAGGTTTGCTGTGATCTCTACACCATAGGCTATGTGATGAATTTTAAATTCCGCTTAGCCATAAAATTGAATCTATCAAGTCTCCAGTGCACCACCTGCCCCCTGTATTTCTCACTCCAAACCTCTCCTCCCTTGAGTTTTATCATTTTGTACAATCTGAGTCCTCCTGTTCAGCTCTGAGTTGGGACAGTTAGATTATCTATATGAGAGATTTAGATAAAGAAAAAATGACTGTGGCTTCACCTAAAATGACCCAAGATATTACTACTGTAGTTTGCTTTCCAGTTGTACAAATTCAAAACAAGTGAGGACTATTAAAGTGCAAGCATTATATTGCAAAGATGTGCTGTCTGAGATAAAAGCCCTGCCCTGCCTTGACAGATCGAGCTAAATATCTACCTAGACGCCACATAGACTAATCCCTATTCAAGATTGGAAGTTCTGTGCAAGGCTGTAACTGCCTTTCACTCACAGCGGGGCCAAGCACAACTTGCAAGGGTTAGTTTTAAATGCGAAATCCACAGCGATATATTTTCTGCAAAACACTTTTCAAAGATGTTTCCTTGGAGGTATTGAAGGGAACGTGTTTGAATAGCATGTGCTCTCAGCACTTGGCACTGAAGTAAAATTATTTTGACTTCACATACCTGACATCGCCTGCCCAAACACACTGGACTCTGAGCTCAAAGGGAACAGGCTACAAAAGCACTTTTCCAGCCCTAGGAAACAGCTGTAGTAATAAACTAATTCCAAATCTAATATTTTAGGAAACTCTGAGCCATCAATCAAAAATTTGATGATAGTTATTTAGTAACAAAGAGAATAATATATATTTTTTTGTATAGCACTTTTAAAAACACATTAAAGATAAGTGCACACGCCCAATCACACAGTCAGACATACAACATTAGCATTTCTAACATTTATTCCTCATACACACTTCCATATCTGCATCAGAAGAAGCAAGGGCAGCTAAAAAATAATGGACAAAAGGTTTAGGAAAAGCTAACATAAAAAACAAATAGTTTAGGATTTAACATAACAGTCAAAACAGGGATGAACTGATCAGCTCATGATCAGATGAACGGAGCGGCTGGCTGTTGTTATAAGATCTCAGCTATACAATATATGCAGGAGCCTCGCCATGTAGGGTTTCATATGTTATTTGTCCTTTTTTAAAATTAATTCTGTATTTTACTGGAAGCCGGAGAAAAGAAAGAGAGTAGGTGTGATGTGTGAGCACTGGTTAGTGTTTGTTAGCAGCCTAGCTGCTGCATTCTGGACCAGCTGAAGATGGACAAGAGAGGACAGAGAGATGTACATGAAAATTGAGTTACAGTACTGAAAATGGTAGAAAATTCAAGTTTGTAATTAATGTTCCAGTATTGTTGGGAGTCGGTTTGATTTTTGCCAATTTTCCTAGTGAAGGAAGCATTAGTGTGCTCATTAGTTAACAATTCCACCTTTATGATTCTTTAAATTGCAATAACAATATTTACCTGTTGTGTTTTCCCCGAGCGCCAAAAAAGCTGCTTAGCTGGATGAAAGTACTTTGTTCTTGAAATGTGATATATGTGAAAAAAAATCCTGTTTTAGGTTGGTGAGTTTTTCGTTTTGGGGTTGTTGGGTTTGTTTTGATTTTTTTCCAGATTTATAGTTATTGCAAACATACAAAAGGCTCAACTCGGGCTCAACTCAACCGGCTGGGCCCTCTTTAAGTGTTTGCATATTCTCCCTGCGCCTGCATGTGTTCTCTCTGAGTACTCTGGCTTCCTTCCCACAGTCCAGAGACATGCATGTTAGGTTAAACTGTGATTCTAATTAGGCCCTAGGTGTGAGGTGAGTGGTCTGTGTCTCTGTGTTAGCAATGCTGCAAACCAACAACAAAGTGTATCCCGCCTTTCATTCTATGACAGCTGGGACAGGCTCCAGCTCCCCATGACACTAAAATGAATAACAGGAAGAAAACAATTCAACATTTGGATGTATGGATGGCTGTATGGAATGGCTATGAAAACTTTAGTTTAGTTAACTTTAGTTGTGTTCATATTTAGCTGACCTTATGTTGAGTAGCTACCTGTCTAGAAACCTTCATAATATTTATTCTGAATAAATAAAATCAAAATGTAACCTTTTACACCTTTGTGCTTGTACTCAGCCCTTCATAGCATGCAGAGAGTTCGAACATGGCTTTGATTGTAAAAGGCTATATTTTAACTTAAGCCATGATGTTTTCCTCGTCCTTATCATGTTGGTTTACTGCCCAAAACTAACCAAATATGAAGTGAAAATGAAAGTAAACAGCAGGTCAAAACAACATTTAAATTCAAACACCACATACTCAAGTCTCCTGGGTGAAAGTCCTTTGATTTATGCCACTGGCATTCCCTTCGAGCTCCCTATGCAGACTTTTGATGCGCTTTCAAAGCACTCCTCCTATATGTCTTTTCAGCAAGGCATCGGCACCGTGATTATATGAGGTGATGTACTAAGCAAACCAGCTGGTAGAGGAGGCTGCTTGCTGGCAGTATCTATAGGAGTGATAACAACTGATAGCAGCTATTTAATCAGCTGATAACATTTATAACAGATGGGAAAACTTTCCCCTGCCAATCTTTGTCCAGAAATATTTCTTTGTTGCCTAGCAACATCACTGTGACTTAAGACTCCACAAAGTCACTGACCACCTAAAGAAATAGTCCTACACAAAGCCCCTGTCAGTTTTGCATCCCAGTTTTTGTATGGCTAAAGTAAATGAGATGTAGCACGTTAATTAGCTTTACACTGGATGGTACATTTAACTCTATATAAATAAGCATTTCAATTAATATAATCAATGTGAATGTACTTATTTATCTCGTTCACATGACTTAAAGCTATTCTAATGGAAATAGACTCAAGGAAGGGGACGTGGCTTAATAATTAGAAGGGAGCAAACCACTCATTTGTGCACTTAAATTAAAGTAAAAATAGCTCTCACATATCTGCTGGGACCTAATTTTAAATTCAAAATCAAAGAAAAGCATTTATGGTGAGCTGCAGGTCCTATTCTCTCATCGCAGCGTTCGTAAGAATATTTGAATTTTTTTGCATTATAACTTTGGTGACCTTGCAAATGACTTTCTGTCCGAGAGTGCCAGTAAACTGTTGATAAGTAAGCCATTAAAGTGACTTTCAGGTTTCATTCAATTGCATTTATGTGAATCTGATGTGCCAAATTTAAATTTTACTGTATATTCCTCCCAGGCTAAAAGGGTTAAATTAAATAGGTTTCACCTTATGCAGCTGTGACCACGCTCAAATACATTTAAAGCTAAAAGTTAACATTTAACATTTTCATCATTATTTCATCTCAGATCCTGAGTTGTGTGAGCAACAAATCCTTGTAAAATGTGAGACTGCATGTTCCCTGACATCAATGCAAGAATGGCAAAAATATTAAGTTTATCACATTCAGAAATGAGAGGGACACAAGGCTGCTTGAATAATGAATGAATAAGCACCACATATCAACATACCCCCATTGCATCAAACCATTTCCCCTCTGCTTTCTCTACTTCATTTTTTCTCCCATTTATCACTAATTTGTAGCCATGGAAATCAGCATAAATCCACTAAACCCAGGAGAGAATTGGTAATGACATCTTTCACCAGAGAACATTTTGGTAAAAGGGAGACATGCTCGCGAGCCTGCAGGGTGAGGATTAGACAGCGTCTGTTATGCAATCCATACTTGTCATAAACTACAATCTCACTTGTGTTGCCTGGGATATTGAGATGTGCATTAGCACAGAGGAGAGGAGATTATCATCATGAAGGATGGCAAGCTGTTTCTCTCCTCTATTCTCATGCACACACATTCAAATCTTTTACTTGACAAATCACTTCTGTTGCATAAACAAGAAGTGTTGAGATGTTCTCCAAAAAAAAAAGGTGGTTCTGAACGAGTCTTTTCACTTCAGAATCAGTGTGAGACTTCAGCAAGCGCACTTTGGATTCTGTGTGCAACTACATGTTTACTATGCAAGTGGCGAAGTGACTCAGCTCTTTAAAGATAAATGACTCCACAGAGTTTTGTGTAGATGATCAGATTAAAACCGCACTAATGAACTTTTTTTTTCTAACAGTAGGTCAAATGGCTCCCTGTATGGTAAAAAAATAATGACACTAATGACAAAAAAGAAAGATCACCCAGCTCTGCGGTTCCCTTCACCTCTGTGGAGAATGCCTGACCCCAGGTATTGTTTTGGCTCTTTCCCACAATTTCTCACAGCTCAAGTGTTGCTTTTGGTTGCAGCAAGCAAAAAATCCAATTAAAAACTAACTTTATACTAAGTGCTCGACAGGAGACAAAGTTAGTGCCAAGCTACAGAGTTTAGCTTTTAGCAGTTACAGAACAGATATTTGCATCCTGATCTCATGTCAAAGACTTTATGGAGAGTAAATATTCAACTTTTGAGCACAGGTCTGAGGGACTGTGCTGTATCCATTTTCCATGCCTCAAACACTGCTCCATCCATTCATTGTCTTCTGATAAGCTGGAGTCTATCCCAGTTGACCAACCTGTGAGAGGCAGGGTACACCCTGAACACGTTACCAATCTTAGCCCAAAATCTACACACTCATGCGCTGATGGATTCCTCAGAGGCAACTCTGGGTTTGGCATTTTCCACAAGGTTATTGATTGAACCAACAACCTTCTATTTAGCAGACAACCCACTCTAAGCCACAGCTGCCCATAGTAGCCCATTCAGACTCACCAGTTAATCTAACATTTATGTCTCTGGACTGTGGGAGGAAGCTCAAATCCCAGGAGACAACGTGCAAATCACTGCAACACCAACGTAAAAGTACATTTTAGGATTTTGAATTTAATGCATTTTGGCACCCCTTGCAAAATTACAGCCATAACTATTATTGCATGTACTGTGCAAGTCTGAAAAGTAATGAAAGGCAGAGTCAACAGCAAATCGGTAAAAACTCCAACAGTATTTAACTCAAGCTAAAAAAAAAAAAAGAAGAAAGAAGTGGAAGCTAAAATGGCACCCCAGAGATACATATACAAATAGCTCGTGAGGAAAAGTTCTCACTCTGTCATTCTCCTTCTCACTTCTCTTCTTCCTCTCCAGTCTACATTTCTCCCACAGTCTCCAGCGTCTTTCGATATCCCTTCTCCTTCATGATTGTACAACTCACCCAGCGTCTTTAAACTCTTGCAATTCCTTTCTCTGTCTTGTAGGCATTGTTAGGCATTGCTCTGTAAACAGTGAGAAAGTGGAAACTTTCTGGCGAACACTGTCTTGGCAGTCAAGCATAGCAAAGCAATAGCAAAATATCCTTCCTTTTTCCACAGTGGCGGTCTGCGCTGTCTTTTAGCTGACATGTTCAAATCAATAATTCACTTTCAGTGAGTGCTGGTGTTTTTGCATGTGTGTGTGTGAGAGAGAGAGGGAGAGAGAGGAAGAGCTTGTCTACATGTGTGCGTTTGTTTTTGAGACTCGTATCGGCCATCAGGAAGGTCTCAGTGTTCTGTGTGTCTGACAGATCGACGTGTAGGTTTATCAGGCAGATCCTTGGCCTGATATCATTTTCACAGGCAATTAAAGTCTGCAGCAGGTGCTGGATCTCAGCTAATAAGGACTTACATACTGTCTGTCTTTAAGGTTGAGTGACAGAAAAATAGAGAGAACACCGAAGCGTTAGTTCATCACAAGCGAACGTCTGTGTGTTTCTGCAGGAGTAGCAGCGGGTTGTGTGTATCATTGCATGTGTGCGTATGATCTTGGAGACACGTGTAGGTGTGTGACAAGGCCACGGACATTAATATTCTTACTGCATAAGCAGGTTTGCCACTGGCACTATTATCTTTGTGGAAAAACAAAATGAACAGCACAATCCGTTTCCAAAATGGCCTCGGCACGGTGCAGAGGATAATCATATAATTTGCAGATTTAATTGGAAATATAAATCCCAATGCACACACCATTACGGGCAGCTTTGATATACACTTTGCCGATTGATGCATGATGACACCTCGCAAATGTGGAGGGTCACCCGTGTCACTTTTAAATATCACAGCACCCCAGGAAACCTGATTGGAGCACCAACAACACATTTAAATAGCTGTCCTCACATATTGCTGAGCGAAATTACCTTTTCGACTGTCTCTGCCTGCTGCAGATTAGATTGGCTATATTTTTTTTCTGTGGTCATTTTCTCCATTTGACAGAGCATGGCACAACTCAGGTTGTTGCTGTTGGGGGGGATTTTTGCATTAAATTTTACTAATACCGCCGGTGTGCTGTATTCCGACATTTCAGTCTTGTATTATATGGAGTATGTGATAGGGCTATTATAGCATTATGATATTTCATCTGGCAGTGAGCGAGGTTGTATGGTGGTCCACCTGAAAAGGCTGCAGGCTCCTTGTACATCGCCATACAGTATTGCAGCAGAGTGTAATGCTTTATCAATAAACCACTGGACCGTTTGCTGTTTTCATAATGGAGTCGTGAAAGCCAGCGCTGGCTCCTAATTACCAAGGCAAACAGGGCTTGGCAGCAATTCAGTGGAAAAAGTGCAGAGGAAAGGGATGGGAATAAGAGAAGGGAAAGGACACAAAAGGAAAGACCTAAAAAAGAACACAATTTCATTCCCAACTCAAAGCTAATTATATCTGTTGAAGCAGGAGGAAGGCCGTGTTATGCCCAGTGGACCAACCTCAGAGTTGGTATCAAGATCCCTATCGCCGCCTTATGTCTGCTGCTCTGATAAGACAAGTCCAATTCAAATGTGCCCTCTAAACTTTACCTTCTACACTGTAGTAACTTTATCAGAGACTAAGGTAATGCTGGTGGCAAGGAATGTATGTCATTAAGGAATCCAAGGCTGCTGTACACGGTACCACTGGCAAGATTTTAAAATGATAGGAAGACAAGAGAAAAAAAAAACCAGCACATCAGCAGGGGCTTTTAATCTATACTAAATAAGAAATAGTGGTTGTTAAAATTGGGAAAAAAGAACCAAACAAAACACAATTTAAAGGGGCTTTTAGTGAGGTTGTGGGCTGATGTGCACCTCTGCTAATTGGCCACAAGAATTGCTCTTTTGTGCTTCTGTTTGCATAAAAAGGGGGGTTTGAGCAAAGAGAAGATAAAGTAATTTTTTTTATTTGAAATTAAAGTGAAGTGGCAATGCTTCTACGATCCACTCTTTGACACCTTAAAAAAACAAGTACGCCATGGGTCAGGCCACTACTTACGTCCAAATTGACCAGCACTGACATTTCTTGAGTTTTGAGTTGTTTGTTTGTTTGTTTGTCTGCTTTTTTGTTGTTTGAGAGAATGTGGGGTAGGTCTTAACCCAAAACCAAAGGGCATCACTTAGCATTAACAGCCTGAGCCTCTTTAATTTCAGCATAATTCACTGTTGGAAATAGGGATGAAGCTTAGCTTCAGCAACCACGCCTTGCATTCTGATTGAACCTATATCTGTGGTATGTTTGAGTAATGATGTTCAGTCTTTACCTTTTGGGATTTAGAAGTTGCCCCTGGTGTGAGGCAGTGGGCAAACAAGAGGGGTTGTTCCTTGCGTCTTCGGGTCAGGGAATGGGTCCTGACTGTCGTCTGCACTGATGCGCCAATGACAGTTTAAAGTACCGGGCCTTCTTGGAGTCCCTGGGTGGGGTGCTTAAGGGTGCTCTACGTGGGGATTCTGTCGCCTTACTGGGAGTCTTCATTGGTAAATGGTAAATGACCTGTCCCTAAGGATTAGTAAAGCGCTTTACACATCAGTCATCCACCCAGTCACACACTGGTGATGGCAAGCTACATTGTAGCCACAGCTGCCCTAGGACGCACTGACAGAGGCAAGGCTGCCGGACACTGGCGCCACCGGGCCCTCTGACCACCACCAGTAGGCAACGGGTGAAGTGTCTTGCCCAAGAACGCAACAATCGAGACTGTCCAAGCCGTGGCCCGAACCGCAACCTGCCGATTACAAGACGAACGGCCAACTATTGAGCCACGATCGCCCCAAGATCAAGTGGGCAATGACAGTGAGACTATAGGGGGATGTAATTGGGAGGAAGTGCCTGCTAGCTCAGAACCCGAGCGGTGTTCTGTTACTGGACTTCTGTAACAGCCACAAGCTGCAATTTGTCCATAACAAACACCATGTTTGAACATAACATAAGTAGGCCACAGGTCAATGAGTGATTTTGTAATCATATCATCATATCTGTGTTCTGGATACTCGGGTGAAGAGAGGTTCTGAGCTGCCAAGTGATTACCACCTGGTGGTGGGTTGGATCAGGTGGCGGGGGAGGAGGCTGGACAGACCTGGGGCACCTAAACGTATTGTGAGGGTGTGCTGGGAATGCCTGGCAAAGATCTTCAGCTCCCACCTCTTCAACTCTCACCTCCAGCAGAGCTTCAACATTCCCCTCAAGCAGATGGTGGACACCGGAGGTGCAGGGAACCATCAGGCTGAAGAAGGAGTCCTATCAGGCTTGATTAGCCTGTGGGACTTCGGAGGCAGCTGATATATGCCCACAGGCCAAGCAGAAGGCGACTTGGATGTGGTAGCCTCCAGCTCACACTGAGAATGAGAATCAGCACCTCCAATCCCCTGAACGGCTACCCTGAGGTACCCTTGAGCAAGGTACCATCCCCACACGCTGCTCCCCGGGCGCTGCACTGGTGGCTGCCCACTGCTTCACTGAGTGAATGGGTTAAATGCAGAGAAGAATTTCCCCACGGGGATCAATAAAAGTGTACATTATTATTATTATTATTATTAAGTCTTCGGCCATGGTCCTCAGCCGGAAAAGGGTGCAGTGCCCACTCTAGGTCACGGACGAGTTACTGCCCCAAGTAGAGGAATTTAAGTATCTTGTTGTCTTGTTCATGAGTGAGGGAAGCAGGAGATTGACAGACAGATTGGTGCTGCAGCTGCAGTGATGCAGACGCTGTACCGGTTCATCCTGGTAAAGAGAGAGCTGAGTGTAAAAGTAAAGCTCTTTACTGGTCAATCTACATAATCCCTCTCACCTGTGATCACGAGCTTTGGGTAGCGGCCAAAAGAACACGATCGTGGATACAAGCGGTTTCTCCAAAGGGTGGCTATCCTCTCCCTTGGAGATAGGGTGATGACTTCCAGCTGAAGGAAGTGGCCAGGGAAAGGGAGGTCTGGGCTTTTCTGCTTAGGCTGCTGCTCCTGCGACCCGGCCCGGGATAAGCAGTAGAAAGTTGATGGATGGATGGATTTAGAAGTCACACAGCTATCCACAAATGTCTTTTTGGCCTTTACTACTTCAGGAACACCTCCCTTAATCCTGCATCACCACCTCCACCACCCCACCCTGCTCTCGGGTGAAAATAGATATGGCGTTAAGAGCATATTGATCCAAGAGACTCTAACAACAGCACTTTACCATATGACAACAAAAAACTGCTGTACGTTTGTAATGTAAGCTGTTAGGCAAAATGACTTTGACAGTCTTTGATTAAAACCCTAAAGTCATTCCATTTATCACTGGCCTCACTGTTTGAGCAGGTGTTAAATCAATAAGTTAAATTTCTGAAGTTTAAAGATGTACATTGGAAAAATTCAAAAACAATCATATCTTATTATTGGTCATATTATGGAGTGGCTGAAATTATGTATTCTGTATTCTAGGGTGCCTTCACGTTTTTGTAGATAAATATAATTACATTGCGATTTTCAAATAAATTACATTGAAATTCCACTTAATTACAGAGGAGTTGCACCCTTAGTCACGAGCCATGCTATAAAGTGTTACTGAACATTTTTCCAGTTACAGAAACTTTGTGGTGGAATGAGTGCATGAAGAGAGGGAAAAAATAGAGGGGAATGCACAGCAGAGATCCTGGTACGTTGGATAATTAGGCAGAGATTGGAGAGTGGCAGACAGAATGGGAGACAGGCACACTGGCTGATTCACATGCTCACAGAAAGCAGCAGCCAGCAGCCATCTCACGACAAACATCTGAGAAACTCTTTTCCAGACAGATGAGATCAGAGTTTGGTCTCCTTCATAGCAAGGGGAGGTGGGGGCTTTACGACAGGCATAATTAAAGTCGCCTCAGACTGAGTACTTTCACTTTTCCTCAGTCTCTGATGAGCCCAATTCTCTGAAGTCTGTCCCTTTAGGTCAAACACTCTGAACACAGGCATGTTAAAGTAACCTCCTTTTATCCTAATGATCATAACCCATAGCTAATAGAGCACCAAAAGCTGGCTAAAATGATTCAGAAAGTGGCCTGAATATATTCAATTATAATGATAGAGTTAGCAATGGCACAGTGGAGGCAGTGGTGACTTTCCAAGCCCTAAATGTGCTGCGGTCATCAAGATCATTATTTTTTCATGTGTTGCAAGAGATGGAAAAAAGGACATGATCGGGATCAAAAGCACACAGGGAGCATTCCTAGTTTCTTTGTCAATTTACATTTTTACCAATGCTTTATAAGGCACATGGTAAACTTAATGTTCATGTTACTGTGGCGTTCTGCGTTCATAACCCTCTTAACGCTTAGATTTTATCTAAATCGAGAAGTCTATTTTAAAACTGTGCATCTCATTTATTTGCCTGGCATTCGACCATGAACCCCCGCCCCCCTCCCCAAAAGAAGCACACACAAAAAAACACCCAAAAGCAAAAGGGAACTGTGACAAAATTTAAATTAGCTTCGTTTTTTAAATCTTAATCGAAATGATAGCAATATGGATTTGGGAAGAGGGTGTGAATGCAGGAAATGAAAAGCTTCTTCGTGCCAAGGGAGAAAAAAAAACTTTGCATTGACAAAGTGGCACAGAAAGGAAATAAATGCTTGTTGAATTCTTCACTATCACTGCATACAACACCAGGCTGATGAAATTGTAACAAGCATGATTATTACAATTATTCGCGAGTCTAATAGGCTACGTTCACACTGAAGGTCTTAATGCTCAATACCGATTTTTTGATCAAATCTGATTTTTTTGTCTGCTTGTTCACACTACAAATAAAATGTGCCGCAAACGCGCTCTAGTGTGAACCCTCAAAGCGCAAAAGAAGACGTCACACACAACACGCTCTGTTTAGACCCAGACCAACCAGTTTTGTTTGACTTATGGCCCTTAATATAAAGACTTGTTTCGGACTCTACGTTTCCCAATTTTGCTTTAAGTTATAAAGTTATTTTGTTATTTACAAACGGCCTAATAATTATTCTTATTGCTGTTTTAGAGAGGAGCAGTGCTTCAAAGGATAGTTGCAGATTTCTGTCAGAATCTGCAGATTATACAGTACAAATAAAATGTTCACGTTGTCTTCCCAACAGTTTCACTAACATCTACACTGGATGGCCAGGAAGCGTTCACGATGTCTTCTCCGGCGCTGATAATTGGCGTCTGTCTTGTGTCAGTGACGTAAAAGACGGCTTTAATGCGACATGACCATTCAAACAGCAGTCGCTTTCTAAAACATCAGATATGTATCGGATTCAGTACCACATACGAAAGTGACCCAGATAGGATTTGAAAATATTGGATTTGTGCTGTTCACACTGTCATAGCATGATCGGATATGGGTCGCATAGGGTCAAAAAAGTTGCGCTTTTTGCGCTTTCGCCTGCAGTGTGAACGTATAGTCTTGTAGGCCATGTAGCAGTTCCCCATTTTGCTGCAATATCATCTTTTCGGACTGCAGGGCTCTTTTTTCTTTTCTCTCTTTTTTTCAGAGATGCAAAAGTGGTGTTAGGAAATAAATAGTGAGAGAAGCTGATTTAGTTTTTGTCAATGAGTTTGAGTATATTCTAATGGCTGTTTGGTGAAGGAGCTTGTTCTTGTTCTTCTATTCATGTGAACATACACACACATATGTGAATGTGTGTGTGTGTGTGTGTGTGTGTGTGTGTGTGTGTGTGTGTGTGTGTGTGTGTGTGTGTGTGTGTGTGTGTGTGTGTGTGTGTTGTTTTGGTGGTGGTGAGGGGGGAGTTGTTTGTTTTGTTTTTTATTTCAAGGGCCAACACATCGGTGGGGTGATGAAGGATGACAGTTTCCCATTTTTAATTGCCATGGTTCCTGTTGCCTGGTTGCCTGGGGGGGACAGGAAGGGTGCAGACACAAATATTCTCTAATGAGTATTAATCTAATCACTGTCTGATATAAACAAGGATTCTGTAATGATGTCAGACCCCATCACTACCTAACTCTGGCATTTAGGCTCAGGGAATTAGCATTTCTTAAAAAAAAAAAAAGTCTTGACAAATTGAAGGACATTCTTATGGCAGGGGGCTATAATGATGGCTAGAAAAATTGCCTCACCCATTTCTTTTCAAGAAAGTATTTGACTCTCAAAGGGGCAACTTTTCAGTTATTAATTATGGCACGGTGTTTCCTTGGGAACTGAATGTGCCTGGTGCCAGCGGCTTTGCCAGGTTCTGAAATTTGTCTTACCTGTGATGTAAAAACGATCAGATTGATCAGAAGTGCACCGTAATAAAGGTAACTGCACATATAGCTCAAGGAAAATATGTGTCTGTGTTTCAAGAGCTCTTGGCGTTGAGGAGATTACTTATCTGCTGTTGTCATACACACTAGCAATGGCGCTCACTCCAGGGGGAAATATAGCTACTTGTGTACTCACCTTAACAAAGAAAACAGAGAAAACTGCACCCTTGTCTGCCTTGTTTACCTCACTAGATTGAGAGGGTTACCTCCAAGGGCAAGGGGACATGAATAATGCCTACCACCTGCACCTGTTTCCTCTGGATGCTGCGGCTTTAATTACCTCAATTAGCATTTGGGAGATTGTTTGTAAGGATCTGTATCTACAGTGATGGAGCATACGCTCAAAGGGGATGCTAACTCATTGGAAAACACAGACAAATTGTCTTCCACTGTAACCTTCTGCAGCAGTTGTGACTCCGAGCGTACTTAGAATGAGTTCTGTGCTCAGACAGAGAGATAACGATAATGTGTTGACACATGATCAAATAACATGCCATGCTGCTAAAACTTAGTGCAATGAAAAAGTAAGACGGAGATGTAATCTGTGATCTGCAGGAAAACAAAACGGCATAATTTAAAGATGCAAGATGACAGAAATGTGAACTAATAGAATTTCTCTCCTCGCTATGACAGTTTATTAGAAGTCTGCAGGGGGAACTGTGCAGGTTTCAGCCCTCTTTTGTTGAGTCTTCGAGTCCAAAGTATACCGCACCATGATTTTGTTCCTGCTTTACCCAGTGATCTGTAACATGTGATTTGTCCCCTTTCATTTCCATAATGGCTTCTTGAGCTCCCTCATGGAAACATACGGAGAACCCTTCTCACTGTATAGGATTTGTCCTGCACTAATGGAGCTGAGATTGGATTCTGGCACTTATGTGTGCCTAGATGATTCCTCCTTTTTAGCACCGTTCTCCTTTGCCTCATACATAATACATAGGTTTAAAGCAGTATTGCTTTGCAGGAGATCTCATTTATTAACATGGGAGTCTCACGGGGATCAGAAAGCTCAGCATCAAAGTTTGCTTCAGCTCTGCTCTCATCATGACTAGGAACACTTGGGATTTCCACCAACAGGTTGGATTATCATCAGTATTATCAGTGACTGTGTTTTTAAACAAACTGCCTGTCTGCAGTTAATAAGGAAAGACCATTTGTTAAATGCTCACTGTATTTTTTTTCCTGATAAGA
Source organism: Mchenga conophoros (assembly GCF_057382185.1). Taxonomy (NCBI): domain Eukaryota; kingdom Metazoa; phylum Chordata; class Actinopteri; order Cichliformes; family Cichlidae; genus Mchenga; species Mchenga conophoros. The sequence continues at coordinate 14,050,247 of NC_140530.1, forward strand.
TCAGTAGAAATCCAAAAGCTTGAACATTTCTTAGGAGGGAATGCTGCAGAAGGTGTAGACCTCAGTTTAGGAGCATCATCCATATTTAAAATAAGAATGGGGAACAGCTAAAAGACCTAGCTGAAAAGATCAGAGAAGTGAACCATGAATAGGTAAGGTGTTAGCGTTCAGCTATATAAGCAAAGCCTTGAATTCTGAATTTAACTAGAATGAAATAAATAGGGGTTATATTGTTGATATGGGATTGCTGAGGACGACTTACAGGAAACTGTGGGTTGCAGTGATTTGAAAGGCAAAGGGTTTAAAATAAAACTTACCTTTTAAGGCGCAACACTTACACAAATGTAATATTTAACAGAAAAAGGAAAGCATCTCTGCAAATCTGCATCCAACAGTCGGAAGCCCCGAAAAAGAACTCTTGCCCCAAGTCTGACCCGAACTTAAAATAGTGCTAGCCCAGAACAATTACCTCTCTCCCTTTTTATACCTCTCACTCGCTCGCTCACTCCAAGAGGGAGGCACATCTCCATAAGTTATTTCATTATCTCACAGCTCCGCTTTCTCCCTCTCTGCTTTGTTTTTCTATCTCCCTGCGTGTATTGCTTCCTTTGGGAGGTCACACAGAAGGGTATGGGATTATCTACTAAACAGAGGACATTCCAGAAATGATTTTGCAGTCAAAGTGTTGGATATAATAATCTGAGCTGTCACACGTCTGCAGCGTTTATTGGCTGTTTGGTAAATGGCTGCGTTCAAGTCATCACCTTTTACATTTCTTTTTCTATTTAGAAAAAAAAACACACTTTGACTTTCTTTTTTGTTTCTTTTACATACACTTAGATTTGGGCTGTTGAGAGTCAGAACATTAAATTTGTTGTTATGAACTTAATTCAAGGTTGTGCCGGTTAATGGCTTCTAAAAGAATGACTAAACACCAGCTGTGAAATAGTCAACAGCGAAATGCTTAAAGGTGTCGAAATGGTCAATGAAACAACTGGAGCTTTATACGACGAAGGAAAAAAATCATTTGATACTCCAGATATTTGGCTTCTTTGTTATTTCATAGCAAAATTATCCACAGTGCTCTTTGGTGGGTGATGGTTTTAATGACTGCTGAGTGTCATTAGGCAAACAGTAGAAATTATAGGAACTGTTCAGTGTGAGAAGATACACAAAATCATCTTTTGATTGTCTTCTAATGTTGCAGAGGCAGTTGCATTGTAATTAGCAGTACTTAGTAATCTGAGGTAGACGAAAACAGTTTTTTTTCAAAGCCCCTTTTGATACAGCCTCATCTTGAGGCAAACAACAGTTTCAGAGGTGTTACGAGGAGATTATTTTTGCGGTTGAAGCTTAACTCCGTGTTAGTGTTCAAAAAGAAGTTATACAAAAAGTAAGCCTTTAATTTATAAAAAGATTTTTTTTATTCGCTGGCTGTGTGTTTGCCTGTGTTACATGGATGGTCTTGTGACTTTGATCAAACGAGTTCAATTAAAGAGCGCGATGAGCACAAAGTCCCGCGCGTACGTGTGTTTGAGAGTGCGTGTGCATACAGTGTGACTATAAGTGTTTGAAGGTGTGGGTTCCCGCATGTCTCTGTCCTCTCCTGGTCTGACTCTGTAGTGCTTTGATTTGAGCGCGGTGATCCAGCTAAAACTCGGAACAAATACGCGGATTAGGCCGCAGCAGTGCCGATAACACTCTGATCAAAGTGGCCCCGCTGCTCCGACAGGCACAGAGAGGAAAATATGTTAAAGGAAGAGGCACTGCACACACACATACACACACAGTCAAAGTCACACACTTTTTATCTCCACTAACAGACAGACAGACAGGAAGAGATTGTCCTGTTTTATTTTCCTATTTTCCAACGGCTCTGCTGTCAATAGCTCGGCAGAGAATTTATTCCAATCAGTCCGGGCAGAGTCCATCCCCAGGGTTGCCGAGACCAATAACAAATTTCTGTTCTTCCCTAATGGGGCGCATTCAATCACCCTCCTGCTTTTCTTTTATACTGTCTCCATTTTACAGTTGTATCATTAACTTCTAACAAACACACACAGTGAAAGGATCTTTGGGCAGCAACGATCAGTTTATTGTCTAAAGGTTTCAAACCTTATACTGATTCTTTTTTTTAATCATTGTTGTACCACAGCCTGCATGATCTACCCACACAGGTATTTTCACTTGTGTTATCTGGTTAAATCTGATTCTAAGACTCTAAGACTGAAGGGGGAACACAGCTGATTGTTATCTCCCTCTCTATTGTTTTTCTGTGTGTGTGTTTTCATCTGCCATTGTATGAAAAGCACAGGCTGTACTAATAAAGTTTAACACTTGCTTTGTTATATTCCTAGTAAGCCTTAGCAGTGTCACGATGACAGCACCAGCACATTAGCAGGCCACTGAAACATGGAATTCAGCCTTCATTCGTTCATTTATTTGCCACTGTGTGTTCACACGTTGTGTGAGATGTCAAAATGGTGTCTGTGAAAAAAAAAAAGCTGCTGTGCGCTTTTACACTTTAATTTCGCGTTGTGGTGACGTCATAGTGAACCATTAGTTTTTCACCCGTCTTCCATATAAGAAGTATCTTGAACAAAGTTAATGTTTTTACTGATAGTCATACTTATTTCATAGGAATGTAAGTGTCAGTACTGAGGATGAAACGGGTTCAGCTATCAGTCTAAAATCAGACATAAGATAAGATAAGATAAGATAAGATAAGATAAGATAAGATAAGACTTTATTGATCCCACAACGGGGAAATTTTTGCGTCACCTCAGCTCAGGTACAGATATGTGAAGGAAATACAAAAATACAAATAAGTACAATCAATGAAAAAAAGTAAGATAATACACTATATACAATGGTAGCATACACAGTATGTGATTATGGATATAGTTGGAAATATTTTAAGACATAAACTATATAGCTTGGAAGGTCATGGAAGGTCCATTATGCATGAAGTGGTGACCGTGGATGTTCATAAGATACAGAGTATGACTATGTAATGACATGCTTACTCACTGGTTTAGATCCCATTACTACACTAGGCTTAACACTGTTACTTAAATCAATAGAAAATGACCAAAAGGAATATTCCAGCTGATAACAGCAAACTCAAAATGCTGTAGCATCAATTTGGAAACCAAAATTGACCCTTTATGTTCACAAAACGGTATGTTTCATACTTGATTTATGCAGAATTTCTGCTTGTTCATAAAGCTTTAAACTTAATATTGTAATCATATAAGTGTTCATTATACATGTTTATGCACTAAAAATGTGACTCATTTGTTCCTCTTTGCACTAAATGGCCGTGTTATACGTTCTGTTCACTTTCCACCTTTAAGCAACAGCAGGTGCACATTTATCGGAGGGAAAATCAACTTGTCTGTAATATTGACGACCTAATTAATTTAGAGGACAATCTCTCCTATTAGTGTAAATCTTCCTCTGTCTTTACTGTACTCTGTGTACACAAATGCACAAATGGTAGTAATGAGTATTATCTATGCATTACATTTTAATAATTTTAACAGTTTAAGTTAAATGTGGTCACTCAGCCGCCTGGGAGAAGGTATTTCAGTTCATTACATTTACACTTATTTCGCTGCCATATACAGTAGATATCAGAGTCGAACCCCCTGAAGGAGTCTTGCTGCAGTCCAGCAGCAGAGCTGAGGAGTTTAAGGGTTGAAGTGCTTTCCCTTCTGCCGGCACCAGCTCATTACTTATCCATGAAGGACTGTTAACCACACTGAAATAGAATCAGATCTATTCACAACAATGGTTTTAATTAGATCTCCGTGTGTGCACCACAGTGCGTGTGGATCTGTGTGTGTATACGGAGTGTGTGCTTGTCAGTGGACAGCAGCAACCTTGAAACCTGGGAATCCCAGGTGAAACGTGACGATGCACTTCGTGTGTTTATCACCTAAGACTAATTGATTAATGTGTTTCACCGCTGATGTCGTCCAGAAAACAAATGGCCCTCACCACACACACACACACACACACACAAACACACACACATTGTTGAACTTTATGTAATTAACGCCTGAATGGACCATGTTTTTCAGATGCGCCAGAGCTGATGTGGAAAATAGGAGGGGATTAATGCAATCCTCTCTTAATTCCACAGTCTGCTTCAACACAAGAGGCTGACCCGATATAGTCAGTGAATCCTATGTAGTTAATAGGGTAATTAATACTTAAGTCGTCTTAACACTGTACCATTTTCTATGGTACCGTGACATCACACCTTGTGTCCACGAAGGGCGTCAAGGGATTTTGGAACAAATCTCTTCTCAACCATCCAATTAAAAAGCTCATCAACACGCATATTTTTTTTCCATTTGCCTGCTTGGTGTGGCAACATGCTGCTTGCAACACAAGCGGCTATTACCAAGATTATTATTCAAGATCACCTCAACACTGCAATCATATACTTTATTCAGCATGTGAAAGCACTATTATGGGATTAATTGAAGCTTGAAAATATTTCACATTAATCCTGTCATATATCATATTTCACAGTCTGATGTCTGGTCAGTCTGATCTTTGAGTAAGGTTAAGTGTGACATGTCAAGGACTCACGTGAGCCGGGAGGGGGGGTAGGAGAAGCAAAAGGAGTGCCTGATCGGAGCGATGGGTGACAAAGGAAAAGGGGAGTGGAGAAGATAGAAGAAGACTACGAGGAAGAAAAGGTGAACGAGAGAGAGAGAAAGTAGGGTGTGATTTCCTGTGCGACAGAGCCCCATAGCAGACACAGAAGGAACAGCAGGTAAGCAGCGCTGTGAAGAGAGATCCTACGCTGATATATTTTGTCATGTCACATCACTTCATCCATTGTGGCCGCTGAAAAGACTTGTTTTTGTTGTTGTTGTTGTTGTTATTCTATGAAAATAGTTAATTAATTAAGGTAATGTATCCAGAGAAAAGCAGGTAAAGAGTCAACATGATATACTCTTCTTTTCTTCTTTCCACTGTCTTGGTCTACATGGAATTTATCAATCAGACTGAACAATGACTTTGCCTGCTGGGGTTCATCAAGCTTTTCAAGGACCAGACTCTGACAGAAAATGTTAAAGTAGAAATTAGTTCTAAGAAACTCTATTTATATGAGACTAAATCCACTGAGAAGGGGAAAACATGACTTCACTATTGTCTCCTAAAAGAAACACAGAAGGCTGGTGGGTAATAAAACTAATCTTAAATCCCATTTGATTTAAAACAAAACTCTGTTGGCAACCTCGCCTTTTTTTTTTCTTTCAACATTCTTTCCTCTGGAAGCTCAAAGTTCTTGATTGTATAATATATAAATACACTTCTTGAATTTCCTGTAGCGCCATACTATTGTATTGAGTGCAGTATTGTTCTTTTGCTTTTTATGCTCACATATCAGTGGATAAAAAAAAAATACTTACAATCAACACATAATAAATAAGAAATTAATTCTATTTAAGTCAAACTCCTTTCATTGCAATATCATGTGTATTTAATTTACTTGACAGTAGGCTTTTTGGTTGTAAGAGGTTAGTTGTTTGGTCCCAATCAATCACATAATCAGTAATCATCTAAAAAAAAAACGTTATTAGGAGGTAGTGAATAAACTAATGGTCATAATCAGAATCAGAGAAAAGGACACAAGTATTAACACTAATCCTTCTGGGATATTGCAGGTATTATAAGTGCACAGGTGTGCAAATATATGTTGTGGCGTACAAAACGTGATGGAGTACAGCGAGCTGGGTTCAGTCCGGTTCGGTGTGTGTCGGTCTGACCCAAGTAGATGAATTAAAGTGTCTGATAGCAGCAGGAAGGAACATTTGTAGTACAACTAATGGCTCAAATCCACCAATTTGACTTCCCCTCTCAAACAGTCCACTCTTTATTAATGTTTTACTGCTTTAATTAGGCTTAATTACACTTCTATTGGTGGCTGCAGAATGAAGACCATTAGAGAGTTGTTGGTGATGACCAAGTAGATGAAAGATACATTTTAGTAGTTTTTGCTTGTTGTCCACTATCAAAGGTTTTATGGTAAAAGGTCAACATTGGTCATATAACTGTCTTAGATAAATTGGAAACACTTTCAACAGAAAGATGGGAAACTCGCTAGTTAATAAGACCAATGCTCGGCACCACACGTACTAGCTTACTTTCTTTTGTCTGAGCGAGCTCAAATGAGGCAAACTGTGAAGTACTCTAAATGCAGGTATCCTGATTAATACATTCACTATTTTTTTTTGCTTTTATTTCATTTTGTGAAACTTTAATCCAAAACAAGTGCTGAAAAAAGCAAACTAGTTCGGTCAAAATGCAAATTATGACTGTATTATAAGCATTATGAATAGTCCTGCAAACATAAATTCCTCCTCACAAGATTTTTAAACTAAGGGACCCATTCAATGGAAGTTACAGTTTCTCTATCATAGTTTTATTTTTAACAGATTCTTAGGTTGTATTGGCTTAAAAAAACGTTTAAAAGAAAAATGAAGGATAGCTCTGTTTAAACCCAACCACAATAGTTTTCTAAGCCCAGCTAAAATGTTTTTAGCCTTATACCAAACTCCTTGTAAAAGCAAAACAAAAAAACAAAGTAAGTCATATATTCCCATGTTGAAGTTGAACTACAGTGTCTTGAATTATTATTTTTCCATCACAGTAGTATATATATTGCAAATAATCGTCCTTTGGTGTGTTTTTATGATATCTGGAACAACACTAAATGAGAACACCTTTGAACATTGCAGGAAGAAAATAAATAAGTACAGTATTCTTAAGCATGGACTGTGCAGCATGCACCTAGTTGCCATGCTTATACACTGATTATGCTAGTGTTTTGAAACCAAGCATGTTGAGCAAGGCTTAGGTCTACCTTAAAAAGCAAGGACACCGCATATAAAAAAGCACCACCCCAAAATACCACCCTCCGTCGTCCTATCTATGCAGAGATTGTATTATATTTTTTTAAAAAACCACAAGACAAACAATTAAAAGCATAAAGTCACCTTAAAAGTCTTTAATGAGGTCATAGATCAAGTACCATAGACTTCTACGATCTAACTTCTTTTTACAAGCAGAGGTGTCGCCCCCTGCTGTCCATAAGAAACAATGGAGGCTTCAAGGACTTCCAAGTTGGCTTCACTTTTCAGCTCATGTCCATCTCTTATATACAGTCTAAGGATTCATCAACAGCCAAACCTTACAGGGCTTAGTTTAAACTTTTTACCTTTAAATATGTGTTACTGCGCACACTCATATGTGTTTCTGATGTTACGCGCTTTGATCAGTGAAGAAACAGCATGCTTTTTTTTGAAGGTAACATCCAAACTGTCAGACTAAAAACCACAGAATTCAGTGACATTATGAGTCAGACGTTTAATTGCACACTACAAAAGAGATGAAAGGTCAGCGTGGTCAACAAAATGGCCACAATGCTCTGCGACTGTACTACATACTGTTTTCAAGCCTTAAATATGACACATCCAGGGAAAAGCCAATGAGACAAGTGTGACCACTCTCAATTGTGTGCCTCCTCTAAATGTGATGACTACACACAACGATGCGGCACAATAGTAAGTGGCATAGCAGGGTCCAAATAAGCAGCTGAATGAATGCATTTTTCAGACACCATTATTCGGATGTGGCGATGCGCGCACAACAAACGTACCCCACAACAAACGGAGGCATCTGGAGGAGAGAAAAAAAGTTCCTTTCACTGAGCTGGCATGATAAGAGCGTCTGTATTTCCACTCCCTTTATCACTTCCAGTCCCAGACAATGGATTGAATTTCAAAAGCCAATAAACAAGGGAGATGTCCATTCTGCATGGCAGTTATCACAAGCTAGCGTCCCACTCTCATTTGCTCACCCTCCCTCCCTCCTTCTCTTCCTTCCCCTTTTTTCTGAAATGAGCAGGAAAAAAGAGATGAAAATTAAAAGTGGGGAGGGAGAGCTGTGAGAGAAGAAAAGGAGCAGAGGAGATGAGACACCTTCATGCTCTGGCTCTTCTTTCATTGGACTGATAAAGGAAAGCATCAAGGCCAGGGGTGGATGTGGGTTTTTTCTTTTCTGTTAACTGAATGAGGCTTTTGAGGGTGATAGTGAGGAGCCGCTCCCCTGAGAGATGTTTGGAGGAATGGGGAGTGGTGAGCCAACATAATAAATATTCTTATCTGTTATTGTCATTGTAATGGGACAGGGCAGAGGGAGGGAGGATGCAACAGCGGATAGCTCTGTTGGTGCCAAGGGACCTGACTGTGTTGACATGCAGAGGAGAGAAAATCAAAGGGAGAGATGGAAAGTGAGAAGGGAAGGAGCAAGCATAAAAGATTTTAAGCCAGGGGGAGTTTGTGTGTAATTATTGATGGGTTGTCCTGGTAGGGAAAGAGGATATGGAACAAGAAAAGGTGACAGGCAAGCTTTTCTCCCACAGCCCATTTACTGTATCACTCACTGCCAGGTGTTCTCAACAGGTGAGAGGGAGTGCAGTTAAGTTCAAAGGCATTTCATAAATGAGCTATTATGTCGGCTTTCTTATATCTTCACTTTGAGGAAACATCAGTTGTGACACTGAATTAAATGCCTAAAAGACAAACGTACTTGGTATTAGGATTTTTGCACCAAAACCAGTTCATTCAGTTCATCTGATCACTTATGCTGTAGTTAAATGTTTGGTGAGCTTCAAGTGCAAAAGTGCCTTGATGAGGGAAATATGATCTGTATTGCAAATAGTGCTGCATTGAAGCTTTGTTAATATTAGGAAATGAGGTCGTAATTGAAAGGAACAAACACAGGCAATCAGTAGAAAACAGGAAATGAAGAGGAAACTTTAATGTTTTGTCTACTTCCACTTTCTACCTCTGTGAACTTGAACCCAGATCAAAGGCATTAGTGGGCTTTGTCGCTTGTAGTGAACAATGGGTCTTTGTGAAACATAAAAATGCTGCTGTTTTTCTTTTGTTGTTGTTGTTGTTTCATTAGGGCCCATCTCCACAAATTCCAGTTTCTGGGACATTATTTTTTCAGACATTCAGCTGTAAGGCCCAGGATTTTCCAAGACGGGAACATTTTTGGGGCCGGGAGCCTAGTTTCAAGTGAATATCGTATTTTCTGTGGCGCTAGAGGTTGTATATTAATCAAATATACTTCCTAAAGAAAAAAAAAACACCTTAGGCAGTTAACCCTAAGGAGTAATAAAGAGGCGATATTGAGTCAGGAGGGTTATATATAGACCACCAATCCATTTTAACAAATGCTGCCCGGTTTCTTCTCATGGGGGGAGCCTTCACTGCGAGCACCGTGTAATGAAAGTCTTCTTCATTACTCACATGACTAACTCATCACATTGATTTGCACTTTGGTAATTTATGAACACTAAAAGGGGAAATAACTAACCACAGATTGCCTGTGTTTTATCTAATCCTTGCTATATCATATGACGTTGATAGCTGCATCTCAGGTTAAGTGGATGACGGCCTGGCATCGGTGCCGCACTGGGTTTAGCTACGCCGACAGATACCATTTCTAATTGTAAAATTCCTGCTGAAGTCATTAAATGAAAGATTACCTCTTGTTGTGTCTGCTTTTTATAATTTGGACTAGTGTTTGCACATTGGTGTCCATCTGTGAAGCTCCATGGCTATGCAGAGAGAAAGATTATGGGAATTTCTTCTATGCAGAGGCTATGCACTCGCAAGGAATCGTCCAAAAAACAGTTGACTGTTTGGTGAGAGGTGAATGCTGATTGGCCGATACGCTGGCTGAAACAGGAGACATGACAAATGTAGTGGAGTTCACATTGAGGAGTAAGAAACACAAAAACTAAGAAAGATCAAAGAAACCTGTCAAAAGCAATGGCTCGATGTGGACCTGCAAACCTCTGCACTACAAATAGCCCTTTCCCACTCGAACCGTCCTGTCACGTCATCTGTATGCGGCATGAACGCCACAACAATGGAGGACGTCAAGGCGATGGTATACCTGCTGCTCAGTCTGTGGCTTTTCGTCAGACTTGGGAATCACATTGGTTTTTGTGTAGCTATTTCCCAAATTTCCAGGTTTCAAACAAGGCGGTTTTGATTTTTGTGAAGGAGATGCCTTAATGGCTCATCGAGTGATGCCACTGACTAGCCAATCGGTAATCGGTAGCATCCCTCAGATTACTTGGAAACCCGACCGAGCGGCAACTAAAAAAATACCTGGTACCAAGTGCTACCACCTAATGGAAAAACCTAAACCCTAACCTGAGCCGAGCAGTGCTGTGCTGAACCAGCCCGAGGAGGTATAGTAGGAAAGGACTATAATGCGTGGGCAGTCCATTACCAGTTCAAGGGCAGCTACAGACTGGCCATCCTTCTGAAGAGAGGGTCAGATGAGGGCAGTGTCAAAGATACGAGCTACAACTGGTCTACAACTGATCTGTCCACAAGCCAGCCACAGAGGAGAGTGAAGTTACAATATTCAAAGAGCAGAAGTAAAGCTAAGTGTTAAAAAATAATGAAAAGCATCCACTGCAGTCACTGTCTGTGCATTTTTTGCTGTATTTTTTTTTATCTTTAATGATTTTTTCATGCTTCTCCTATTCCTGGTTGATGATATAAATAATTGGCAAACTACGTGGTTACGTAAATAACAAAGTAGATGTAATCATGTTATACTATTCCTACATTGTTAAATAGCAGGGTCTAGAGGTGCGTCTGCAGGAAGTCCACACTGTAAAGTGTGGCCCGCTGAAGCTGCTAGCAATCTCATACAACCAGTGGCTAATGGTGCTTTTATGTGTTTCCCATCTATACAGTGGGGCAAAAAAGTATTTAGTCAGCCACCGATTGTGCAAGTTCCCCCACCTAAAATGATGACAGAGGTCAGTAATTTGCACCAGAGGTACACTTCAACTGTGAGAGACAGAATGTGAAAAAAAATCCATGAATCCACATGGTAGGATTTGTAAAGAATTTATTCGTAAATCAGGGTGGAAAATAAGTATTTGGTCACCTCAAACAAGGAAAATCTCTGGCTCTCACAGACCTGTAACGTCTTCTGTAAGAAGCTTTTCTGTCCCCCACTCGTTACCTGTATGAATGGCACCTGTTTGAACTCATCATCTGTATAAAAGACACCTGTCCACAGCCTCAAACCGTCAGACTCCAAACTCCGCCATGGCCAAGACCAAAGAGCTTTCGAAGGACACCAGGAAAAGTATTGTAGACCTGCACCAGACTGGGAAGAGTGAATCTACAATAGGCAAGCAGCTTGGTGTGAAAAAATCAACTGTGGGAGCAATCATCAGAAAATGGAAGACATACAAGACCACTGATAATCTCCCTCGATCTGGGGCTCCACGCAAGATCTCATCCCGTGGGGTCAAAATGATCATGAGAACGGTGAGCAAAGATCCCAGAACCACACGGGGGGACCTGGTGAATGACCTGCAGAGAGCTGGGACCAAAGTGACAAAGGTCACCATCAGTAACACACTACAACGGCAGGGAATCAAATCCCGCAGTGCCAGACGGGTTCCGCTGCTGAAGCCAGTGCATGTCCAGGCCCGTCTGAAGTTTGCCAGAGAGCACATGGATGATACAGCAGAGGATTGGGAGAATGTCATGTGGTCAGATGAAACCAAAGTAGAACTTTTTGGTATAAACTCAACTCGTCGTGTTTGGAGGAAGAAGAATACTGAGTTGCATCCCAAGAACACCACACCTACTGTGAAGCATGGGGGTGGAAACATCATGCTATGGGGCTGTTTTTCTGCCAAGGGGACAGGACGACTGATCCGTGTTAAGGACAGAATGAATGGGGCCATGTATCGTGAGATTTTGAGCCAAAACCTCCTTCCATCAGTGAGAACTTTGAAGATGAAACGAGGCTGGGTCTTCCAACATGACAATGATCCAAAACACACCGCCCGGGCAACAAAGGAGTGGCTCCGTAAGAAGCATTTGAAAGTCCTGGAGTGGCCTAGCCAGTCTCCAGACCTCAACCCCATAGAAAATCTGTGGCGGGAGTTGAAAGTCCGTGTTGCTCGGCGACAGCCCCAAAACATCACTGCTCTCGAGAAGATCTGCATGGAGGAATGGGCCAAAATACCAGCTACTGTGTGTGCAAACCTGGTAAAGACCTATAGTAAACGTTTGACCTCTGTTATTGCCAACAAAGGTTATGTTACAAAGTATTGAGTTGTATTTTTGTTATTGACCAAATACTTATTTTCCACCCTGATTTACGAATAAATTCTTTACAAATCCTACCATGTGGATTCATGGATTTTTTTTTCACATTCTGTCTCTCACAGTTGAAGTGTACCTCTGGTGCAAATTACTGACCTCTGTCATCATTTTAAGTGGGGGAACTTGCACAATCGGTGGCTGACTAAATACTTTTTTGCCCCACTGTATGTTGCATCTTCACTGTGTGTAAACAAACACCTGGTTATTCTCTGTGCCACCTATGAGTCCTGGTTACATCCAGCTGCTGCTTATCGTTCCAACACCACCTAACAGAGCATCTTTTTGCACACATCTGCTGAACTTCATATATCATCATTGGCTATATTGATTCATCATCTGTACACACCACACTCCAAGACCATGCGCCCCGTTAAATGGTCAGCTCTGGACATTTACTGTGAGTTATCATGGTAGGGTTCTACCTATAGACTCAACAGACTGGTCTCCAATGCCCAGTGGACAATTACAATGTCCAGCATGCAACAATGTATTTTCAGCTAAATGGACTTGCTGTAACATACCGCTTTAGCCCTGGGACTTATATATACATTCTCTTAACAAGTTCTTGATGTATGTGATGTATATTCCATTTAAAGCACACCCTAACTCTCCTCTTTATAGACAAGACGTCACACAGAGCTTTTAAAACATGAAATAGCCTGTGTTCTGCACGTCTCACAGCCTAATAGACTGACACGTCAAAGCTCCTCTAAGGGACTGGTTTGCTTTTACTCGTTTTCTGTAAAGATCACTGTAAAGTGAAGCGGGTGCTGATATTTGCTGTAAGGCAGATGTGGGTGGAAAAGTGTGATTCTTTTACTTTGGATGTCTTTTAAAGTGCACATGTTGCCAAAAGTTGTATTACCGAAATCCACCTGTGTTATTTATTTTGTGGTGAAGGCACACACAGAACAACCATGAACACAAGTCAAAGCTTCACAAGCAAACATGGACATAGTGTTCTCTGTCTTATTGTGATTTCCTTGTAGTTTAGGCAAGCTGGCTGCCAGCCTCCACACTCAGTCTGATCAATTATTTAAGCTACCTTGAGCTCTCTGGGTTTTCCCGGGATTTATTAGGTCCAGCTGCTGGAAGTCTGGGACAATGAAAAACATGATGCATGGAGAGAGAGACAAAACCACAGAGACTCATCAGCCATGTGCCACTTAATGCCAAGCAGGGAGCATGAGTAGTGGAAGAGCTGCTTTTCAAAGCAGTGTATGCGATGATGTCTTTGCTTCCCAGCGGACTGCATGCTGGCGGGAAAGTTTGGCAAGTTGAGTGCCCATTCTGCGGTGGATGATGGTGCAAGTGACATGATAGCAGACTGCGCCTGAGATATGATGCTTTAAAGTGAAAGGAATGAGATATGGGGGAGAGGGGGAAAAAAGAAAGGCAGAGAAAAGAATGGTGTGTGTGTTGTTTGCCTGAGCAAGAGTTTATTTGTGCAGATGCTGCTTAGCATTTGTGTGTGCGCGCGTGTGTGCATGTTTTCTCCCACACAGTGGCAGCCTGCAGCAGTAATGAACAGGGCCTAGGGATAGCTGAGAGGATGGGAGGTGGCAGATCATAAATAATCATTTATCCCACCGTTTCCCCTGCTTCGCTGCCTGACAGACCAGTGGCTACACAGGCAGGGAGCAGCCAGCAGCGCGAGCTGAGACGCAGCTGCATCAGCCAGGATGCATATGTGGCCTCGGTGCTTTGGGGCAGATTTTCTTCCCAGCAGGTCCGTCTCGTTGATACTCCAGCGAAATAGGCGAGAGGAGAAACTACAAAATAGTGAAAATGATTTGTAACCCGTGCAAGAAACACAGAGAACATTTGCACAGAAGAGCCGCCACGGAGACAAAGCCGCTAACAAGAAAGGCTGCTATAAACTTTGAGAGAGTATCAAGTAATGAAAAGGTAAATGAAAATCAGAAGCTGGTCTGTATTGTTTTCGTGTTATTTATCTTAAAATCAATAGCCACCTCACCCATTAACTTTTAATGTGTACTTCCAATTGGAGCCTGAAATTAAACAGTGCTGGAGGAAATCAGCAGCACATAATGGCAGAGCCCTGGGGGGAAATTCACTCATAAACACAGGTTTGCTGTTCCTGCGGAGGAGGGGTATCCACTTGTGAGTGGCAAAAATTCATTTTGAGCACAGGGGTGATAAACCGAAGATCTATGCTGCACTTAAAACCATCGTCAAAAAGCTTAGTGCTATTAGTCAGGCAACAAGAAGCATTCGCGATCTTTCACAATAGTGGAGCCTATTGAAGTGCAATGGCTTGTGCATCCCAGCAGCAGGATACTGATAAAAGGAGATGCAGAGAAAGAGATATTGTACTTTCTTGGTATCCATAAGTCCCAGAGCTCCAAACTTTGTATTGCATTCACGCTTGATGAGAATTTTCTTAGCAAGCAAGGAGATGGGTATAAAACAGAATTTTCTAGAAAAGCACATTGTTCAGACTGTGCAGGAATAGTTTCACACTGTGAGATTTCTTTTGGAAATGCACTCGTTTTTAGAGAGAGAATAGAGATTTTTCCTCTTTTTTCCTTCCCTTCCTGTCTTTCTTAGCCGCTGCCTAACTACATAGAGGGACATGTGTGAGCTCTAACTAATACAAACTACAGTGACTGCACTCAACACTCAGAGAGCAACATTAATCAGTGCTCCAGCACCTCGGTCTTCTCCAGCCAAGCAGAGTAAATCAGGAAGAAGTTGGACAGAGAAAAAAGAGGAAATGGCTCTGATTTAATTTATGGTTTCCGCTTTCATGTCGCCACATGCCTGACTAAGTGTCAAAGTGGCATTTATGATGTATGAAATTAAATTACGGAGGAACACCGCCACACACAAAGCACAACACACCTGCAATGTGTTCTTATCTCAGCAGCTTTACTTGAAAAGGTTTCCTCAGTCCTCTCTTTTTGCCTGTCTACACATCACAGCAAGAAACCAAATTAAATCTTTATTATGCTCGTAATCAAAAAGAAACTCTTTTCGGGACATTTTTAAAAAAAATTGGATTAACATTTTGTGCATTTTCACTCATATTGACATAAATTTGAGTAAACCTGCAGAGAAAATAAAAATGCCTTTTTTTTTAATGAACGCTTTGATGAGAAAGTACTGTTATGTTTTTCGTTAACTCTCTCAGAGCTTAGATTTGTACAGTTCCGTTTTGAATGTCTACAGTAGGCCCCAATATGCCGAGAGGCAGGAGTGTCATGGGCTGATTAATGACAGAGAAATGACGGATGTATATTGAACTTAGTCTTCCCAGTGCCCACTGGTTACGTGCAGTAAGGACCAGAACTTATACACAACATAATGATGTAGCATTTTATGAATCCCTACTGAGAAAATGTCTTAATGTTCTCTCCTTCCAGGTGGTTTAGAGCAGGGGGTCAGATACAGTTCAGGGCTGCTACAGCTGGTAAACACTCAGTGAGTTGTAAGTCTATCAAATGCACACTAGGCAAGGTGAAAACACTAGAGCTGATTTGTGGTGAATCTGGAAGCTAAACTGTAATTTTGAGCATCATTTTCAGTCGACAATTTGCTTACAAATAATGGAGATATTTTATTGTAACTAAAAAAAAACAGGCAAATGTAGATGAGATTCTCTGGAGTAACAGAGCTTTACTAAATGAATTCTTATTGAAGTTTTGCCATCTTGGAGCAGTTATTTGGCCTTTTTTAGCGTCTGTCTAGTTGCCAGTGGTCACCTGAAAATAACAGCAATGTATAAAAGCAGCATTAAAATATGATTTAAAAAATCCTTAAAAACTGCTCTAAAAATCTTGTGATTTCACACCCAAAAAAAATGAAGAGCACTTGAACAAAGCACTTACGTATATTTTTGCTGTGGTAACAGGTAGATACTCCTGTCACCGCACAGTTAAAACTGCGGTGAACCTCATCTGTGGACATGCATCAGTGCACCAATATGACTGCCTTATATGCATCCCTATTTGAAGATATATCTCAACAGTTTTCTATGTATGATTGTTTGCATGTCATGTCTATAATGGGCTGGGATCTTAAACTGATCGCGATCAGACTGGCCAAATACCAGCAAAACTGTTAACACTAACGACACCCTCAAACATTAGTTATCTGAGCTTAGAACCAGAGCACAAATGCTCCTGCCACCTCAAAATGTAGAAATTGTTTAGACCCAGTATGACGTTAAATCAACAAACATCATTGATAGAGTCCAGTTCCCACAAGAAGCTTGTCTTACAAAAATGAATTACTTCTTTTTTGTCCGTAGGTGAAGAGCAAAATATCTTGTACATTATTGCTCCTCTCCTCTCCGCAACATCAAAACATCTGCATCCATCTTTCTTCATCATTTTTACATTATGCCACCTTTAAACAGTGCAATCCATGCACAGGCATAATTCCTACTACGAAGTCGCAGGTTTTGTGGATCCCATGAAGCCACAACTTGTCTTTTATTTTCGCAGCTGACGGTGACAGACTGCGTTTGCTGTGAATTAATTGTGACAGAGTCGCACTATAAAATTCACATTATTCTGCCTTCTGTTGGAAATGACAATTAGAATATATGCACGGGAGGAACTGAAAGACTCTGTGGACTTCCTATGTATTCCGGTTGTCTAAATAATGTACTGCAGGTGCTTTTACCCACTCCCCAAAAAGACAACACTTTGATATTGCACATAACCAGTCAACAACCAGAGTAGCTACAACTAATCAAAATGCAAAAAAAAAAGAATGAAACTAACAGCTGTGTTGAGGTGGATCTGTTTGGATGACTGCAAAAACACAGGTGAAACCTGCCTAGTTTGTGTTAATAGTGGAGAACACAAAGGATGTTTTATTAGGAAATTTACTTAAATTTGCCTTTCCAATTATGCTTAATGAAAGAACATAAACTAGACCAGGATTTTTGTTGCCTTACCGTATATGATGTTCAAGGCTGCTGCAAAGCAGTCGGACGGCAAAAATATAGTTTTGTTTTTAAATGTTCTGCTGCAATTACCTGACACATTAGTGTCCCATTTTAAAGCCTTCACGCCCTCCTTTTTAAACCACTTTTGTCATGTCTTACCTTCTAATCTATCTTGCCTACCACCTGGCATACAAGCTACGGTCTGCTTTTCACTGTGGCTGAAAAACCACAACACTCAAAAAAGCCTTTCTAGGCTTGTTGCTGTATAATGTTGTCTACCTCTAATATTATCTCAGCCTAAAGAAGCACAGTACATCTTTGCTTTATACAACTTTGAGATGTGATTCATGCATATTTATCACTTTGTATTATTGAAAAGCTTTTAGGGTTCCGACAGGTAACAGCAATCTAATTAAGTCAGTTTGACCTAGCATTTTAGATTTTATGCAGCTACTTAGCCGTGAGAGGCATTTATCTGTGGCTAAAATTCATTCTGGCCCTTCCAATCTGAATAATGAGGCTTTGTCTAATCCCCGACCTGGTAATGCTTCCTCCTCTTTTCCTCTGTGCTTAGATTCTTCCCACTTCAACTTACCTTCCTTAATCTTGTGTCGGCTTCTTCTCACAGGCAGTGGCCTCTGTTTTTTGCTTTTGTTTTTATACACGGGTGAAAATCTGCTGAGTAACTCCTACCGCCACCTCCTAACTCCTTCCTTCTCACCCCAGCCCCTCACGTAGACACACACTCATACACACACACCTACAGAAAGTGATGGGAGGAAGAGGGGAGGAGAAGGTGAAGGGGGGTTGCTGCTGCTGCTGACGTTATGCGGCTCACAGGACTTGCCCGTAAATGAACTCATTTTTCATCCTGCCTCTCTCCCTCCTCCCCCTCCTGTTAATGACTGGCACTTTCCTCATACGGAGCGCCGGCCCTCTGAAGAGCCTGGCGAGTGACAGAGCACCATTCATCTCCTCATGACGGAGGACAGGGGGGTAGGGTGAGAGCGGGAGGTAGGGCTGGCAGACGGACACGCGGACAGATGCAGGGGAAGAAAGAGACGAAGACAGGTTGCAAGCAAGGCTAGATTAAGGAACACTTCTAACAGTGGGAGCAGGTAAGAGATAAAAGCATATAGGGAAGGGGAACTGGCTGCCACAGATGGGACGGGCACATGTTCTTCTTTGCTGTGCCAAGCAGCTTAAATGCCAGATGAACCATCAAGTAAATCAATAATCAGCATATTTGATATTGATTTTTTTTTTTTTGCTTTGCTTTCTCTCTTTGATCAATACAGTGGAGTACAAGAGCCTTATCCCTACTAATAAAAACTTTCTTCCTTGCTGTTTCATGAGATTAGCAACTTTATTATTTGACCAGTGTTTTCCAGCTTGTGGCCATTATCGGCACAAAACAAACACCTGGTAGAGTAGATATGATTTTCATTGTTGGGTAAAAACTCTTTCTTCTCAAGACCGAGCTAAATCAGAAAGATTGTCAGGAAAGCCAAAATAATCTGCACATAAAGCCAGACGACATGGCTACAAGTGAATTTAACAGGCAGCTGAATATGATGATTGTGTCTGATAGACCACTGAGAGAGAGCCCATTAAAGCAACAGCCTACTGCTGCAGATTCAGGCACAAATCTTGGATGCTCAGCACTACCTAACAATACAATATATTTTAAATATCAAAGTCTCCCCCTCCCCTCTACTTGAAAGTCTAGTAAAAGTCAGAAACTTTGTTCTTCGGACTACAGCAGTGGTGATCAGCTTGATCTGGAAAGATGTGCACACTTCCTTTTCTCTTATAATACACAAATAAAGCTTAAGATACAAGTAAATATGAATTATTTTTGATCACCAGGAGAGTGTCAACTCATCATAAGGTCAAAAGGAAAAAGTGACATCAGATATTTTAGTCAATACCTTTTTTATTAATGCAGAAATGTCGTGTTTTATAAAAAAGAGTAAATTAACCAAATCCAATTCTGTAGGGCAGCAGTTTGATAGCCAGGCCTTACCACCCAGATACTTCCCTCCTCCATGGGACACCATGATGTTCCCAAGCCAGCCAAGAAGAATAATCTAAGTCTCCTGGGTCTTCCCCGGGGCCTCGTCTGACTGGAGCATGCGTAAAACACCTCAACTAGGTGTCATCCAGGAAGCATCACAGTGAGCCTGAACCACTTCCTTTACATGTGAAAGAGAATCAACACTGCTCTTAAGGTCTAGCAAATGAGCTGAGCTCGACCTCCTATTTTCAGGGATTTGTTGAGTGTTTTGCTTGCTGAAGGACAAACTGACACAAGAAGCCAGCAATTCAACTGTAACAGGTGACCCGTTCTCTACTTGAGACCCACAGCACCTACACTCACAGATAGTAGTGTTTTGTCTCTGAGCTCTTGTTCTATTCTAACACTGAAGTTTCACTTCAACACCTCAACATGACTTCTTCGAAAGTCATATTGATTTTCCAGTGTATTAAAAAAAGTATCATCACCATTCCAGGCCTTCCAGTCTTTGTTTCTATGCTCTTGAGCATGTTATGTTACTGATTTGTGCTAAAGCAACATGCATTTACCTTTATTAACCCAGAAGATTTACAATTTGTAAAAGACGATTTCACATAAAAACATGCACAGGTGGCAGCATGTACTTATATTGTCCTTTGGAGATTTCTAGTAAACACACACACTTGTACTGGCACAGATTTGAATTTAAAAAAGAAATGAAAGCAAAGATGTGATGTGAGATAATATTGCAGTTTGTTAATGCTTTAAAACTTTTAAATTAAAATTCAAATAGTAACATAATTGGTCATGTAAGCCTTAAACAAAGAAGATGAGCAGTTAGTCCCACAAAGACCCCAGAGTTCCTCGAGATATCAAATATCAAATTATCATAAGTGCTTAGAAGATGTCTGCCATTGGTGAAATCATCCCGAGCTCTTGATTAAGAGCACTGAGCAGATCAAATACACCCTCTCATTACATATAATTAGATAAAGTATAAATATGCATGAGCCACGGATGAGCATCTCCATCTCTTGATCGCTTTTAGGGGTCAACTTTCTTGCTCTTTCACAGACTGTGGAACACTGTGTCAACTCAGGTGTGCTCCAAAACAAGTCTGATTAAAAATTCAAGCAAGCAGTGGAGAAAAACACGCCCCACTGTTCAACACAAATCTAATTGCATCGCCTGTTTCCTCTGCTATCGCATTACCTGTTGGCGAGATGACGGATCGCTGAGCCCAAACAATGCTATTAGAAATTTGGTGCCACTGACTCAGATCGCAGGTTCAGTTTTGCAAGTAAACATTGTTGTGATACTGGAGAGTCTGATTAATTATGATAAAACAATTATGTTTATGACAGAAGCACTGGTAGACTAATGTCTCGGAAAACTCAAATCCATAATCATAAATAATTAAATTTTACAAAATGTCACCTTTTTAATGAATTCTGTGGGCTTAGAATTGAAGGAGTTTAGAGCTTGATTTTGCACGTTGGGATTACTGGGATTATGTTGTGGTGCTGACAAAGTGGTAAAGCTGCTACCCATAGTGTTTTTACCCTTTTTAACTTCCATGAAATAAAAAAAAAAGTTCTCAGGAACACAGGTTGCTGTCTTTTTTGGTTTTTTGGGTTGTTTTTTTGGGGGGGGGGGTTCAATCTTCACCAAAAACCCTGAAATAGACAGTGATTTGACATCGCAGACTGCCTTGACCTTAAATTGATCCAACGAATTCAATGGGACTTGATTTTTATTTGGCAGACACACACTTCCACAGTGGTTTGTACAAGAATCCAATCAGTGTGAGACTTTTTAAAACTTTCTGTCAATGGTTCTTTGCCACGTAAGAAAAAAGAAGAAAGAATACAATGAAGATGATGATGTGGAAAAAAGCAGATCACAAAATCAGCCTGCACCTGTGTTAAAAAATAAAAATAAAATGAACTACAAGGAATTTAGACTGACTGTACTTATACATACATATAATAGGCAAATGATTTTAAACCTCAGAATGCATATCATCAGCCATGAGTCAGTGTTTCTGTGTATTTGTGCATGTGCACATGCTGTGAAAAGCTGTTTGTTTTTAGATTTTTTTTCTCCCGCTGTGTGTGGCAGATGGAGTCAGGCTCAAAGTGACACAGCTATAAAGCAACACCTGGTGGAGATGGGCTGGTCAACCGCTACATCTGTGGCCATCGGGATTGAGTGCGTGTATGAGTGTGTAGATACATGTGTGTGCCTTACAGCCAGCAGAAGTGTTGGCACACCACGACCAGTGTGGGTGATGGTGCCAGCCTGAATTATCGGTGAGATGTGCCAAAAAAAACGGGAAAACACATCAGCTAGAAGATGCAAAAATTTAAAAAAAGGTAGGTGTGGAAATATGGATTACCTGATTTTTATTTTTAGGCATTGTATGCATGTAGCGTTTGATAAAATAAAAAGTATTTGCAACGCTTTGCAAATTGAGTGGCTTACAGTAAAACAGAGATATGACTTTTACAATGAAGAGTTATTTTCCTCTTAAGGCTGGGGTACTAGCTCAATTTCCATTTCCCTAGGTCATTAACTGCCTTGCCCCCAGCTTTCCTGTCTTCTCTCCACTCACCTAAAACAATAAAGGTTAAGAAGCCCCAAAAAATAAATTAATCAACTTGATCTTCTAGCGTTTGTGAAATGCAGCAGTCATGGATAAAATGTTTCGCTTGCAAACACACGTTTGGTTTGCCTTAATTTAGTTTGCATAAATTCTAAAGCTATGAAAAAAGAAATCTCAGAGATAAGTGCCTTTATAACTCATGCACATGAATTCCAGTCAGCGTCAGTGAGAATCAGGTCGGGACATTGTCTGAATTTGCCCTTTTTCACAAGTAGCACACAGCAGGAGACAGTCTTCTTTAGATCCATTCTCACCAGAGGAACAGCCAAGCCCACTAACATCAAGTGTTGTCCAGAAGTGGCCACGGCCACCCACAGGCATCTTATCGTCAAGCACATCCTCATACAGTAGGACCAAAGAAACATCCAGTAAGCTCTGCTTTTTCCAGGAGAGCTTTGTTTTTGGAGAGCCATTTCCCTGCAACACTTGTTCGCACTTGGACAACAGCATGCCAAATTTAAATAGTTGTTGCTTTTGAGCTTTATTAAGAATTAAATAAAAATGCAGCAAGTGTTGCTGATTTGTTAAATTAGTTGAAATTTATGTGCCACGTGGTGTACTTCTAAATGTCAATCATCTCATCCTATAACTGATAAGAATGAGTGATTAAAACCATGACAATGACTACTTGATGTACAGTCATTTGCTACTGAAGAAACCAAGGTAGCTGTTTCAGCCTGGCTACCTCCATGTGCTCATAGGTGGTTGCTGCACTTTTTGCATTTCTCTCAGTAGAATGGAAATTCTTTTAATTAGACCGTTTAAAGATGCTGCAGCTGATCCGACCTCCTATGGGAACAGTTGAAAGATGGAGGAAGGACCTTTGCAGCATGTTCAGGAATAATTACACTTAAAACGCTAATTACTGTTTATATTTTTAAGCATAGTATTATTAGTATTTTTTTTATTTGTCCTGTCCTACAATGAGTTGCTGTGATGATTTAGCAGCTATTCATGCTATTCAGCTCCTTTAGTTTCATGTGAGACAGGAAGGATGGCGCAATCTGCATTTCCATAAACATTTCCTAATATGGTAGTTACTGTGCAACATGAAAAAAAACAACAACAACAAAGACCGGCTGTTTTCACTGCTTTTTATTTCACAGGAAAGTAAATGCAACCAAAATTCTTCATATTCTTCAATTCAAATTTTCTTGCCCTTCAAATGTATTTGCCTGTGCTGTTCATCATAAACAGCAGATTATAACTGTACCTACTTTGATATATCTGCATGGTTAAGAGATTGATGCAGCCATCTCCACCCTATCAGCCATGACATAGCATGACAGAGACTAACATTATCATAAAAGAGCATCAATTTAACTCCAGTAACGTTTAGATAGCTGTGTTTTGTTTATTCACCTTTTGTTCATTACTTATCTGCTTTAATCATTTATGCATTCCTCCTGGCTATTTGTAGTAACAGCTGATTAGATCTTTCACATAGCCCATGGCTAGCACAGAAATACCCCCTAGGGTACTTCTGCCCCTGGTAGGGAATCAACAACTTGTAGAAAAATTCAGGCCTGTATTGCATATGTGAAAATATTTTACGCCAGAACGTGGCTATCAACTTCCCAACCACCACACAATACAAATATAGTCTCATAGACAATGATGGGGGGGAAGTGTCAACGTGCATCATACAGCAAATAATCTTGTTTAAGTCAGTTACAAGATCCTAATGTGAAAAAGATAACAGTCCTTTTCTGAAGTTGTAAAACACACAACAAAAGTTGGTACATAAACTTTACTTTCTTCTTCATATCACCAAACACATGCGGCAAAATTAAAAACTCATTACATTTGAAATGCTGACTAAAGTTTCTCAAGTTTGCATGTCGGGTGACTCCTGCTTCTTCTGCTGTGTCTCTACCTGCCTCTGCCCACCTTACTTCACAGTTAGCCATTCGGAGCCCTTTCTTGTACCAGCAGCCCACAGCCCAGCCAGTCAGAAGTCATTACACCCGCTATTAACTCCTGCTCAGCTTCATTAGGCATGCAAATTGAGGAGGGACAAAGACTTGAAAAACTTTACTCTGTTCCACACCCCCCTCCTCCTCCCTCTCTTTCTTTCCTTCCCGTCCTCCCCGCTGCCAAACTCCCACCTGTGTTCAATTAAGCCTGGATCTGTATTGAATAGTCTGATGTGAGAATTTGTGTCGAGTCTCCATAGTATGGAGAATCTAATTGGCAAAATATCTGACAACTGCAGGTTCAGTAGCGTGACCTTAGAGGTTTGAAAAAAAAAAACAAATCTGGGCTTGCTGACTGCATTGCTGTCACAGGGTGATTATCAGTTTGCAACATGCATAGATGCACTCACACAGTACACAACTTTACTGTCATCGTGCAGCCTTTCCTCCAGATTCCTCATTGTGTTAAATTTCACACTGTGGATAATGTGAAATTGTGAATGGCAGTTACCACAAATAGCTTCTTCAAATATTCACATGGATCACTATTATTTCAAAATTTCAGCAGTTTATTATGTGCGATCACGCACAACTGAAGGTGAATGTGGAGATCTACAATTTACCAATGTGCTAAGCTGGTCATAATTTTAAATGGTGTAGGTTTCACATTTCACTCCATGACCTCCATTCCTCTTTAGTAACCCTCTTTTTGTCTCTGCTGTCTAAAGCCACCAACATCAGAGGCAAGGCCAACATGGGTCAGGGCCAATCCCTTGCTCTGACGGAGCATAAATGTATTACCAGCGGGCTGAATTACCAAGGGATAACACGGCGTGTCGTGACATGCCACTGTGCATCACACAACAGGTTCAAACAGGTGGAAAATGTATTCAGAAGAGAGGAATAAAATCAGCCTCTGTCAGAGTCACACCTTTAACACAATCTGTATTCAACTGTATCTTATGCTGCGAGACAAGCTTTGAGCAGCAGATTGGATATTAGGGTTATGGATTTTAAATCAAATAATGACACTTATTTATCAATGAGAGAAATTAGCACAGAAACAATGACAAATTCTGCAAAGTCTTCCAACGTTAGTATCATTGTGCTTTAATATGACAATACTGTGATCTTACCCAAAGCCAGTCAGTCTGCTCACCTTTGTCATCAATGCAGAAGGATCAAGACTTAGGAGCAGTCAGCAGTCAGCTGCGCTTTGGAGGTTTAGAGCAGATATTCTGTAGTAAACAGTGCCTTCCACTGATTCATATGAGAACTACACTGCTACGACAGCCATGTACAAAAGATGGAACTCCAGATAACAGGTGCTGAGATTATCATAGTTACCCAGGGTCCTTTATTTTTTGGCTAAACCTTCTCCTTGCCTTTGTCCGTCCATAAACCCAGCAGATCACGAGTGTTGCTGTACATCTCTGACACGAGATAAAATATAAATAACATGTAAAGGAAATGTGTGGTGAAAATTTGATTGTAAATTTTAAGCAGGTCTGTCTATATAATCGGTGTACTTCTATCCACGCACATGAACATGTAGGCCTTCTTACCATCAGAAGCAGGATGAAGTGTTGAAGCATGTCTCTGTGAAAATCTTGCCAGTGCTAAATGGTGTCGTGATGCGGACGGCCCAGAGACCAAGGGCCAGCCGGAGGACAGGTGGCAAGCTAATCATGTGGAAAATGAGAGCCTGGAAGGAAAGTGTAAGGGTGGGGATAGGAGCTGATGAGGGGTGTCCACCTTGTGCTCACAGGTCCTGGCCCGACTGGGAACACGACCAGCTCTGCGATCCTCCGTTCTGTATGCCAAGTTAGCCCCCATTTACACCCAACATTACCACAACTGTATTATCCATCCAGTGTTTCTCACTTGACCCCCCCCGTGTGACCCTCATTAAACAATTTCACAAAAAATACCTCAGTAGGTCATTACACCAACATAAAGAGGATAGGTGATACATGGTTAGTGTACAAATGCAGAATTCACTGCATGTTCATTACACAAAAAAAACCTAAAAGCAATGTGAAAAGTTGTTGCGTCTCTGGCCTCAAACCTCAGCTAATAGCTGTGCAAGTAATGTCTTATAGAGATTTCTTATACTAGCAGCGATGTTAAAGGGAGACTGTAAATACGAGTGGATGGGAGTCATTCCAACCAGAAATGCCATTTATTAAGATACTGCAGCTTTTATTGACTACAGGGCACTGTAGTCACAATAGTATTAATTAAAGGTTAATGATGAATAGCAGGATGTAATACTGTGAAAAAAGCAGCACCAGAAGATAAGCTCTGAAAAATCAGTATATATAGATTCAAAGAAATAACAGTCCAAAGTTTAATCTTATTAGCAAACATTAACTAGACAGTATTAGCTAATCTGTTGATTTTTAATACTTTTGTAATTCAAAAGGTGCTTCTGATTTTGTGGTGTAATCGTATCATGTATACCTGATGCGCTAAACATTATTTTGTTACAGATTCAGCATCAGTTTGCCGAAAATTAGTCTGCAAATAGCTTTTATTAACTTTTAGTAAATAACAAAGGTTGTTTTGTTTTTTAGTCATACCCACCCATAATGGTTGACTCGAAATCAGAGGTGTCAGACTCGCACCAGCCGTGCTAGTAAAACTACTGCCTAATAACCCATTAAAAACCACCTCCAGATTGTTCCCCTGACTTTCAGTGTAAAGAGATTTAAGTGCACATTCAATAGATGAGATGTGTTTTTTTAAGAGAAAGTGCTATTTAAACAAAATGTCTCACTTTTTTTCACATTACAAAGGAATGCTGCAGTAAAAAAAATAAAAATAAAATCTAAGAAACGCTTCAGTGCTGTTCACTGGGTTTACACTGTAAGAAATAAAGAAAGAAGGGACAGGAATTAACAGTAATTTCTAGATCAGTATTTCCCAACCTTTTGGAGCCATTTTTGCTTTCTTCGGACTACTGCTCATCTGGGTCGGAATTTTCTCCATGACCCAGGTCAGATTGACAACTTTTTATTTATTTATTTTTAATACTTATCTATTTCTCTATCAAATATTTATCGCTGCATTGTCTCACCCACAGCATGGCCATTATGTAATTTCTTCTTGGACTTCTTCTGTTTTACTGGCAGTTTTACTGGCCCATTTAATTAGAGCAGGCAGTTGTACTGCCCTCTAGTGGAAGAGCATGTAATTAATCTGCCCGTTACGCCGAACCAGATAAGCTTCAACGGCACACCTGATCATTTCTCACGGCACACCTATGTGCCGTGGCACAGTGGTTGGGAAACACTGTCCTGGATAATATGCTATTTTTTATATATGGTTACTTTTCCCATTGTTGTGTACTTTTTCAGTGTTTTCTCTGTAACGTTGCCGATCTCCGACTGTATTCCCATGTGATGTCTTTGTTGTGTGTGCAAGTCGGGGGGTCCTATTCCTCTGCGGGGCAACCTGCATATGGCCATTAAAGCATTCATTCAATTCAATTCAATACTGAAAAAGGGAACTTTTCTGTTAAATTGAATACTAACAACAAAAATCAATACATTTTCTTTCATTTAATAGTCTATCTCTTACTTGGTGTATGACTAGGCCATGGATTGCCTCCATATCAGCAGGAAGTCTGCAGAGCTAATAGATTACAGTTAAAGGTTATGATTTAAAGCCATCGTCGTTTTCAAATCTACACATTTTTCAATGTGGGCATTGTGTCATAACATCGGTTTTAGATACGGGCGACACGGGCGGTTGCCCGGGGCGGCATCACGGGCATCGGCAAAAAATAAATAAATAAATTACTCATGCTGCCCCGACATCATGCCAGCGCATATCGGGAATGTCGTAGGCACCGATTGGTTTTCTATTGCCCATTTGCTGGGAGTAAGGGCGCCCTCCGTTTGCGAGGTGCGCCTGCCGCTTGCTGCACAGGGAGGAGAGGGCGTCTAATAACCAACTCACAAAATAAAACAAAATTAAAACAAACCAACAAACACGAAAACACCAGACATTATGATACAGACTAATAATTAGCACCGATGTTTTTTCGAAATTCTATACGCGAAAAGTGAGCGCGAGAGCCCTCAGTGCGCCTGCTTGGTAGTGATGTGCGGATCGATCCTGAAATATCGATTCCTCCGATACCAGTCATTTATGTTTTAGAATCGATTCTCACATTAAAATATCGATATTTTAGTAATTTAGGGTAAATTTGTAGTTTACCATTAACATGAACACAGTGGAAAGTAACCATATCATTCAGATTGTCTACATTCGAAGGAACTACTTCCTCTTCCGCCTTTCATAGTAATGTGCGAAATACGGCTGCATAAATGTCTGCAGCCCCTTGGCATGCGCACTCACAATAATGGCTGAGCGTAATTGGAGTCATGTATTTTACCTCCACAAACAGCTGAGCTGGTTTGCGATACATGTGGCAAAAAAGTGAGGTGTTGTGGCAACACCACTAACCTTGTCAAACACCTCAGAGTCAATCATATCACAGAATACGAAAAGCCTATGTTGAGGCGAACTGAAGAGGAGGAGAGGGACAGGTGCTGCTAGGGCGAGACAGACGTCTCTCATGGAGTCCTTTAGTGCTGCAGGCAGGCAAGGTGTTCAAATAGCGCACAACTTCAGTTTTTTTATTTCTATATGATGAACTCTGCATTATTAAGTGATAAGAACAAGTAATCTGTTGTCCTTTAATCATTATGGCACTTAAATTTGAGATACAGTAAATAAAATAAGTTTTTGTACAAAGTATCGGTATCGGATCAGTATCGTTGATACCACCCTGAATTTTACTTGGTATTGGATCGGAAAGGAAATCAGTGGTATCGCACATCACTACTGCTTGCTGCTGAAGTCAAAGTAAACTTTATTGTCATCTCCGCTACATACAGTCCAGTATATAGAGACACGAGACAACGTGGCTCCAGTTACAGCAGTGCAAGAAAACAAACAATAAATATAAGAAGAGTAAGAAAATAAATATAGACTTTAGGACTCGGGGTAAAGGATCAATAACAATTTAAAATTTATAATTTACAGTTTGATGATTTAAAGTCTCGCACACAACCTGTCGACAGGGCAGGGGGGCGGCTGCTTCCAAATAGAGCACATTTCATTCATAATGTTGTAAATCCAAGCCCATTATGTATTCATGATTTGAACCCTGGGTTGTGCGAAATCCCAGAAATAAACTCTAGACAAAGCATATCTGTGAACTAAGGTGTAGGTCTATTAGGTTATCTTGTGGTGATCCTCGGGTTGGGGGACGGGTGTTCATACTGGAGTGCAAAATTAAAACCAATGGAAGATGGACAAGAAAAGTTCAAAGCCATCAGGTGCTCAGTTTAGAAAAAATAGAAAAGAAGAGGAGGAGAAACGAGCAAAATATACAGGTAAGCGGACGTGTCATTGGATAATGGCAGGTCATCCTGAAACAATCAGAATCAGAATACTTTATTAATCCCTAAGAAAATTATTTGGGTTACAGTTGCTGAAATGGTAAAAATAGTAACAGTAACAGACTAAACTCCAAACAATACATCATGTTACAGATTTTACACATTTAAGAAATAGCGCTAATATATACAGATCACTCAGTTATAAATATTAAGGATTAACAGAGGCGATTATAAATAAATATCAAGAAAATTGACAAGAATATTACAGAGTAGAAAAGTGCATGTGTTCAGCACAATATTACAGTTTTTTACAGACGCTAGGACACATTTCTCAATACTTACGTCACTTTTGCAGAACTCCTCACACAGTGAGCACAACAGAAGTCTATGTGGGCTAAACTGAGGATCAGTTATCATTGTTTTGGCACAAAATGCATTCAATGACTACATCTCTCAAATTTCATGAATTATTTTCTCACTCAGACACAAAAACTGCCATAAATCTTTGTACGTACAGGACATTTTGCATGTACTTACATACTGTTTTCAAAACTGTTAAACTTATGGCCAAAACAATAACACAATGCAAAACTTGAAAAGACAGCAAAATCCAACAGCAATATTTTATTGATACATATTTTAAATCTAAAAATGCAGTTTAACCAGCCACAGCTTATTCTCATTGTAGATGAACATCTACACAGGTGTTACTCCTTCAATTTTTCAACTCCTTCAATTCTGGCATGCCAGAAGATTCTTTCCTAGGTGTATTGCCCTAGATGACATAAGATGTGATGTGGATGAGAACCTGTGGCCAAATGGAGAAGACCGAGTAGAATAGCATTACTATTGTATGTGTATCAGTGGATGATGTGTATACAAATTCTTGTATTTTGGGATTACTTAGTGCAAAAAAATAAAAATACATAAACAAATATTAACGAATTCTGCATGATGTCTGATTCATTCCAGTAACATATATTGAAATTATAAACAGAGATGTGTCCTTGTTTTACACAAGAAAACACTGTGTAATGCTACATGTTGTTAGTGTTTTTTAGGTCATTGTTTTGTGGGTGACAAAGTGTGTTTGTCGGCTGTCAACCTTTGCTAGTGTTCTGGAAGAATGAGTTTATTTGAGACCTGAATAAAGTGTTTTGGTAGTTGTAGTGCATTTTGAATGTGAAATGAACTGCTTTGCCAAGGTGAGGGTCAGTTAGGAGAATTGTGTGAAGAGTTTTGCAAAAGTGACCTAAGTATTGAGAAATGTGTCCTAGCGGCTGTAAAAAACTGTAATTAGTCATTGTCAATTCTTGATTTGTCCTGTTCTCATTGTATGGCGGATAATGATGGCTGTTTGGTAGCTGTTTGCATACCCTCTCTCTCTTCATGTATGTGTGTTTCTCTGGTGAAATTCAGTATGGTTCCAACAAGTTTTATGTTAATGTACAATCCATAATATGTTTTGTGTGTGTGTGTGTGTGTGTGTGTGTGTGTGTGTGTGTGTGTGTGTGTGTGTGTGTGTGTGTGTGTGTGTGTGTGTACAAATATATTTGATTTTGTTGTATTTTGTAATCCCGGATGTTGTGCACCTTTTCCAGCATGTGTTCGTGTGTCACTCTACTTGCAACCTTCGTCTTGTTCCTCCCATGTGCCAGATCATCACCATCGCCAGTACTGATTATTTCAATAAATTGCACTATTAATACAATGCAAGTCTTGTGAACTTTCAGTTTGGGTATGTGTCTTTTTAAATAATCTCATCTTGTGTGTGAAGTTATTTTACAACCTATTCGCTGGTAGTATTCATCTGTCATTGTAATGATTGTTTCATGCCACTTTATTGCAATACTTCTTTTTGGCCTCAGTGGGGCACTGTAGTGAGCTGTAAGGGCAGAATAGAGCAGACAAAGAAAAAGCATTACTTTAAAGTGAATAAACCCTTTCAGAAAAACAGAGAGTTTGTACCTAAATACTCCACTGTAAACAGCAATAGCTTTTTTGGTTGGAATCAGATTAAAGACAGTGGTGAGATTAAACAAAAACAGTAGTTTTAAAGTAGTTAAG
Organism: Mchenga conophoros; assembly: GCF_057382185.1. Taxonomy (NCBI): domain Eukaryota; kingdom Metazoa; phylum Chordata; class Actinopteri; order Cichliformes; family Cichlidae; genus Mchenga; species Mchenga conophoros. The sequence continues at coordinate 14,081,489 of NC_140530.1, forward strand.
TACTTTTAACACCCAAAGGAGCAACCTCCAAAGCGGAAAATTAAGCTAACGCTAAAGTGCCAAAAACTGCAGCTCCCCTAGGTGCCACTAGAGACTGGCTCAAAAGCGAAGTCAGTTCCCATAGGTTCCCATATTATATGGCCAGTTTTGCAACAATATTGACCTCTATGGATAGTTTCTGCCCTCATAACAACAGTATTGTCCTGTTTCTGATCTTTATTGTTAGGTAGTTGCTAGCCGACATGCATAAATCAACCTTTGTGGATATAGATAAGACATTATTACGGAAGAAATAAAATTGTTTTTCTAAGGTGCTGTAGGTGAAAAACACTACAACTGGCTCATTTCAGCCTGATCACAGGTGTTTGCTTGGATACACAATGTCATCATAAGATCATATATTGATTGATACAATCAAGCCTGATATGTACCTCTATGACAATTTTGGTTGATTAGCTTGTGATGTGTTAGAAGAGTTTGCAAACACATACACAGAGATATTTTACATCATATCAAAAGATAACTCATCCACCTGATACCTCAGTTAGGGATGTGGTTGATTGACAGGTGTCCTAACATAGGCAGCTGCAGGCCATTGGTGTTTGTGTTTTTGGTATTTTTTGGAGCACTTTAATTGCTTATCTAACTAATAGTATGGTATGCTGTGTGCTACAGACCTTTCAAGAAGTTTGTTTTTTGTTTTGGTGAGTCAAATTTTAGTTTTTTATTAGTCCATTACTTCGCACTTATGTGTCCATGTGTTGCAACCATACAGCTTCTGAATGCAGATTGCTAACCAAGCTTAATAGTGTTAGCTACTGCCCTATACCCATACCCATACATAATTTCAAATATATAATTTCATAGATAGATAGAGTCATGTATGAGTGCAACTTTATTTAAGCTAAAATAACATGCACAAAAGTACAGATTGAGCCAAGGTTGAATGTGGTAACTGAAACGTTAATTCTAGTATTAGAATGTGATACATAAGTTATTAAATGGCTTTAGGTAAGCCTGTATTGGTTTAATTTTAAATACCTCCAATGCATTAATTGTGTAGTCGTGAATGTGAAAACAGGATGTAATGTTGAAAATGTCATTTCTAAATAGATGTAGCTCGAAAAATCTCAGATAGTAGTTTTCTCTCAAAACGATCTCAAATGTCAAGCATAGTGAATGTATTCCAGAGCCCACTTTGAAGAAAGTGCGACAGAGAGCCACGATGTTGGAGCCATAAAAGCTAAAACATCTTCACAGAGCAGAGGACCACAACAATGTCTGTCTCCTGGGCTAGCCCTTCTTTGAGAAAATAAAAAGGGCTGCAGGGAAGGAAAAACAGGTCAATATCACAGTGTTTTTCAGTGGGGAATATTGCTGTATGTGTTTGAATAACATCCTGAGGGGAAATATTGATCAACACTAGAGCATGAAAGAGAAAGCTCCCTAAATGCCTTCAAATTGTTCCTAAATTGCTGTGAAATTAATGCCATTCACATTATGTTATCGGCATTTGGTGGGAGGAAGTGAGATTCTTGGGTGAAATTGAGTGTGTTGCATTTGCAAGTATTGTTTTAAATATTTATTTTATTGTACACTTGAGTGCTTAAATTCAGACTATTACAATGTTAACCCAAATGGTTTTTATTATAACTCTGTAAATCACCAAGCATAATCCATATAAATCAAATCTGATCATACTTTTCCTCCTTTTTCAGTTCACCTTTTTCCATAGTGAAAAAATTAGCTACATTATTAAGGTTTTCTGATCCATATAAATAATAATGTTATCGCTTGTGTGATCGGTGAGAACAGCGGCGCTACCCCTTCTGCCCCACAGAAGAAAAAAAAAACACTCTAGCGTGATGACACCAATTGCAATTTAGATGTAGTGTCACACCCCTCCAACCCCACACCCACCCCTCGACTTGGGAAGGCAGAGGAAAATTAAATCACGTAACTCAGGGGTTTCTTTTTTAGTGCAGAACCCCAAATTAGAAATTTAGTCTCTCATCCTACGATACAGACTCATTAATATTTATTGGTACTTTTACTTTGTGGGAACACACTAAAAGTAGAGCTGTGACCCACTTTGGGCCTGATCCACAGTTTAAGAATACAGATTATGCTCCATTTTAGATGCAACTGAATGCTAGTAATGGAGTGAGAAGACATTAAATGTAAAACAAATGACATTAAATCCCTTTAGTGAATATGACAAGTATATTATAAATGCCAGGAAACTAAGAGATGCACAGAGGAGAAAAAGACATTTCTTGCTTTAGAAAGAAATGTCTTATCAAAGTTGCCAGAAGGGGAATCAACTCCCTATCCATATGTTACATACGGTGATGTTCCATGACATCCATCCTGACTCAGACACCTTTTAGCCAAACTGCAGTAACACTGTTCTGCTTGCACATCCATCTGGTCCAGTACTACCAGTGGCAGCCAGAAAACAGGACAGTAACATGAGTTAGCTGCAAAGGTTGCTAAATATAAAGAGAACAGTCAGCGCAGGTATTTTTACCCTTTTAGAGTTCAACACCACTCACATTGCCATAATATCAGGAGCTGCGTGGTTATAATGAAGCATGTAAAGTGTTCTTTCCGAAATAAGGTTTAATGGCATATGCATCACGCCAAGTTGAATGGAGTGTTTGGCTGTACTCTGAGCAGCTCCCTGTCTGTTAAAGATAGATCAGCAAGCAAGATGAGGAGAGAAAATAGCATGGGAAACAGGGGAAGAAGGCGAAAAGCCTTTTTGTCCCCGTCACCCTATTAATTTGAGGAGAACGAGGAAATGCCAGCAGGATTAAATGCATTACTCCGACGGCTTTTTCCCCACTTCTTTTTTTTTTTTTTTTTTTTTTTTTTTTACAAGTTCAAATTAAAGGATGGGGTGGAAGGAGGGGTGGGGTGGGCATGGAGGAGGGTGGAGTAAGAGAAGAAAGGTGTTAATTGCTTGCCAATCGATAATTCTATAATTACTTTGTGACAAATGGCTGGTTGGCGGTGCTAGGGTAGGTTCAAAGGAGGGTGGGGAGAAGGGTGGTCAGTGGGTGTGGATGTTAAAAGGGATCGGCCATGATCAGGAATGGAAATATTTGCTTTTGTGCCTGCAAGCCCGGCTGCCCCAGGGATTTGTGACAGAGAATTTATGCCAGGTTTAAGCGCGGAGCTGAATCCACCTGGGGCGGACGTCTTAGTGGGGGGAGTGCATGTACACACATGCATGTACTGACACTCAGGCTACGAGTCTCGGCACAGTTTACCTGATATTTCTCCTCAGGCTGAGTGAGTCTACACGAGACAATGGCCAAGGAGAGTATAAAAGCATATTAAAGACAGGCTGGCAGATTATCATTTTTGCACCATTAAACTGTCACGCCGATTCAAGAGGAGAGAGGGCTGTAAAAGGAAACCTGGAGAGAGGGGTTTGAATTTGGCTAGAAGACTTTGAGTCTACTAATGCCTGTCACAGTTCACTATTTTCCAATCACAGTTTCATTATGCCAGCCAGGCTTGAAGTGATGGGAGTCTCTTCGAGCCGTAGGGGGAGCTTTAGGCAGACAGCAGGTGGGCTATCTGGAGACCTGTACAGGTCAGGGCACCATGACACCTGGCGCCCCCTAGCTGCTATGGCTGGGCGGGGGAGGGTCAGCAGGGCCAACAGGAGATTGATGGCCCACCTTCATTCATGTCAAATCACCTGTCAGCACGCCCCTGGCACTGAATCCATTTTGTTCCAAGCCACCATTAACCTTGGACCACTTGGATTCATTCCTCGTCTCCGTGGACCAGGCCCCAGCAACCTTTGTCTACTTCAGCTGCCAAACTAGTTACTGGCTTTAACTTTTATCATGTGCACTGAGCTTCCATCAATACGGTTGACTTTTAAACGGTAAACATTGAGATGTGTTTGCAGAGAAAAAGCAAGACTTTATTCATTCTCTGAATTTGGGAAGACTTCAAAAAGCCCAGTGATGCAGTAATTGATGACATCAATCTCAGGGCCGTTCACCCCACACCCCCTTACTCTACATAGTTTTGGATATATCTACTGTACTGTCATTGTTACATGCTGTTTTAGGATTTGATATTGTATGCATGATCCATCCATATATGAAGCATGGTTATGAGCAGATGTTTGATCATTTCACAGGCCTATAAAAGGGCGATTGGGCTGCCAGTGGCCGCTGTAATATTGATTGATGGTGGGCAGGTGGGGGCCACAGTGCTGCCCTCAGACAGACTCTGTTTATTTATACAGTCTGCCGTCTGCCCACCTTATCCACCACAGGGCTGCATTCAGTGAATTTACAGTCGTAGGGAGGAGAGAGAATATGCTAATGATGCCGCGCAGCCCTGAGAAGAAACAAAACATTTTCAATTCAAAGTTTTCCACACCATACTATCAGGTGTATCACATTCAATCTTGAATGCATGTTCAACACATAGTGTGGTGTATACAGTAACCCAGCTCTCCACAGTACCAAAGCAATATTTGCAACTCTGTTCCCTGGGGCATACATAAATTGGATCCAATAATGAGAGGCAGTAATGATTGTCTGCATATTTGGTGTTGATTTTCAATTATATATTGCTGATATTATTGTCCTGGGTGCTGTGCAGTGTGGTGTTAAACTGAACTATTGTGTAGAAATGGATTCAGTGTCATATGCAAAGGAAGCACTGTCTTTAGACAAAATTTTGCTGTAGCCAGCCTCTTGCCAAGCTTATTCAAATCAGTAATCCGCGTGACCGGTACGCATGCATTTGCAGCCTGCGAGGTGCCGCTAAAACTTCCACTGTTTGAACAGAAACTAAAACAGAAAAAGAAAATCAAAAGGTGCACATAGCAATAGCATAGCGCACTGTATATACCCTATTTCAGTGACAGAGAAAGATAAAATGAGAGAGAGGGAGATAGTCCTCTCCACACCATTAGGGATGCTGAATACTGAAGTCCTTCTTCAATTCTAATTTTCTAAGCTTTGAAGGAGCCGGTGGTTGGATGTGGGCTGCCTCTCAGAGCATGTCTTCGGTTCCACTGAGCACACAGTAGCTTAGGGATCAGCCTGTGTCTCTGACAGGAATGTGTGCCACTGAGTGTTGGCCTGTCCGCTGAACAGAGCTGCGAGCCTCAGATCAGTGGCATTGGCTGGCCTACGGGTTGTTCTTTATGGCTGTGTCGCTGAGTGGCTGGCTCTCTGCTGTGCACACGGCAGCCCTCCAGATGGATGCTGGGACAGCGGAGGCCACAGGGCTGAAAATCCCATCAAGCAGCAGTTCCAGCCCCTTGCACTGAGAAGATGAAGCGCACCGGCACACCAGGGGACACAGGCCAAACCCTTCTGCACCTCCATCACCCTCTCCCTCTCTCTCTCCCCCCCAACCCCAATCCCTTCATGTACCTCTTTCCTTCCTCCCTTCATCCCTCTGTTCCCCTTTTTTCTTCCTTTTACAGGAGAAGACTGCATGCCCAACCAGCCAGAATATGGAGTGTGGCCCTTGGGGTCTATGGCCCTTGCTTGTTAAATAAAGGAACTGACTGGCTGATTGATAGACCCTCAGCAGTGCCTGCACCTCACATGTTTCCCAGTTCGCTGCCTCATATATGAATCCTTTGCTGGTCAGGCCTGCGTTAGCATTTGTTAAATGCACTATTTGATGGATGGCACCAATTTTCCTCCAAAACCTAGATGAGCCACCTAAGCACCTTTCCCACTCCCCTGGTTTCTTCTCAGGTGAAGCCCATGAGCGTGAGGGGACATAAGTGTGCTAAAACAGTATCAATCAAACAAACTTGTGCAAGGCTGCAGCGGCGACTCAGTGTTTCTTCAATAACGCATGTTCTGCCATGCTAGACAATTCATTCCACCTCTTACCCCCACCGAGGCACAGAGGAGGTGCCCTGTCGGCTGTCTTCACCTAACTCCTTAATTAGACAATTCTGTCACTATTTTCTTACAGATATTACACAATAATTTATTACAGTATACTAAAACATAGGAATATTCCATTAAGAGCTTAATGTATTTTTCAGAACACTGCTAAAATGCTATTTATCAGTACTGTGAAGCTAAAGGTGTTGTCAGTTGTTTGTTTTATATGATCAATGGTTATTCGTCTATCAGCTATTGATTCAGTGCGTAACACAAATCCCAAAGAAAGCAGAAAAAAAGGAAGTGCCATGAAGTATATTAACTTATTAAAGTTATTCAATACATAATTGGTCTTGCACACTGTGCTCTACTATCACATCAACCCTCAAGCTGACAAATCTTGCTATCAGCACTGACTATGTCCCTGTAATGCCAGAGGCATGCTCTGAAATCGACAAAGGCTGCAGAGGAGTGTCAGCCTGATGCAGTGCATCGAACAGACAGGTGAAAAAGATAAACAGATGCGAGACCAGTCTCTGGGGTGTTGGGTTCATTTGTTACCTAGCGAGGACAGACATATTCCTGTCAGACAAGCCGTGGCAACACCAGATGCGAGGTCATTCTAGTTACAGAGAGAAAATCTTGGGTTAAGGACAAAGATTCTCACTTCACACAAGAGATGGCCATGAGGTTTTATTTCCCCTGTGGTCATCTACGATAAATGCTCATTCCACATTTAGCTCCAAGGAGCCAGAACGCTTTTTTAATAAAAGTGAGGCTTATTTGTCACTGTCACCTCCACAGTTCGGTTACTATGGGTGATCTGACAATAATTCAGACAAAGTACGTTCACTTAAAATTATTTTTGTGAATGAGTGACCTTATTTAGAAATGTATAAAACATACGATTCATTAATTACTTTTTTTTTGTAGTGGTTAATTAACAGTAAGTCGAATAATAATATTTCAACAATATATGCAAACATTTCTGGGGGAAAAGACAATTTTCCAACTTAATTGTATTTCATGTAATGTCCTTTTTGCCAGATTTTCTCAACAACTGGATGTAATAAGCCAAGGAATGTCTAACATTTTATAAGTATTAGGTTTTTCTGTGAGAGAGATGTTTTTGATTTAATATACAGAGCGCAATCTATAATGAATAGTATGCGCTTTGCTGCGTAGGACAGAGAGCAGACACACTGAAGTCTTATAGAGGATATGGGAAGGTACTTGAGACACACTGGCTCCTAACCAGAACAACTGGCGTCTCTCCTCTGCAGATGGACACACAGGTGGGCTCACAGGTGGAGAAGGAAGAGGGGGAGGGCTCTGCCAGTTTTGTGTCCTTCTCGTTGTATGTGTGCGCGCACGTCTGCTCATGTGTGCAAACGCTTGTGTGTGTGTGTGTGTGTGTGTGTGTGTGTGTGTGTGTGTGTGTGTGTGTGTGTGTGTGTGTGTGTGTGTGTGTGTGTGTGTGTGTATAGGTGCAACATCTGGACCATGGTCCACTGACATGTCAGCAAAAGGTATCATCAGTGAAGCTACACTGCACCCTTCTGGACAACCGCAGCAGCACATGGCCTAAACAGTCTTCACGTCTAGGTTCGTTTTTACTGTCGGAAGAAACTTGATTAAAAGCTCTTAAGAGAGCTTGTTTTATTTAAATCTTTTTCCTTTTGTTTTTAACACATTAAAATACAGTGAACAACAACATTTAAGTATCTTTAAAAATATATAAACACACAGCTTTTGGAAACCTTAAAAGGTATGTTTCCATACACTGAACTAAGTCTTAAGATAATTCATTAAACTGGTATTTCTTCTGCATACAAGCATCTCCACTTCTAATCCTTTTCCAACCTTTCTCCCAGAAATCTCTCAGATGGTCCTAAAGCTCCTAAAGATCTTACATAAATTATTGTTCAGTCTATGAAAAGATAGGCACAGCCAAACAATATGATTGTAGAAAGAACACTGACAAATAATATTGATCCGGGGAGCGCACAGACAGCTAATCAATGAATGTATGTCCTCCCTGCACAGGCTGCAAGTCCAGATCAATTTTGAAGACAGATGAGACATTGGCAAATAAAGCGAAGTAGTTCTGAAGCATATCCCGCTGTTGTGAAATGGAATAAATTCCCAAAACATATGAAAGATCGACTCTAGCTATGAGGAATGGAGATGCCAGACTGTTTGAACTCAGAAAGAGCAGTCGTGTTTTATGCCGTAATTGTAATAAATATTGTGGCTTCTATCTCACAGTGTAGTAAGTTTATCTTTCTTATTCTTGGTGTCTAGTCATACACTTTTATATCACTTGCTCTCTGGCCTCACATCATGAACCACCTGATGATTTATTGATCTGAACACAGCCTCCAAATAACCCGCAGAATGGTTTCATCACCTTGTCATTATTGCCCCATGATGAGCAGGTTTCAAAAAGTTGGAAAAGTCCCTCAAGGGTGTCTCTTTCAATATTGAACTGATCAGCACATTAGTTTTCATGTATTGCAGACTTAAAAGAGGTTATAGGTTGTTACTGGCTTGCTGATTGCATGGTCAGCTTACTGACCTAAATTTCACATTATTTTTCTTCCATGCTTGTATCCTTAAGATTTTATTTATTTTGTGTGTAAAAAGTCAGACGGGCATTGTTGGGGGATTAAAAACAACTGTCAGGCATATCTAACAATTTAATATTGATTTTTTTTTCATGCAAAAGGTCTTCAAGCACAAAATATGACAAGCCTGGATTCTTTAAAGCATTAATGTGCAAGTTTGCACCACCTTTCTTCAACACAGCCTGAACTCTTTCAGCTAAACTTTCTGGTAAGCAGTCTTCAGAAATAGTTCTCCATACTTCTCGAAGGACATTCAAAGCTCTTCTTTGGATGTCGGCTGCCTTTTGTTCTGTTTTATGTCAAAATTATTCCACACTGCGTCAAAATGTTGATGTTTGGGCTCTAGGGAGGACAATTTATCTATCCAGGTATGCTTTTACTGTACTGTCAGTGTGTTTGGGATCATTGTCAAGTTTTTAGCTGCTGCCAATTAGATACCTTCCAGATGGTGTTGCATGGTGGATCAAAATCTGGCAGTGCTTTTCTGCATCAGTTTTGCCAAGATCCTGAGACCACTGGATGAACTGCAGTCCAAAACCATGACAGAGCAGTTGTTCTGTTGTTGCTCTGCAGACACTAACTGCTGTACATCTTCTGACCTACTCCATACATTCTGACAATTTGAACTGAAAATTTCATATTGTGATCCATCAGTGCATCAGACTCGCTGCCCCTGGTTTTCATCCCAGTTTTTGTGTAATTTACCATGCCTCGGCCTTTTCTCTGTGTTCCACTTGCTTAAGGATGGGTTCTTGACAACCCCCTTTAAACTGAGACCATTTCTGATGAGCCTTCAGAAAAAAGTAGATGGATCAATTGAAAGGCCAGATGCATCTCATGTCGTGTGTAAGGTCTGGATTCTTTTCCTATTTCTTAAGAACATGATTTTTAGACACTCTGCTGTAATTTTTTAGGCCAGTTGCTTCTTTTTTTCTTGTTGCAAAAAATGTATTTTATGCCTGTCAGCCTGTGTTATCTTTGGCATTTTTCATACATTCAACAAATTCTGTTTTTCTGCAACAAGCTGTAGCAACAAAGTGCCTAAAGATACAATTTAGAAAAAGGTTTTGTTTTTCGGTTCGTGCCAAGTTGTCTGTGTAGTGAACACTGGTGCATCCCTTGAGTTATGTGTTTTTTTGTGCTTGAATGATTATAAGTCAGAATTATAAGAATCAAGTGGCTTAACAAACAAAAATATATTCCAGTGAAAAACAGTCACAAGGACTGGACTGAAACCAAGTCTGACTCCTTGGAAGCAAAATATAAATAAATAAGGGATGGCTCAAGACTTTTACACAGTGCTGTACATTCATACAAACTGGCATTGGATATGCTGCCCTTTCACATTGGGGAAGAAGAAACCTTCAGTCAAAGATTCAGCTTTCAGTCTTGTTATGTGGCAAGATGGTCTTAGACAGAAATAGCCTTAGAGATTGGCTTGGCCCAGATGCTAAGTGAGAACAGCTATAAATAGGTAGAACAGCTGTGATGTCAAAAGGCAAAAACAAAATTCAGTGGATGTCAACATAGAAGCTACATTTCAAATGGCAAAAGTTCAGCATGAACCCATAATAGGTCAAAAACAGAAACCATGAGAATATTTAAATTAATCCACAGGAAGTCAAAAAGGGACATCATTAAAGTTGATTTATCCATTTATTCAATTTTAAAAGGATTTTGAATTTATGTCAAAATTTAAAACAAATGACAATGAAACAGACAAAACCAATAACAAGGTTGGGTTCTTGGATAGCCTTTGATATGCCAGTCAGAGGAATATGTTACTTAACGTATTCTAGTTTGACGAGAAGATCAATATCTGTTGCACCTCTTGATAATAGCATACATGATATTACATACTGTACTTTGATCTATAACGGTGTTGGGGGGAAAAAATAAATAAATGGACATTTGTAGCTACATAGTGAAAAAAATGATAGAAAAGCCTGAGGAGCAAAGACATCGTGTTCTGCAACATTAACGTTACACTTCAACCCATTTACACATCACAAATATTACCTCACAATCAATACATTCCCATTTCCAGAAAAGTTCAGATGTTGTGTAATATTTATATAACTGCAAGATACATTTATATAAAATTGCGCCTTGTGAGTTGTATACATCTTTTTTTAAATTAACAGTTGAGCAATAGTTTTAAGCAACTTCTTTTATCAACCCCGTTTCTTGAACTCAGAAGACCAAATGGTGATGCAAATTAAAAGCAAAATGTTTTGTCTTTGTTTTCCCCTGACACATAATTTCAGCTGCTCAAAACCTTGGTCTCCAGTATAGGCAGGCCAGTTTAGCACCAGGACTCTCCATGATCTTACTGAAATAGCCAAGGCCTTCCCTTAAAATAATATTAATAAAATAAAAATAAAAGCCATACATTGCCCAGAAAACTGTGTGCAGTGTTCAGCATTGAGTAAAATGTCATTTAAACTGTGCCCTGCTAATAGGCAAATGAGTACAATTTTAACTGGCAAGAACACAGGACAGGTTTCACTTGTCTTCATTCATTTTAAATGAAAAAAAGTAGTGATGTGTGTGGATCTTGCTTAATATTTTTTTTCTTCCTTGAATAGCAGAGATAATGTGCATTAACTGATACAATAACAATGTTTTTGGTCCAGTTAGTTTAAAGAAGTGTCATTCTACCACCTCCAATTAAATATGGGCCTGAAGTAATTAGCAAATAGTAATATTCTCTTCTTTTATTCTCCTTACTCTGTATTGACATTTCTTTTAAAATAGGGCTGTGATAAATGCATTTTTAAAAAAAAAAATCGAATAATCACTTTGCAAATAGTTATTAATAACAGGCACATCACTGCCGTTTAATTAATCAAACAAACCAAGATTACAAATAAAATCATTGTAGCATTACAAGTGATTATTAAATTACACTAAATTTACAACACCTATCATTTTCATTTTTTTAAATTATACCAAAAAAATGCTACAGAACTGCTTATTATTTTGGACGTGGCAAACACTGCATAAGACATGAAAGTATTACTGCCTTTTTAGCTGCATACAAGCTTAGCCAAGATCATTAAAAGAACTGCGAGATACTTCAGACGGCCTGAGAAAACCATTACCTGAGTCAGAAAGGACAACATTCAAAGCTTAATAAAAAGGAGTCTCGTTCTTGTCTAAGAGTACTTACATGACTCGGTGTTGCATTAGTGAGAGCTGTGCACTTTGCAATGATTAAACCTCAAGCACTGATTCTAATGAATGAAGCATTAAAGATAACTTCCTGAGAAGTATCCAATAACGACACCCCTTCAGTCGTCCTCCCACCACAGTCTGTTTGGCTTAAGCTGAAATTCAAAGTGCTGCGAGGCTCAAATAACAACTTTATAGCATTCACTGGCAATTAAGCTTAACTTCTTTCACAGTTAGTAAATCCCCTTTTTAACAAATGTCTCAAGTATGTGGCTTAAAGCAGCACAGATAGTTTTAAAAATCTTACAGACACACAAAAATATGCTTAACTAATGAGTTTTAAAACATACCTTCGTTACTGTAAAATAATAAGTGGTTTGGCACATTAGTCTTGCTAGATCTGGTAAGACAAGTAGCTTATGGTGGCCATTGTTGGCTAATATTGCAAGCATACAAACATAAAAGATCGGTGTCTATCACATTTTACCATTTACAAGATTAATTCTGCCAGACACCAGAAGTTATACGATTTCAGTTTAAATGACACTAAGCTATGATTCATTATACCATAAAATACTAAAGACAATGTTGTAATTATTAGTTTAAATCAAATTGGGGAGAAAAAAAAATCAGCGATGATGAGATTTTAAATGTTTTTGAGTGACAATGTTCACATTTGTAAAGTAATGTGCTGTTAAAATTTTAATTTCTATAAAATGAAATAAAAAACATTTTTCCCCCACAAATCTGTCCATATAACATCCATCCACCCATCCATCAATAAAAGGACTTGTGAAGCTTGTCCCACAAGCAAATCGGAGCGTAAAATAATCAAGACTGTTATTTACCTCCTGCTACACCCAAAGAAAATAGGCAATTTCATCCAGGTCTACAGGATAGTCTGTGAGGTGCAATGGTTCCTTGATATCAAATCTCTCCCCCTTGTAGCTTCTCCAATGGCCAGCTGGGAGGTAGATGTCTCTCTCTTGCTTTCCAGGCTCTAAAACTGGGGCTACCATGAGGTCATCCCCAATCAGGAACTGGGAGTCAATTTTATAGGCTGTCTCATCACCTGTGGCAATCCACCACACTGGTCGTATGATTGGGTCCCCAGTGCTCAGCACCTCGCTGGCCAGCTCCAGGACCCTTGGTGCCACAAGACTTTCATGGAGGGCGGTGTATTTCCGAGCAATTTCAACTACATCATCGCCGTACTCCCACGGTGGAATAGAAAACTGCATAGAGGGCATGAAGGCTGACAGCTCCAACCAGCGGATATAAAGTTCTCGGTCAGGTAATCCACGATTTCCATATGTGCGGTTCACATGCGCATTCCCTCCAATCATATCTGGTAAAATGAACTGGTAGCCCAGAATGCTGATGGTAAGCACTGCAGGAATAACAGATTTGAGACCCAACTCATACCCCCAAACTGAGTCTCTGTCAATTGGTCTGAAAAAGCAGGATATGTTCTGGGACTGGTAACCACTGCGCGCCTCAGCTCTGTCATTGTACAGGCTTGCCATTTCTGTGTAACGTCTTGTGAAAATACTCGGGTCCCGAATGGATTCCAAAGTCTTAAATTTCCATGGTAAGTAGTTAGCCTCTCCTGCCTCAAATTTAAAAGAGGACACCCCATACCTGGATCGCAGTGAACGTAACTGGGAGGCAAACCAATCACGGGTTTCAGGGTTTGTGAAATCCAAGATGCCACCAATGCCATTCCACCAACGCACTAAGGCTGACAGTTGGCCTGTAGGTTCTCGGACAAACAATCCCCTCTCCACACAGGTATGGAAGTTTTCTGAATCATGATTAACAAAAGGGTGAATCCAGAGAGACACCATAAAATCATCTGACTTCAGCTTATGAAACATAGCAGAGGCATTGGGGAACTTAACTGGGTCAAACTCAAAGTCCCCATAGTGGCGGGAATAGCCATCATCCAGTTCCATTTGGCTACAATTGAAGTTATACTTGCGAATGTTCGCAGCATATGTCAAAAGCTTTTCTTGGTCAATGTCAGTTTTATGTAATGCCCATGTTGACCAACTGGGATGGCGAAACATAACTTCGGCAGGCACTTTGTTTGGCTTGTTGAAGTATCTGCGGACCATGTACTTGTGTATGGATGTTACATCCGATCCCACACAAACTCTGTAGCTAAGTTCCGCACATGGCATCTCCCCTGGGTTTGGCTTAAAGGAACTATCATTATACCGTGCTTGGAAGTACATGGTCTTCTCTGTGTCATTCCAACCCAAATGGAAGGGCACAGAGTTATTGATCTTGATGGCAGTGGCATTAGATGAAATCCAGTAACTCTCTAAAATTCCACCAAACTCATCACGATTCGAGTAGATGTCACTAGTAACAAATGGTTTTGGAGTCTGTTGGCCAGAAATAGAAATAGGCCAGTGTTGAACTGCTGACACTGCGCCTCCATACCAGTGTGCAAACTTGTATGTCATTGCATGCTCTACGGGAATATCAGGAACCACTTCCTCCCAGCGCACACGGTAGCATTGGACAGTATCCTTGGGCCGTACTGTCTCAATGAAAAAAATCAGTTTTCTGTCTGTGGTGCGGACGCAGCTCAGAATCTCACCTTCTTTAGAGCAGGAGTCTAAATCAAGGGTCCCTGACCTGTCAAGATTCAAAAATAACTATAAGCATTATCTCTTTACACAAATCTCACATTTCTGTTAAATGACAAAAAGTTCAGCACATATTTAAAATAATGGATTTGTATATCTAAAGGTCTCATTTTTTCTGTATATGGAAACTTAAATAGCAAAAAAATAAATAAAATAAATTGAAATACCAACCTGAAATCCATTCTGAAAACGATAGACCCTCCCTGGTTTCGGATGATGTAGCCATCTTTATTCAGATCCAGCAGCTCAGTCTTAAGCAGTTCCGCTTTGCGTAAAGAGGCTATGTAGTAACACCACGCAGTCACAGCTGCAATCACCAGCACTAGCCCGATTACTCCAGCTCCAACTAAGGGTCGAGTGTCCTTGCTGAGTTTCTGCTTGGGGATAACATCTGTAATTGTGCCCCCCGCTCCACCTGGCACCACTTGGTACATGTTTGTGCTGTTCAATGTGCAAATCCCAAAGTAGCTTTTCCACAGATCATCAATATGTTTTACAGGAAACCTCTTCTGTTTGACACTTGGAAGCTTGTCACATCTGTTTTTCTTCCTGCCATGACAACGATATACCAGTCTTTTAAAAAAAATAAAAAATTGGTGACGATGCAATATTTGTAGATTTCATATTAACACAGTATTTTGAGGAAATCAAACTTCAATTACTATTTTGATTCTTTATAAGAAAAATGTGCAGGTGTTTTAGTGCATTCATGTTTCTTTCAGTAGCAAACAGTCAGAATATACCAATGAAACTATCAAAGGACCTCCAGGAAAACAACCCCAGCCCCATCGGTGCTCTCAGTCCTTCTTGTTTCCCTGTCAGTTCAAAGCCTCCACTACATTTCCTGGGTTGTCTTACATGCTCTGCATTGCTGAACAAAGTGATTTCACAGCACTTAAAGGTATTAGGCTGTCAGAATGTAAACTTTAAAGATGTGTTTGAGATTTAACCAAACAAATCTACTGCCAATTACCCATAAAAAAAATAAGTAGATGTTCCCAGCAGTAATTCTAACCTATGAGATCAAAATTGAAAGAATACTCATTTGTATGTAAGGAGGCGCAGAAGCAGAAAAGGGGATTTGGGCCTTAAACCTCTGCCAATGTCAGGAAGGAAAGTAAAGAATACTAAACATTGTGTTCTATCAAGCCCAACAAACCAAA
The DNA here is from genome assembly GCF_057382185.1 of Mchenga conophoros. Taxonomy (NCBI): domain Eukaryota; kingdom Metazoa; phylum Chordata; class Actinopteri; order Cichliformes; family Cichlidae; genus Mchenga; species Mchenga conophoros. The sequence continues at coordinate 14,096,998 of NC_140530.1, forward strand.
ACTCCAAGTAACCCACACATCATTCGGTGCAAGTTTGACAGCAGAGTAAACAAGTCTAACAAAAAGAAAACAGACAGAGATCCATTTGTAGTGCACCTCCCAGCGAAGGGAAGGCAGAAACTCTTATGGGTAAACTAATTAATGGCTGATGTTAGTTATTGTGGCTTTAACTAATCAGAGGAGATCTGATAAGAATGCACAGCCGATCTAGCGGAGTTCAGTCCTCTCCAACTCAGCTACATGCTCACTAGTCCTAACTACACTTGATGCTCATGCTCTGCCCTGGCAGCAGGGGTCGATAATAAACAAATGCTGGCTATTAATTAGCAATCTAATTGACTGATTCTGTGTTCAACCAGCCCTGGTATAGATTTCCCCCAACAGCAGTAGTGATAACATAAGCCTATCATTAATTAACAGAGAACTAACTGCTGGTAGCTCTGAGATTCAATCAAGCTGCTGGACCCAGTTAGGAAATTTACCAAGAAAGTCAGAAGATCATTTACCATTTCTAGGAGTTATTTCTTCTTTATTGTAATGGAAAACTACAAGGGTGGGTTTAAGAAGTTAACCTATGACAGTTTGTGATTTGATATTGATCATATCAGGCTGAAACCAACACTTTGGTCAACATTAATAGGTTTTTTCCACCAAGAAGTACCTAATTGTTTCATCCACACAATCCTGGAAAACTGTGCAAGAGGCCACAGTGACATCTTTCCATTTCTTACAAATATGCACGTGTGTGTAGACCAAATGATTTTTGCTTAGTTTTATGGAGCTAAAATTTAAAAAATAAAAATAAAAATGTGGCCAATCCTTTCTGCTCCAGTTTCAACGGCTTCTCACAAACAAACTCAAAGTTTTCAAGTACAGCATGTTCTTCTTCTAAAAGCTTTACACTGCATTTTTTTTTGTTTAAGGTATTATCAAGAGGGCTCATATGCACCATTTCAGCTGATTCACTATCTACCATCACATGGAGGAAAAACAAACAGTGAAGTGCTGATCAAATCAGAGCAGCCGTGTGAGAAAGAAACCCTCCATCAGTCTAAATCTAAGCTCGTGCGTGTGTGCAAAATTGACTGTTGTGTGCTGTGGAGTTTTTGCTTATATATCTGTCTCTTATTAACTGCATAAATCGTGCACTACAGACAACAACAGCGCATTTCTAAGCATGTCTGTGTCTGTCGATGTATAGAGACCAGTCGTTGGTTTTGCGCCTTAGTAGGTGGTACGAGAAAGAAGAAAAATAACACGTAATCCATGTGCACTATAATTTTCGCTCACACTTGTTGCCCTTTTCTCTTCGGTTTGTTAGATTTTAAATTACATTTATAGTTTATTTTTGTGGGTTTTTTTGCCTACCGATCAGCAGCAGTCCCCCCGTCGACTCAAAGTACAACTTGTTTGCTTCTGTTCACACAAACAGCCCGTGAAAGGAATCAAAGCGTGCTGCTGGGTCTCCGCCCTGCACACGTCCATAAACGCCTGGGAAATGTAGTTCAGCAGAAAAGCAGCGCTCTGTGTTTTCTCATTCTGCTGCGCATGTGACAGTGTTGCATGCAAATTACGCAATACTTCACAAAGAACCCGATGAACCTAAAAGTCACCAAAAAAGTGCAGTGTATACAGAAGTGAGGAGTTGATCCTTAGCAAAGTGAGGGTAATGCTTCCTTTATTTGCATCGATAGTGACACTCTTTCACTGCATTTGCTCTGGTAGTTGAAGACGGCATCATACTGTATCATTGTACTGATTCCCTTTTAATTGACACACGTTTTCCTCAGAAGATTAAAATTACAAAAACTCACGTACAGCACCTTAGGGCCTCAGAGCCTCATTTGATCTTCAAAATCATCCCATGAGAAGATCTTTGGTACCGATTGAGCACTTAACTGCAAAAGTTTCCTTGCATTACACAATGAGATAACAGCTGTGCTTGTACACTCTACATGATTCACTCTTACACCTTGTCTCACTGGGTTAATTAACAGAGAATTAAGGAAAAGTTAACAATTGCTGGAGAGTAGCCTCAGGCTCTCCATGGACCTCTTCGGGTCACCATCTTGGAAACCAGAGCTCTAATAATCCTAATAAAGGCTTTCAGACACAAACTCTGGGTGTATGATGTAGTGTCCAGCTTGGTAGGGCTTCACTACATGGAAGCAGCTGTAGCAACCACTGCTGAGGAACCAAAAGAGAGGAAAAGGACTATCAGCAGCTATTATTAAATGCACCAAAACAAAAATGGGGATATATTTCAATATATCACATTCGACTAAATAATCACCTGTTATCCCGGCTGCTGTTAGAACAGCACCTCTGGTATTTTGTCTGTACAAAGCTGCAAGGAGCTGCAGGAGTTTGGGCTCTTGTTTGAAGCGGAGCAGCTGTATTTTGCCTGTTCGAAAGATGAAAAAAAAAGTTTTTTAATAGAATTACTAGGTTATAAATCAATAATGTTCATCAGCCCTGAGACCATAAGAACAGGCCAAAGGTTATTTGCCTACCTGAGCTGCTGTGTTGAATGTGGATGGACATGCTTTTGATAACCAAGTCTGCTGCAAAGAGAATCACTCTAAATCACTGAGTATTTATCTCTGGTCTGTTGATGGAATATACAGAATATATTTACCTTTGTGGGCTCTTCAAAGCAGTGCTGAGGTGGATGTCAGTGCTCGGGGAAGGCTCGGTCAGTTGTAGTTTCTGCAGTTTATCAGCAGAGGGCATGGCTTGTACTGTTGATGGGTTGACAGGGGGCATGTGTTGTGTTTTGTCGGTTGTATTTAGATAGCTGTCAGAACAAGTTGCAACAGGACCGTGAAATGAAAAATGTCTGACAGGGGGGAAAAGAGGGCGGCTGAAGTCCACAGGGGGCAAGGGATGAAGAAGTGCATGGGTTGACCTATTGTTTGACTGAAGGCTCCTGGGAAACAGAAAGTCCTTGGGAGGCAAAGAACAAATGGGACACATACATGTAAATTTTCTTAACTCTATTCATCCTTGCATGAATAAATAAGCACGGAGAAATTCCTGCATAATAGTAGGATACAGCTGTTATGATTCACAGAAAAATGTGCCCAACCAGTCAATTAGTAGGACACTTTTTTTTAATATAGCCAAACAAAATACAATGCATAGAGCAGTAGGTATAATTGCCTCAGATAATCCTGTCTGCCTGAAATGAGCTATATTTTTCATATTTTCTGAATCACCCAGGGTGATATAGTATAACTTCTAATTTTGGAGACAAATTTGAAAAAAAGAATAAAGAAATTCCAAAATTTCCAACAGTCACTCCGGCCTTTCATTCACACAGATCACGTAGGCAGTATTGAAAGCTGTGTGTCTTACCGCCCGGGGCTGAGGGTTGTTCCTACGGTGGGCAGAGGTCGGTCGAAGTTGAGCTCTTTTCACTGTGCCTGGAGATCTGAACTGTTCATTGTACACTGTGATGTATAGTTGGGGAACCATCTTCACTGACTGCCTTACTTACTTTTCCACGGCTTACATCCAGATCAGCCTGCCTGAATGGAGCATGCAGCATCACTCACCTCCCCCTGACACCTGCTAACTCCACCCCTTCCCCGAAAACAGTGTACCTCCTCTTTGTATTACCTTTGTCTGTGTGTTTGTTTGTTTGTTTGTTTGGAAATATTGTCTAATATTTATGGGGGTTTATTATTCCTGGAGTGTGAATACCACCTATTTCACTGTCATATTTATATATTATTTATTCTATATTTATATAACAACATGACATTTCTCTTGCATCAGTAGTTATAAATTCTGCATGAAACCCTGTCAACCTCCAAACTGATAAAACTTTTTGTTTAACCTGGAGCTATTCTGATTAATGTACTCTGTTGGAAGGAAAGCAGATTAAGGGCATCCTTGCTGAAGCAGAAAAACTCTTTGTGCTACCTGAGCACTCGGCCACTAATCCTCCTTAGCTGCAAGCCCCCTGCAGAGACACACATACCTGGGGTCACAGCCCATGACCTATTTCCCTCCCAGGGGCCTTTACAAATAAGCCAACACCAATCTCCAACACTTCTGGCCGTTCGGCTGCCTCGTAGTTAAAATAAACTCAGCGCTATCAGATCAGCAGAAAAGGAGTGAAACAGCAGAGAAATGGGGCTTCTAAAAATCTTCACCACCACCACAACCACCACCACCCAGTGTCACCTCTGTTCACTGTCAGCTTGCCACATAAGCATTAATAATTTACCAAGCGCTGTAGGGTGCCTTTGTGTCTCCAGCGCTCTCACTGACTTATCTGTGACAGGAACTGGCTGTTCATCTAGTGAAGCGGTTGGGGCCTCGCTTGACAGCCATGTTAAGCCCAGTCAAATCCACGCGAACAGATGCAGAGCAGAGGATATGGGGAATCATAGTAATGATCTGGCAGGAGTGTCCTTCACAGGAGCTCAAATCAGATCCAGGGCTGTGCGTTCCCAGCTTTGATACAGTTTTCATACAGCTTGAAACAACTTCTTTATTTCGTTTCATTTTGTTTCAAACGGCACACTCGGAGCCTGTTAATGTAAGTAATTTTCACAGTTAAGTGACTTCAAGTGTAATGAAAGGTACAAACATCTTTTTTTTTAAAAACAAACAAACAAACAAAAAATTTACATTTCAAAGTAAATTCCCACTTTATATGAGATGCATGTGATCATGCAAAGAGGCTTCCTGCTGCACACCCGGCAAATGTCCAACATGTGCAGAGCTGACTTCAAAGCGCTTGTCATGGAGTCGGTGGTCGTAGTCGTAGTGGATTCAGTGGTGCTTAGTTTTAACTGCTGCTTTTAGTTTTGTGTAGAGAAAACCGAAATTCTGTTAAAAGAGAAAGAATAGGTTATTTTAAACTGGTAGTGCTTTTAGACTACGCAGAATGACGAATAAACAGTGCTGTAGCTGCACTGTCTACAGTTCCTTGTAAACAGTGTAGTTACATGGAAATATGGAATACAGTATGATTAGATAATATAATATGGACGTCAAAGAGTGCATTAACACACCTGGATTGCGTAGTAAACAATACCCAGGTAAGCAGCAATGCAGCCTCCCAGGAACAGATCAAAGGCTGCAGGCTTCACTCTGAATTAAAAAATGCACATTAGAGTTTTAATGGCTTATTAAATTTAACATATACACTAAAATTTAAAAACAGATATAATAATACCAATATCTACCTGTACATGACTATTGGTTGGCTCATTTGATCAAAGAAGGTAATATCAGGATCCCTGCAGGAAGAAATGTTGTTGATCATTATTATTGTTGTCGTGGTATGACCGATTGGATTGAAAAGATGTTCTTTCTACTCAGATAGCTGTATTTTTTTACCTCTTGTCCTGTCGGAAGGTGTGTCTGTGGACTTGCTGCAGATAGCGCTTGAATTCGTGCTCCAGTGAGTTGACCAGCAAGATATGACTGGGTTCCTTATCCAGCAGCTGAGTAGCCCGAGGGACTGATGTCAGGAAGGACATCAAACTGGAGATACGACTGTCCTGAATGTCCTGAATTACAGATTTGGATGTGGGTTTTGCAGAGGGGAAAAAAGAAATCACACAAAACTCAGCTTCTACTCTGCATGCATCAGTTCTTATGATTTAAAAAATAGACTCTGTTTAGACTTTTTCAGTTACATGTAGATATAAATCTTTAAGAAATGACATTAAAACATGTTTGAATAAATAACCTCAGTGATCCATCCCTAACCTTCAGATGATCATGAGGAATAAGCTGCTGAAAGACTCAAACACTGTGTCATGTCTCTAAACTAACACCAGAGGTCAGCACTTCTCTGTACATACCAATCAAAATAACTGGGAACTTACCAGCTGGCCCTTGAAAACTTGCACATCCTTTGGTGAACCCTTGTGAAAAATAAACACACAGTTATAACACATTAACATGGCTATTTTAAAGCAATGCTGACGTAATGAAAATTTTTTATTATATTTTCAGTATGCTGTGTTTTCATGCATTCAGTCACCTTGTCAGAGAGATTGTACATGTAGCGGGCCAGCGCTTCTGCTATGATGATGCCATTTCGCTTAAGTTTCCGGAAATCCACTTTTGACCTAGAGGTGATAGTCACATGAGTAAATATCTTTTAATGCCCTGTGAAAATACACTTGACTCAACAATCTGTTGGACAAAAACACAGTTTTGTATTTTTGCTTACGTACACCACCGCGGTGGATTTTAAATCAAACAATCAAGACGTGTTTGAAGTGCAGGCTTTCAACGTTGATTCAGAGGGTTTTACATGATAAAAATCTGCCTAGCTGAACTGTGAACAATGAGTTTTGCAGCATTTGGCTGAATCTAAGTAGAGAGTATAGCCCTGTACACTTCCAAATTCATCCTGCTGCTTACATAAGCAGTCACATCATCAATAAACAATAGTGACCCAGTCCCAACGTCTCCCACACGTGCCTATGCTATAACATTGACTCCACAATGTTTAACAGATGCTTCAGATTACGAGCTGTTTCTATCCATCTCTGCACTTCTCTCTTCCCATAATTCTGGGACAAGTTCGACTTTCATTCATCTGTCAAAAGACTTTTTTCCCACACAACTGGGTAGGCTCAGATGTTTCAGATGTTTTCTGACAAAGAGTAATCTGGCCTCCCTTTTCTTTATTATAACCAATGATTTTCACCCTCTGTACTTCCATCCCAAAGGCTTCTTTAGATTGTAGATTGATCCATGATCTATCTCCTCAAAAGGGTTCTTGACTTGGTTAGATATTGTGAAGTTGTCTTAACCATGGAAATAATTCTGTGATCATGTACTTTAGCTGCCTTTTTTGGTCTAACCAAACCACAGACCCACGCCTTTTTAAGAATATACTTGCGTTCTCTCTATGATAGTTAGTTCTGAATTTTTCAGCCTAATGATGGCTCCCCTCACCTCCACTGATATCGCTCTGAGTCTTATATTAAAAATTACAGTGAAACACTATAAACCAAATTGAACGCTTTGAGTCAAACTGAGATATTATATCTGCTTCATTAGTCATGAAATGCAAGGGAACAGTCCTCAGCTGGCTATGAGACTGCTTGTCAGTGTATTGTCTAATTAATTTTGAGCCTCTGAAACTGAAGGACTGGATATATAAATAAATGTCTGTCGGTGTAAACCTTTTGTAAAAGCTGAAAAGCTGACTTTATTCACACATTAATTCTTTTACTTAAAATACACTATTGTGGTGTACAGGGACAAACAACCTGGGCCTCAATGCTCTCAAATACTACTAATAATAATATCCATAAACAAAACTTGCATGGTGTCTAGCATAGAGCCACGAAGTTCAGATTTAGGATCTTCCAGATGAGACAGAGTGAAGCCCAGGATCCTGCGTAGGCTGTAGCGCTCATGCTCCCAGGCTACAGTAGACTCCACAAGATTGATCTTTTTATGAACCAACCCCACCTTCACCCAGGGAAATCTGGAGGAAACCACCTGGAGGGCAATTAAATAAGATATTTGCACAAATGACTAAGACTGATGAGATCTGGTTGCTTTTCTTGCACGTGTAGAAACAGCTCCGCTGGTTACCTCCTCCAGTTGTTGGATGAAAGACTGCATTGGCGTGTCGGGTTTAGGAGGGCGGGAGACGTGCATGTACAGCTCATCGCCGTTGGCCAGTGTATCCAAGCACAGGACAAATGCCACATTGTCATGGAGAAGGCTGGACTCTGGATGGAAAATATTTAGCTTTAAAAACCTGACATTTTGTGTTTTAATTCACATTAGCACATACAGCACACAGCCCACTCATGTTCAGTGAGTGGCAAAGCTGAAAACTCACCAGCGTGGTCCAAATTCTCTTCAATCCACCTCTTTGTTCCAAGGAAATTGTATTTTCCTCCTCCGGTCAAGGAGAACATTAAATTAAATCTAAAACACACACATACACACACAAAAAAAACAAAATTATTCAACAGCTTAACTTATTAACTATAACTGACCTGCACTGGCTGTTAGTTTTCCTCAAGGGTATTTCCGATCACTATCAGTCACTCAAAGCAACATCATTAGAGCCATGCAATTACAAAAGCTTTCACAGTCCAGCTGAGGTTACAATGAAAGCTAAGTTTGAAGATAGGTGTGGTCCCTGAGTAGTGAGTAACGAGGCCCTAATTTTCCTTTCCTGTTTTACTTTTCAGTGTATACTTCCTCCATACAGAATACAGTATCTTTATCCAGCAGCATATTATCTTGTTCAAAGACAGGCACAGCGGGAAAATTCATTGGAATTGCTGCGTGTTCATCTGCTTTGTAGAGACATTTATTAACTTTGCCTTTGCTTTGTAATCTTACAATGAATTGGAACTTACTGTGGTCTGGTTCTGGGACTACTGTAGAGTTTTTGGAAGAGACGGGCCAACTCAATTAGGATTGTGACACCACCGGCATTTGAGTCTGCTCCATAAGACAACCACTGTAAAATGCACACAAGCACATATCCATTTATGGTTCGAGCACAGTCTGATACTCTATCTGCTAAAATTTACACCTAATTTTAGAGGTGTTTTACGATTTGACTCACAGGGGCAAGCCCATAAGAGTCATAGTGGGCTGCGATGACTATAGTGGGTGCATCCTCTACTGCTCCTAGAAGAACTCCCTGAAATAAACATCCCCAGGCATATATCACAGAACCAAAGTGCATTTGCAAGCAGATTGAAAATTATTTAACTGATATTGGATGATCTAATCAATTTTATTCCTCTATGGGGAATTATTGGGTCCCAAACGCACCTCCAGTGTGATTATAGCATTGTCAGTGGTGGCCTTAATTGGGGCATTGTTGATCACTAAAATCTGAAAAGCTGTAGCCGTGACCATACTGCGGAGGACTGTCAACAAAAGAAGAAATGCACCAGAACCGTTAGTAATACCATACCATAACTTTCTTTTTAGTTTTCCCCGGGCATTAGTCCAAACAACCACCATTAAGCATTTGCATGTATCTCGTTGTTGTATCACTTACCTCTGACAAAAATGGATGATGTCCGGGTGGCTGCAGCCTGTTTCACCTCCTCATACATGCAGAGCAGCTGTTCATCCTCAGGTGCCACATACACTGGCATGAGGGTCTCCTTAAGCAAGGTCTCGCTTTCACTCACCATAAATGACTGAGAGACAAAATGCTTTACTTCAACCAAAGGGCAGAGAAACAATTGTAATCTTGATTAAGAGATTCTTAATATCTTCCTTATAATCCTGTTTTCTTCTGATTTCCTTAGTAATTGAGTGATGTGTCAATAACAGAATGAATGCTTTTAAGTATTATAATACCTCTACTGCATTGTGAGGGATACTGGAGATATTTTGGGGCAGCAGGATCAGGATGGCAGCTGCATTTTGTCGTTGGGCCTCAGAGTATTTTTCTGTAGTGAAGTCTTCCACCTTCATTATCACACAGCGGCGGGTTAACGACGGCTCTTCTGCTGAGCGTGCCTCCGCAACAACAATGGCTCCACGACAGCCTCGGCGGACGAGACAAGAGAAGGCAAATGATACATAAATACCAACTTGGGCAACATAGAAACTCTACTTTAAACGCAGCTTCCTCTTCCTGTTTTTTTACACAGAAAAAAAGCCTTTAGCAAACCAATCTGTTTCCAGTGGCAGTGACCACAAGCTCTCAGTGGTCAAGAAATATTAGTTCCCTCAGTCAGCTGTAATTTTTAGGTTAAAAAAAATCCTGTTGGAAGACCTTGCCTCGGCTTTCCAGCTAATCTGCACATTTTAAAAAAAATACACTGAAAATGGTTTCCTTAGAATTTGAAACATAATTTATGCTCAGAATAGGTTCTATATAATTATCCAGTTTTTCCTATATTCCTATAAAATGCTCTAAAATTGGTTACCAGATTTGTAGTGGTTTCATGAGCACCCAGGTTAAACTATAATTTGAGTTTAGCACAGACAAACTCTCTTCCTGGAACATACTGATTTCAAAATATCCTTTCAGCACCAAAGCTTGAATATGCATCATGTGGCACATTTAAGGTCAAACAAAAAACAAGCAAGACTTTAAATTTAGAAGCAATTTTATGCTACAGATTTGTCATTTTTCTTTTTTTATAATATATAGGTGTGTCTGAACTTACCATACTTATGCTGTCCCAGGTTGTACTGTTGCATCCTATAGGCAGTGAACTCATAGGACGACACGGCAGGGAGAGCGGAGCCATGCAGAGACTGCACGCAAAGCAGCAGTGCAATGGCAGCTGTGCTCTGCAACATGATGTGGCATCCAGTTGTGATCTCAGGCTAGGGAGGATGGTTAATGTTAGACTTCATAAGAGACCAGACTTCCTTCAGTGCTGTACAAAAGTCTGGAGCCACCCTTCATTTATTGCTTCCACGAAGCCAGGCGTTCTTGGAATTTTTATTTAAAGTGGTCTTTAGCAATAATTCTTCATGCTTTCTGAAGATCGTTAGACAGGGGCTTGTTTTTACTTATACTGAAACCAGTCCTTGTACCTGATTATTTTAAGAGCTAAGCCACTTAACACTAACATACAAATTGAACAAGTGGAGGAAAAGTGGAAGGCCTAAAAACTATCTAGAGCAGATGAACGCCATTTGGAAGTCATGTTCTTAAGAGATAAGATAATAATAATAATAATAATGGATTGGATTTATATAGCGCTTTTCAAGGCACCCAAAGCGCTTTACAATTCCATTATTCATTCACTCTCACATTCACACACACAAGATCCACTAAATCCACCTGACACAGAACTCAAGAGACGCATCAGTTGGCCTTCAGTTGGCCTACTGTTCACTGAATCCTCAACAGTGGAAGGATGGGTGTCAAGAAGCAATTTAGAATCCAGGGATGGGGAGAAAAGGCTGAGGTGTGCCAAATTATACAAGAACTGTGAGCAAAATCAGTGGCAATTGTAAATTTTTGGTTCAAATCATCATTAATATGTACAGATTTCTACCTGTAAGAGGTACAACAAGCCTACAGCTTAAATGGTGGAGGCTCTGTCATGCTTTCGGGCTCTTGTCAAAACTGATGGAATTATCAGTGCCGAAAAGTGTCATCAGATTTTGATCCACCATGCAATACCATTTGAAAAGCATTATGAGAATGATCTCAAACATACTCCCAATGCAGTAAAAGCATACCTGGAAAGAAAAACACAAAATGGCTCACTATTAATCATGGATTGGTTTCCCCAGAGCTTTGACCTCAATATTAACAACATCCAAAAAGAGCTTTGATTGCACTTCTAGGCCTGGAGAACTATTCCTGAAGATAACTCAAAGAAGAAGCCTGAAGAAGAGAATTCAGGCTGTATTGAAGAATAAAGGTGGTCATACCAAATATTAACTTTCAAGCTGGTTAGAATTGTATAAACTGTTTTTGCCTTTTAAACCGTATTTCCATTTATGTTTCCACATGTTAGATATAAAGAAATGAGGGGTGACACAAGACATTTGCACATTATATCTATTATAATATTTTGTGTTTAAATAAAGTCTTTGATAGGGCCAGCAGTGTAAGGCAGAACAGATAAGGGGACAGTAATCACCCTATTCACCACAGGTTTTACAAATACCATACAAGTTTCTAGATGGATGAAAATGAGGTATTCATCATCACCTACTAACCAGTATATGAATCTTAACCAGGAATTCCTTCGATAAGGAGCCCTTCTCTGTTCACAGTGACATTTCCGAACACAAAGTCAGTCACTAACAGAAAATGTTCCTTACCTGTCTTCCTGAAGTCTTTTCTCATGAGGCTTTCTTTCTTCCTTCCTCAACTTCGGTGTTACTCCTTCCACATGGACACATGCTACCGTTAACTCCTGGGATTCAAGGCATCTAGGTAAGCCACCATTCACCATCTGCTCCAGAGGGATCAACTCAAAGCTAATCACAAATGCCCAACCCCCTGCACTCACTACTCCATCAATCTATTGTTCCCTCCCTCCCCACCTTGCCCACCTTGGACGTAATGTCATATACTTCAGTAGGCAATCACCCATTACCAGCAGAGTCTCTGCAGGGAAGGCAAGGAAACTCTTCCAGCCAGTAGCTGTTTGTTTCATCTCCTGCAGGGAAAACTACCAGAGTCTAAAGAAGTTAAAGAATATAACTGGATATTACAGAGTCACACGGCACCATCAAAGTTGAGATATCTAATATTTATTTTTATTTTTTTTTGATATGTTGTACTATACACAGAACTTTAACACTATTAAAATCTAAATGGAACCTGTTCACAATCATCATAACAACAAATAAAAAGCTTCAGTCTGTGTATGAATTATTTCCCACATGTGAAAGTAAACAAAAAACACACAACTGCAAATAAATAGCATCAATTACAAGAAATTACCCTAAACTCAAGTCAGTGAAGAAGTCAGCTACACCTTAATTTATACATCAGCCACAAGTATTGCAATCGGTAGAAGATAATTGTGATGACTTGTGTGAAAATCCATTAGGATGATGTTAATGGTGGAAAAAAAAATACAGCTCCACAGTCACACGCAATCACTTCCTCATCATATATGCTAACTGTGCATCCACCTACTAGCTACACTGGTGACATTTTAAATTACCTACTGTGCTGTTGATGGACTTTTCTACTTTTTGCACATGATTTTATTGTCTAAACACATGGCACCTTTTTGCAAAATGTAAACTATTTTTAGTGTGCACTTTTCTAAATCAAATGCTGCAGGAACACTGAGGTTCTATCAGGGATAAAAGGGAAATAAGCAATATTTTCTGAATTGTTAATTCAGATAAATAGTTTTTTAGTTATCTCTATCCAATCAACTTTTAGTTGTTTTATGCTATAAATACGGTACTACTTCCTTATATATAGTACAGTGCAAAGGTTCATCTCTTGATGACAACCACTACAAACTTAAACGTAAACAACAAAAAGCAAAAGCAAGATCACAAAGCAAGAGTCCTTTAGGAGGTAAACATTACACACTGTATCTCCAATCGCATCAATCTTTTAGATCTTGATTGTTACTGGTGCTTTTTGTAGTCTTTCATTATCATAACAGAAAAACATAAAAGAAATCAACACATTATCAGCTTTGACAGAACCCCCAGAAACACAGCCGCACATCAAAATGAGGCTCTGCACCGTAGATGCGCAGTATTTGTAACTCCTTGAATATTCGTCAGTACTTCTTGTTACTATACACTGCAATTGAATGTAAAGTGCACACAGACTCACATGTACGTTATCAGCTACGTTTCATTCAAGCTGTAGAGCTCATCGATTTTGAAATTATTTTAAAGAGATGGTGTCTCTGAATGCTTCATGATCATGAACAGTGGTACACTTCTAAAAGCTCATTACTTGAATTTTTCTGAAGCAGCTGGCGCGACCTTACATGATCATTTCTTTTGGAGTCGATTCACGTTCAAGTGACTTTTACCATCAACCAAAAAATAAATGTTGTCTGCAGAGTTCTGCCAATCTCAGAGTAATAAAATCATTAAAAAGAAAGAAGGAAAACAAAGAATGCTCTTTCAGTACATTTAAACAACAAATAATAATAATGGATTGCATTTATATAGCACTTTTCAGGGCCCTCAAAGCGCTGTACAATTCTACTATTCATTCACTCTCACATTCATACACTGGTGGAGGCAAGCTACAGTTGTAGCCACAGCTGCCCTGGGGCAGACTGACAGAGGCGAGGCTGCCATATCGCGCCATCGGTCCCTCTGGCCATCACCAGCAGGCGGTAGGTGAAGTGTCTTCCCCAAGGACACAACGACCGAGACTGTCCGAGCCGGGGCTCGAACCGGCAACCTTCCGGTTACATGACGAACTGCCAACTCTTTGAGCCACGATCGCCCCACAAATAAACAGTTTCTATAGAACCTGAAAATAGTGAATGGCATAAAGCACTGTCAACATATGCTACACTTACAGATCCTGTCCCCACATCAATGAGTTCTATTGTTACTCAAGTAATATGCACTCGTTTCATACCTTACAAAAAAAACGTAAAAATGAAAAGGGATGGCATGTTAATGTTCCTATCTAAAAAAAGAAGAAGAATGACGGGAAAATATAAGATTAAAAAAAGAAAATCAGCATCCAAGCATTATGAGATCACTTCAACATGCTTCAGAACCCTGTATGTGTGACCAACACTACATCCCTACCAATGTATTTCCCATTTCCAAGCCCTTCTCTTTCTACTACTTTCCTAAGTTTATGTGAACCGTCACCTAGGGAGGCTAATGCAGACAAACACACTTTAAGTACACATTTACTCGCTGAGCTGACACTATATGGTTTCACTAGATTTACTGATATTACAGTATGTGAACCTAAATGAGATTAACTATGTTTCTGAAAGCACATTAATGTCTCCTCAGCACAAGGATGTGCTAAGGGCTCAATAAAAACGGATAAATTATCTGCACAGGCTGGTCATCTGGGCACAGTGTTAACAGGCAACATGCATTTTTCTGCTAAATATAAAACAACGGCCCAGTACAATCTTTGTGTTAAAGATAAACATGTAAAAGAAAAAATAAATAAAAAGAAAGGAATCTGGATTACTACTTTATTATAGCATTAGTGTTTTATCGGCAGCTGGATGATTTAGCACGGTGTTCCTGGGCTTAATCGCACACATCATGTTTGACACATATATACACAGGAAGACAAAGCAGACTGGCTGAAAGAAAAGAAAAAGAAAAACAATGGCCACTACAAAGCTTCCGATCTCTTCTTGTCCTTTGTGTACATCAGTAGAAGAAGTCATCTGCTTGGATGGGCAGATGACGCGGTAATAACAACCTGTCACCATCACACGTATTTGGTTGAGCTCCTGTCATTTTACAGTTTTTTTTCTTCACCAGCGTTGCACCATCGCGGTCTGTTTAAGCCAGAAAATCCACAAGCATGAGATGGAAGTTCAAACAAAGTCGTGTGTTTCTCTTAGAGGTAATGTTTCTGCCATCAGTCGAGTCCCTTTTGAACCAACAATGCAGAAGTAAGATGCACAGATCCTACCATAGGAGGAACATGCACAGATACTGTACATATTCAATTTTCGCATTTATAAACCCTTGGTTGTTGTTTTTTTCCCTTTGTGCCTTTGCCAGCCTTTAATTTTTCTTCCTCTGTTGCCACTCTGGTCAGTTGTTGGCCTCAGTACAGGTGGCATGGAGGAGACTGTGTAGGTGGGGTTAGTGCTACTGGATTTGACAGGCTGTGGAGGGAGCAGCCTGGCAGCACATACAAGTGGGGTTGACTGCTTTAGGAGGGATCAGATCCAGATCCTCATCATCAGGAATCTCATCAAGTCGGTAACCGTCCTTCAGGAGCTGGATGTTCAAGTCCTGGTTGATCTGCTGTGAAACCCGAAGAAACAAGTATCAGGCATCAACTTTCTATGCTGATTCTAGAAATATATAGCATAGATCAATAGAGAGAAAATAAATCTTTGTAGTCTAAATTAATAAAAAGACACACAAAGCAGAAATATAGCAGAGTACAGAGAACTTACTAATGTAATGGCTTGAGTCAAGAACCCCAAAAATATAAATAATTTATATATTTATTCTACTCTAAGTGGAAGAAATGAAAAGGAACAAATCTATCCGGATGACAATTATGGAGAAGTCATTACAGGTGAGTGTGAGTGAAAGATCGAAGACGCCAGTGTACACTTGAATGGACGCACATACGCACAGACATCTGGTGTGACAAAGGAAGTGTGTGATCACATGGCGGTTTTCGTGATTTCACCACACGATGCTGTGAAACAATATAATATGTGTATAAATACCTGGTCCCTCAGACATCTCACCTCGGCTGAGGAATATCCTGATGAGGAGTATCTGGACATGTCAAAGTCATCGTCACTGCAAGACACGACATCAGTGGTTAGACATTAAAAATGGGGTGGGGGGGCGTCGATGAAACAGTAAGTTGTAGTGATAATGAAATAGTCGGAATTGAAGCCGGTCGCAGCAGTTGCAGTAACAAAACAAAACTCAGTCTACTGATTCATGACTGCCCGTATCACATTTACAGCCTCTATTGGGGTTATTTATTCTCCAGATAAAGATATTTAAATTTTAAGACTTGCAAACCTCCACAGTTCCACTAGAAACTCAGAAGCTATTATCCAGCATAATGCATGCAGTTTACACTACCTGAGCAGCACTTCTCTTTGAAAAGGGATTATATTAATTAAAGGTGTTATATTCATCTTTCAAAGAAAATCTGAATGTAACCTTTGAAGGGAAACACAAAGTGGTGAAATTTCCAAACTACTGGACCTCACAGAAACATTTTTTCCTACCGTAGTTTCATGTTAAACACTCTTAGTTAAGACAAAGCTGTCGTAAATCGCTTATTACAGCCTGATGAATGTCACTCATGCACGATGAGATATGCGCTCATGAGATCTGATCATTAGCATAACCAACGCCTCCATAACTACTCTATATTTAGCAGAGTCAGTGGAGGCTTTAGAGGACCAGAAACTATTAAAAATGTGTGTTTGATCAGGGCTGTAGTGAGAAAAAGGAACTAAAAGTGTTAATTAGAATGTGATACAACATCTTTGGTAAGTGGTCCGTGACTAACATGAAATTTATCAAATGACGGAGATAAGAAATAACAGAATATTATAGCCTGCATTAGGTTGTGTTAAAGTGTTGAGTGATGCTGGACAAACAACAGCAGAACGACTGTGAGGCATTTGGCTGAGAGACTTTTAGGAAAAATGACTGTATCATGTATGTGGCAATGAAAAAATATGTAATTAAAAATAGTAAATTAAATTTTCTTTCATTTCTGTATCATATTTAAGCTCAAAATGTATTCAGACAAAGGTTTTGTCTATTTTTGTCCTGTTGCCTTCGTAGAGAAAGATGATATAGAGATATAGAGAGAGTAAAACGGGGAGACATTGAGTGAAGGACGTGTACATGAATCTAAAATGTGAACAATGAACAAATGGGCATCCCGCGAGGCTATGAGTCAGAGAAAGCTTGTCAGACAGAGTATATGATGCAATACATGATGTAAGCTTTGTTGGCTATCAGAGAGCTCATTTTACAAGAGCGGGTTTGCCACATGTAGCAACACAAGGGGGTGCGAAGGGTGGGACTCATCTGTGTCAAATACTGTCCTGCTGGCACAGGGTGGATGTGAGCGCTCTCTTTGAGCTGCTTTTGCCTGTCCAAATCCTCACCCCGCTATCCTCTAATCCGGAGCCCTGGGAGAGGCTTTGCCCCTTTTTAGGATACCGGCTGTTAGGGACTCTCTCAAGTTACTCTTTGGATTAATATGCCGACGTGACAGAGAAAGGCCTACAAAAAATACAAGTTCTACAAGGCAGTTGTATTTTTAGCTCATCTGCACTCTTCCTAAAAATCTGTCTGTAAAAAAAAATGATTTTAATTAAGTCGACGTGACAACATGTACGGTACCTACCTGTCTGTGTCCAGCGCTACCAGAGGCTTCTCATCTGGGCTCTGGTCTAAGGAGGAGTAGCCTTTGTTTGGCACCACCAGCCTTCAAAAGAGAATGGAGAAGAGCACACTTCCATATTAGAAGTAAACTTAAAAAAGCAATCAGCACATGTCCTTCACATTTGTGAAGAAATCTAACACAACATTACCTGCAATACCTGCAAATGTAAAAGTCATAGAATCAAATAACAGCATTTGATATTTGTGATATGTATGCCATCCATCCACCATCCATTCCATTCATTTCCCCCTAAAAAGAGGCTAATCTGTAGCTTTCCAACTGCAGGCAGTGCCAGATTATCTTTCTGCCTGAGAGAATGTGGGTTAAGATCAGTGGGTAGCCTTTCTTATAGTTCCACTAATCCACCAGGGAGTGGGATTAAACAGATGCGACAGTAATACTGCGGGTTGCACTTGTTTCACTCACAATGTTTTAACACTTGTATCAGCCTTCCCACTCACAAACCACCAAATTTGCCTTTGCTAAAAAGCCCAATTGCATTCTGCTATAGCATTAAGGAGTCTGATGGCATCCAAAGCAGCCCTGCAGCAAATAAAGCCTTTTCAGAGGACGCACAGTCCTCATGTTTTGCATTTCAGGAGCTTTGAGCTTCAGACCTGAATGGGGAACTGAAGATAGAAAAAAATGCTAATGAGCGCAAAGTGTAACATTTGTGGCTGAGCGGGTCAGAATAACAGAGAAACAAACAGGCAGTGGAAGCCGCTACCTTGTCCTGGCATTCTTCTTGGGTTGTTGATTGACAGGACTTCCCACGGTGCCATTCTTCACCGATCCCTTCCTGGCAAGGTCCCTCTGTTTCTCTGGGCAACCACAGGATGCGAGGTCATCAGTAAATGCACCAATTAAGCTAAAAACACTGGCATTGTTCCTTGACTGTTTTTTTTTTTTTTTTTAAATCGAGTTTCCTGTTTTCATGTCAAAATTGCTTTATCCAAATGCAGCCTATATAATACAGTATGCCACAGTGTAGCGAACCAAGGCTACTGTGCGGTGCAAGGTCATTTTAATATGGCATCTATTAGGACTGTCCCATATCAGCCAAGTTTTGATTGGTTGTTTAGCCACAAAAAAAGAAAAAAACATCAAGGTCAACAAGAAGAAGTGGCAACACACACAGCATCCGTTAGACAGCTGGTCTCTGAAGTTATTAGACAGTAAGAAAGACTGAAAATAATAAGGAAAATAATTTCATTGACATCCAGTATAGATAAGAAATATCACATGGTGCTTGATGTTTACGGCCTCATGTTGACTTTGGATGACACAGCAAAGCAAACCTGCATACTGTGGTATCCCACAGCAAAGGTAATTGATTTCTAAATGATAAACATGAAGACATGTCATGCATTGATTTGCGGTGTGTTGACTACAATACCTATTTGGACCTGCAGCGGCGAGGGTTTGTAGTTCATGGCCACACTTTCTCCCTTAGTGTCAGGCTCTGCCTCTGAGGTGGAAGATGCTGCGGGGTCCTAGAGAAAAAGAAAGATGTGTTAGGTTGTGTTTCTTTATTTATGACTGGCATTTAACTCTTTACTGTAGAGGTATGTGAGACTGAACAAAGTCCAGTCAACTCACTCAGACGAGAGTGATTGTCTGATTTATTACTAACCAACAAAGCTGGCAAATCAGCCTGCTTTAGAACCTACTCGGGTAAAGCACCCTGGAAAGTTTCCTGCAGCCTTCTATCGCTGCTTGGATTGCAGCATCAATAGGCTTGAGTGTTCGGCCTATGTTAGCAGCTCTCTCTTTCATGTGTGAGCAAGTGGTGATTGCATGGGGAGTTGGCTGTGGGAGAACAGAGGGGGTTGCTGTTGAAGCCACGCTTTCGCCAGATTGAGAGAGGGGAGGTAGGCCGCACTTGGCCTCCTCTCCTCACAGAGCTGCACATTATGTTGATCCCACAGGCCTCCCCTTGTTGCGCTGTGTGGGACTCAGTGGGCCACATGAACGAAGGCTACCAGGCATTTGGCTTTCGATAACTTTGAATACTCTCCAGAGAAACGGGTGCTATATTTAAAAAAGGCTTTAAGCAAATAAATATCTGGAGCTGAAATTTGACACTTTAAGTTAAAAAATTCATACCAGTGGTGTATCTGAAATAGCGTATGCTCCCTGTCTGAATATGCTATGACAATTTAAAATGAATAAGTAGTGGTGGATGGCTAAAACACTTACAGTACTATACCAGTTCAGGTCAATTCTAAAAGACAAATAGAGCTGATCTGTAATCATTTAGCAGAGACAGTAAATAGATTACTGTTCCTCTCGGAGAGGACATGATGCTGCGTTTTGCAATTGTAAAGAATGCAAACCAGAACCGCACCAAAATGTAATGGGTTAATATTTTTAGAATTGCTGAATAATAAAAGAGATGCTTTGCAGTTACATATCAGTCTGTTTATGGGTGAAAAAAGCTGAGTAAGCAGACAGTGCTGGCAATTATGTAACATTAGATAAGATAAACCTATTGTGCCTCATTTAAGGAGCACAGTATTCATCTACAAATTATATACAGCCAACAGTTTTGCATTTACAGTAAACACGTCTGCATTTTATTTATATATTATGCACTCTGTGCCAGTTGGACATGTAGAGCTCCAAGGACAGTAGAGCAAAGTCGATGATCTTCTGTGCTGTGTTGACGACTCTCTGGATTGCTGTCTTTTCCTGAGCAGTGCAGCTGGCAAACCTCACTGGGATGTAGCATGCCAGTGCACTTTCAATAGAGCATCTACAGAAAGACAAACAGCAGCTCTGTCCTCTGACAAGTTACAATTATGACCTCAAGAAAAAGATAAGCTGAAAGATAAAAAGCTATTTTCAACAAGTGACCCATAGCAGGTAGCTCTGCATGTTTGATTGAGGAGTTTTTACACTGGATGCCCTTCCTGACACAACTCCAAAGGGGATTTGTGTCTCCTCCCAGGATCAAACCAGGGATCTTTCACATATTAGACAAATGTGAAACAAGTGCAGCCCAATGTGCTATGGAGCCACCCGCAATGTATGTTAGATCCAAATTCCAAACAACTGTAAAACAGAGTAGTTTGTGTGTGCATTTTCAGCAGCGCAACCATTAAAACAAAAAACAAAAAATCATGAAAACTGCAATACTGGATACGATACACACATTAAAGGAGGTTGTGAAATCACAGCACACAGATGAGGTATTCCCACCATAACAAGCACAAATATCTTCTGTTCTGTGACAGGCCCGTCCCTTAGAACCTCAGGCTTACCCACCGGATTTTTACTTTGCTTCTTCGTGCTTTCCTTCCACTACAGAAAGATGCTGTGATGTTGTACGGTCACACCGCCTGTCAAATAAATCCTTTTGAAAATTTTCAGCAGAGCCTGCCAGTGAATAATGAATAGGATTCGGTATTAAGCTGTTTGTGACAGAAATTCCTGCCACTTCTTAAAAAATAGGACAGCACAATTACAGACGGCAAGTAGCAGGTACCCACGATAAGCAAGTTAAAACAGGCCCTGGAATATGACAACCCAGAACACCTTGTATTAGGTAGAAAGTTGGCCCAAAGAATTGAATTTAACATTTCCAAACCCAAATGATAATCAAGTCATTGTGGAGGATATTAGGTGGCAATGAGATGCAATGAGATGAGATTAAATTGAACTAGACCTTATAAAACATGCATTAAGAGCATAGATATTCCCCAAAGACCCTGTATTGACTGCTGACAACTACTGATGAAAGATCAAAGGATGATCTATGACACTTGGGGCATTATATTTATTTATATGTATGACAATAAAACATGGGCCATCGGCCTGACCTTCATCGTGCATTCGCATACACATTCATTCACTCTGTCGTCCTGCTTGCAACCTCTTTTCTACCTGTGATGATGAAGTGCCACAAGGTTGCTGACACGGCATAAGCACCAAGCGATTGCTAGGATTATGCATCACGGCCATCCACTAGCCAATAGCAGCTAAGACTGATACATCAGGTGGCCTTTAAAACAACTGAATGCTTTCCTTATGCAAGGCAGTGATGACTATATTGCTGTCTCAGTGCGTTGCAGGGAAATCTTCCATAAATAGATGTAGCCTACAGTAATCACTGTCAGATGTTCTTGTGCTGAAGAGCATAAAAGGGAAGTTCTCAGGGAAGTTGCTTTTTTTTCCCACTGAAAGAAAAAATATCATATAGAAAAGGAATTAAACGGCTCAAACTTGAGTATTAATCTGATTTATTTGTGTGAAACAGAGTCCTGACAAAGAGGCAGGTGCCATGAGCATTCAAGCATCCCATTCACAATGAAGTTATTAGCATTAAAATGCACGGCCATATGTGGCTCAGTGGCTGAGATCGTGAGCTGAACTATAAAATAATATTTTTAAACCCACATCGCCTTTTACAGTTGAAAGATGAAAAGGAATACACAATGTGATTTCAAGACTTTTAGGGCACGTGCTGACCAACGCCACTGTATGCACAGCCTAAGCAGGGCCATCTCTGATTCAGCTTCACAAGGAAACCTCTCTGGATCAAACACGAGTGCAGACGGATCTGATCTTAACACAGCAAGGTGATCGCTGCTGCACAAAGCAAACGAGACTTTGTGAGGGAAGCCTGTTCTTGTGTGATTTCCTCAGGGGTAGTAAGGCTGGAAAAGCACGGGTATAATGTGAACAGTATGACTTGGAGCACTGCTTTTGCCTAACCCCCTGAGGCAAACGCTTAAAAAGAAAAAAAAAAAGAAAAAAGGGCAGCTGTTTGAGGCTGCTTTGTTTCACATGTGAAGAAGAAGGCTTCTGTGTTAGTAATATCTGGCAGTGATGTACTGTTGATATAAAAGCACTTAAAAATGAACGCAAAACTGAACGCAGGGAATGAGGCCAGTTGTTCAATTTGTCAATAGTGACCACGACTTATTTCAAATCTAGAGAGAGAGAAACATTATAAGCAGAAGGAAACGGTAATGACGTAAGTTGCGGGTGCTGAAGTAAATCCATTTCAATTTTTTCTGACAGGTCTCGAAACTTGTCAGTGGGTAAAATATGCAGGGACTATCCTCTTACTTTGGGCCTGCTCGAGCCAACTATTACCACACTTCAGTCCGCAGTATGGGTATTCACGCCATTTGGACTCACCCATCCCGACCCAAATAAGACGTCACCAAATGACGAAATGTGAAAACAGTGAGCTGTGTCAGCTATTGATGTAAACAAGCGCATACTGACGTGAATTTGAAAGAATCACGATTTCTGCAAAGTGCGCAGTTTAATTGCTTTGAGAAAAAAAGTAACGGCTTGTTCATCTATCAGTTATTACATGTAATGCTAATATATTTATCGTACAGAGAAGCCAACAGACGCGTTCCTTTCCTTTCCATCTATAGATGGTCGATTTACACCCATCCCACAGAGCCAGCTTGTCCCAGAGCTCCAAATTTTTATCGGCTAGCTCAGAGGCAGATTACATGACACGGCTATCACTATAAAACCACACAGGCGACACTAAAACTTGCCCTTTTGCCTACATTATAAACTGATTTGCATGAGATTTGTATTTTGTTTTTTGGGTGGGGGGATTTGTCTTTCGTCTCTTACCAGAGGCTGTGTCTCTCCGTTAACTGGAGGCACTTGGAACCTGTCGATTTCTTCCATCATTTTGCCAAAGCGTCGCAGAAAACGATGCAGGGGTTTAAGCTGTACGTCGAATGTACTCGAACTATGCCAGGTTTATGGTGGTCGGCAGTCGGCATCCTTCGTTAATCAGCATGATAGCTGCTCGTTTTCTTCCATCCTGACAGAGGTGACTCGACAGCAAAACAGCAGTACCGCCCCACTTCCGGGTCTATAAATTATTCAGGCAAAAACCGTCCAATCAGAGATGAGATCCCCACTGGAACTGCGCCGTGAACCAAATTCGTTTTTTCAGTTAGAATTGCAAAGGCAAGCATACGTGCGTTTTTGTGTTTTTTGTTTTGTTTTGGGGGGATTTTGGAGGGGGAAGGGTGTTTGTTTGATTTTTTTTTTTTAATTTAATATAAAAATACACTTGTTTCCTTTCCATAATAAACTCTCCTTATTTAGTATAATTATTTCAAAAGCATTCAGACCACTTTTTTTTTCCTTTAGCTGATAAAATTAGAATAATACTGCTAAAATAGTTCACTAATAAAAATGTTCAAGTGTTGTCTGAGGGACTGAACACATCCAGCAGTCTCCGGCTCTGCGCCAACCAAAACTGGTTGTCTTGACAACCTATATACAGCAGCAGGCTACGAGCAGACAGCCCCTTGTTCTTTCTTTCTTTTCTATTCTTTTTTTTTTTTAGCTTTTAACTAGTTTAATTTTGTTTTGTTTTTCCCTTTTTTCTTTCGAACTTTCTAAACTAGCTTTAAAAATCAAATTGAAAATGCCGGTGCCTAACAACAACGCAGCGTTTGCAAGGAAGGTAAACGTCAGCTCAGTTTAGCTGGCCTGAATTAGCTAACTAGAATATTCATGGTGTAGCTTCACGGATAAGTAAAGCAATTGTTAAGGACCTACTGTAATATAACCCACCGTATAGCTGATTGTTGGTTATTTTCGCACAGGGGTCAAACGTTCAGAAGGTACCTGGAGCAAAGTCAACGAAAGCTGCCACTAAGAAAAAGGTGGGTGTGTTTATTGGATAGGTTTTGGCGTTTGGGTGACGGAAAGAGAAGAGTGATGAATATACTATATCATAACATAATGTGATTTTTATTCATAAATGTCTTCTCTATGCAACGTTACAGGATGAGGAAGAGGCTGTGGAGACGGGGACTGGATGGGAGGAGTGGTCTCAGGGGAAAGCCCTTGTGAGGCCTCCAGATCAGATGGAGCTTACTGAGGCTGTAAGAGAAGGATGGAAATACTAATTTCTCAGGTTTAAGACAACCATGTGGGCTGAACTGAAGAAATTTGCGCAGACTTTGATGCTGTTCTTTATCATTCAGTGCCTATATTAAAATTGTTAGCTATAATTAAATTAATTGTCCTTGTGTTAAGGATCTCTCTATGTTGATAATGAATAGGAACTGAAGGAGGACATCACAAGGATTCTGACTGCAAACAACCCACACGCCCCTCAAAATATTGTCCGCTACAGCGTCAAGGTAAAGAAGCTAGATCCAGATGGAAAAATCAAAATCACTGTTTATAGATGCAATGAAAGTATACAAAATACAGATTAAGATGTGGACTGTAGACTGATGATTGCTTCACTGTGAGCCTCTTACGTTTAGCATAAGAATAACTTGTTTGCCGCAAGTGTTATTTGTTTCATCTCAAATAATTTGATACAATCTATGCAGGTAGTCCCCATGCATTCGCTTCTCCTCTCTCTTTTAATTTATAACCAGACTAAACAAGCACATTTCGTTTCTCTCAGGAGCGTTCCTACAAGCCTATCAATGTTGTGGATCAGATGGCGGTTCACTGTGTTTTAGAGGGCAGCCTTGTGCATCAAGACTCTGAAGAGGCTCGTAAACTTAGAGTCAAGGAAGGCTTAGCTCAAGGTATTTACTGAAACATCCTACAACAGAGGATAATATGTATAGATTTTGCTCTACTTTATATATATGATGTATAAGATAAGTCAAAAAGTCTTTAACCACCCTGTATTTCTTTATATTTTGCAAGGGGGAAAAGACATTAATTGAACATTTATTGAAAAGGAAATGGAAATACATTATATACATATAGTAAATATAGCAGTAGTAGTAGTAGCTGTAGTAAAAACAATACTGTATTTAGTACAGTATAGTAATGGACTTCCTCCATACATAGTGTTGACGATGTCACCAAAAACTTTAAAACTGGGATTCATTACTCTATAAAACCTGTTTCCACTGATTTTTAATGCAGTTCTTGTATAAGTTGCTCCCCAGTTCCCTTGTGTTGTTAAAATGGCTTCTTGACACTTTCCACTTGTCCAGTTTTCTCTGATTTTTTTAAGGACACACTGCACACTATGCTGAGATATGGCAAGTTTTTAGCTCATACCTATTTTGGAAAATATTGCTTAAAACCACTTTAAAAACTTATGAGAAAGTCTGGCTCATTGAAAAACAAAATATAAAGAAATGACGGTTGCTTTCACTCTGTAGTCAAAAAAAGAAACAAACCCAAAAACTAATGATTTATTCTCAGAATTTGTTTTTGTTGCCTGTAGTGTTATATTTTCCCCTCTGTTGTAGTTGACACTTGATGCCTCAAGGTGTCGCTTTTGCCTTGCAACATAAAATGTGAGAAATACCCTGTTTCGCAAAAAGTGAGATCCCAATAGTGAGATATCAGAGATATAATAGATTTTTTTTATGTGTCTAGAGATTGCAACAGTTGATGCCACAGCAGAGTCTGAAGAGGAGAAAGCAGAAGCCTCGGTGAAAATTTTTTATAAAATAAATCTTTTCCTAAACTTAACTCTTTAAAGCGTAAATTAGTCAAAGTTTGACTTGCACTACAAATATCTGTTTGTTGGTTTTCCACAGGTTAATCCTATAGTGGATGGAGGGGATGTGGAGGAAGCTGCCGATGAGGACAGACCAGACAGTGCTGTCTCCAGAATCAACAAGAAAGAGCCAAAAGTGACTAACCAGTTTAACTTCAGTAATCGAGCCTCTCAGACTCTCAATAATCCAATGAGGGTAGGTAGGAGAGGCAAAGCCAGTATTTTGTGCAATGGTTGAAGTATTTGCTTTTAATAATAAAGTGCATTAAAAACAGTTTCAATGAGTAGATAGAGAGATTAACATAAACTCAAAAGTTTCAGTGAAGTCATTCTTAATTTCCTTGCAGGATAGAATCTGCCAGACTGAACCTCCTCCACGAAGCAGCTTCTCTGCTACTGCTAATCAGGTACTGGATTCCCTGATGTGATCAAAGGATATGTTTAGGCCACATTTGTTTTCTCTCTGTTGAGCATCAGCGAATATTTGTTCCCCTATCATTTGATGCTAATAACTCTGTTATTGGCAGTGGGAGATCTATGATGCATACGTGCAGGAGCTGCAGAAACAAGAGAAAAACAAAGAGAAGCAGAAAGGCATGCACTCACAAAAAGATAATGGCAAAAGCAAAAAGGTGATGCTGATGGAGACTCAGGTAAGTTGACGACTGAAAAACTTTACAGCCTAAACTCAACATGCATCTAATATTTGTATTTTAGCACATTTACATTTAATATGGTTTACACATTCATTTAACAATCAAAAAATCTGGGAGGTGACACAAGGTCCTTAGGGATTTTTTCAGGAAGGGCATCCGCTGCCACGGTAACCCTTTGGGAATAAAGGAGCAGACAAAAGTTGCTTTATCTTGCTGCCATACAAACCATGTATATAACACCATATTAATGCATTACTAAGGGTTTTCACTGAGCTACTCATAAAACAAAATCACTAAATGACACCATAATTTTTATGTTCTCATAATAGTCATGTTTATTGTTTATTGCATGCTTTTGCAATGTTTTCATCCAGTGTAATGTCACATTTCTGTTATAGAGTGAAGATGTCACCAAATGGACCATGGCATCAAAGATCCTTGAACGAACGATCAGTCAGAATACATTTGATGACATAGCACAAGGTTTGTTTTGTTATTGTACATAACAGATAAAGAACAATGAACTACAGCCTGATTTCATAATCAAGCAAGGACATTCTCATCTCTTTTCTTCTCCTCTAATTTCTCTCCTTCTATACCGTTTCAGATTTTAAATACTTTGAGGATGCCTCTGATGAGTTTAGGGAGCAGGAGGGAACCCTTCTCCCCTTGTGGAAGTTTCAATATGACAAAGCCAAGACACTGTCTGTCACTGCCCTCTGCTGGTAGGTTGACTCACTGGCTCTAGAACGTTACCTCAGAGAGATGACTGGATTTCAATGATTGTTTGTTTCCTCTGCTGGCATGATACTGAGTCACCTGTCCTTAACAGGAATAATAAATATCAGGACCTTTTTGCTGTGGGATTGGGATCATGTAAGTTCAAAGGCAGAGAGCTGTTAGTAAGCACCTCATCTGTCACCGTCTTAGACAACTTAAATTTATCTAAATTGTGTTTTCTTTCTTTTTTAAACAAATGCTGTAAATTAATAATCTATCTTTTTTTGCAAACCACTCACTTGTGTCCCTCTCTTGGCCAGACAACTTCAGTAGACAGGGATGTGGCATGCTTCTCTTCTACTCGCTGAAAAACCCTGCCTTCCCAGAGTACATCTACCCCACCAGTTCTGGTGTCATGTGCCTCGACATTCATGCACAGCATTCCCACCTGGTGGCAGTGGGCTTCTACGATGGCTGTGTGGCTGTCTACAGCTTGAAGGAGGAGGGACAGGAGCCTGTTTACAAGAGTACAGCCAAGACTGGCAAGCACACAGATCCTGTCTGGCAGGTGCGAGTGGATGGCATGACAGTGGTGGATAGGGTGACAGAAATTCAGGATGTGTGCACTGTTCAGTCTAATTTCTGTCACATCTTTGCTTACTTTGTGTCCACTTATGCATTTTGCCATTTTGAGAGCTGAAAATAGCACTAAGAACAGCCTACTTTCACTCATGTCATTCATGCTACTGCAACCCAATACAGTGTACTTTTTTTTCTAGGTCCGCTGGCAGAGTGATGATATGGACAACAACCACAATTTCTATTCTGTGTCGTCTGATGGCCGAGTTGTGTCCTGGACACTCGTCAAGGTTAGCCGAGGAGATATACATTTTGTTGCCGTATTATATCTGTAGCTTGCACTCAAATTAGGTTCAAATTTCTCATGTGCACTGCACAAAAGCAGTTTGCTTTGGCTTTTGTATTTGTTTAAATCTAAGGAAGAATCACTGTGTGTTTACATGATTGCAGAATGAGCTGGTTTTCACAGACATCATCAGACTGACACTGAATGGTGCAGTTTCTGAGGGCACAGAAGGTGCACAGGCTCCCAGCATTGGTAAAGCTTCACTCAAATATAGTTGTTACTGTATTGATGGTAAAAGAATGCAACATTCTTTCAGTCTGGTATATCAGGGTGGTGTCTGTAATAACGTGTCTAAATAAGGTCCTTAACGTTCTTTTTTCACAGCGTCTGGTACATCATTCGACTTCCACAAACAGATTGACTACATGTTCCTAGTTGGAACAGAGGAGGGAAAAATACACAAGGTATGTATCAAGGATTTCATGCAGGTTTTGTAGCCACATGGCTAAATCCAAGAAAAAGGCCAGATTTTGTTCACTGGTAAATGTGACCTGCTTAAAACATTGTTTAGAGAGCTGTGTGCGTGCCAACCTTGTCAGTGCTCCAAGATAATGATTGTTGAATGAAAATGACACTTCCTTCCAGATTCTCACCAGAATCACACCAGAGAAGGACTTTGGTCACAGTTACTGGAGAGGTGTTGATGGGCGCACAAGCTAGTAAACAACGGTCTGGAAAAAGGTTGCGATGAAAACTAGAAAAGGGCAATTCTCCATTTTACAACCCACATAACATGTTTCAGTAAAACTACTTCAAGATAATAAGAGGTAAAAATCAAATTTCCATCTAACCGCCATATTAATAATAATCAGTGTATTATGTTTTGTAACGAATAAAAATAAATATATTCTTATTAACATTAATCTTTTATGGCAGTCCCTTGGTTTTTATGTTAAAAGGGTTACATATTAACTACAAAGCATCACCTTTTTGCATGGTTATTGTTTAGAAACACCATGCTTTGGAAATTGCGTATTGTTACATTGACCATAAAAGTAACACCTATTACTATAAAATTGTTCAGTTCTTACCACAAAGCAGATTCAGACACAGATATTAACCTAAAACTGACAAAATAGCTTTAGAATTATTCAGCTCATTTAACTATTTTAAAGAGCCATAGCAGTGGTTTTCATTAGGTATGAATCAGTAAACGTACACATTATAGCTGTGTGCGTCTATAATGCATACATTATAATTCATATGAAAATCAGATTATAAACTTTATTGCTAAACAAAGTTTATATGCATAGATGAAGGCATTCTAAGGTATTGTAATACGTGCTACACCCTGCTATCATTCTGATCAAAGGTTGCGGTAATTTAGTTTATCTTGCTGTTGTCTGTCTGTACAACTCTTAAGGATAATCATGGCTTTACACCATCTGCCCCTATCTGTTCTGAAGGATGGTTTCTCATTTTGTTCTTGGTACACTTGGTGCTCAGGAGTAAACAACTAGACATTTGAACATGCAATTTGTTTTGTGACGATTTGGGAACTTCATAGACTTAATTTTAAGCAGTTAATGTCTCTCCTTAAGAAGAGGCTCTCTGTCCTCTTCAGACAGTTTAAGTAGTTTTGGGCTAACTGCCTCTTTCCTCTGTCCTCTATGCTGTTCCCCTGCATGGTTTGGTTGCTATAGGACATTTGCCCCCCGAATGTGAGGTGAGCTCCACTGGCAGGGGTATAAACCACTGCAGGTGGTCAGTCATCCAGGTGAAAAATATAGTGTTAAATAAATTAAATGAATGATTCTTGTTGATTTTTGTAGGGAAAATAAATACAAGTTTTCTGATGCAATCTTTCTCATTATAATTTTATTCAGTTTAACTTTGGTTTCAAAGGTTTCTACCCATTGCCCGTAAAAGGCTGATGGAGTATTGTCATCACCCCACCAGGCGGGCAGGTGGCGTGGACACCTAAGTTTGTGAATGTGATAACTTGAGAACAAGGTGACATAATGTCGGAGCTTCAAACTGATATCATAGGTGCATCTACTAAAAATTATGAGTTTGAGAGGTCAGAGGTCACCTTTTTTGAAAATCTTGTGAATGCGATAATTTCAAAACCCATAACCCTGAAGGTGGGAGATGAACATTTTTTGGCTTGGAACCACAGTTTTAGGACATCAGTAAAATGTTTTCTCAGTTTGAAACTGTTTTTTCAGTTTTCCTGGACCCTGATATTCATTTATTAGCACAGAACTGTTTAAACACTTTAGATATTAATGCAAAGAGCAAAAGTTAATGAAAATTAACATAGTGGGAAGTATCTCACATTGCCATAAAGAGAATGCAGTGTGATCATGTATGAGGATAATTTGTCATTTCTCTGTAATTACTCACACAGGCTTGTTCCCATGTTGTTCAGAAGACAGCATTGTAAAATCAAATTATTTATGATAATAAATTATTAACATTTGATCCTGAGTTTGATCCTGATCCATAAGTAAAACCAGCCATTAATTTAATGTACTAGCTGGCTGTGTTGTACTTTGACTTGATTGAATTTTTTTTACAAATTATAACACGAACAATAAGTACATACATAATTATATCCTCTACATTTTGGTCTGTACACCATGTTTCTCACCTTCCTCTCTTTGCAGACTTGCCAAAAAAAAAACATGGCCTGTATGATAAAATATGTTCTGTCTCCTCAAGCTTCAAAGGTGCAGAGCCCCAGAAGAGGACAGATTACAAATCTTTCACTTAGCTGCAGGTCAACAAACAATCTACCAGCGCTCAGAAATTCAACAGTTTTACCAACACCCTATAAAGCTGGTTTTATCCCAGATTGTCTAACCTGTCCTGTCTATAAATCTGCTGCTATTCGGCTCTTTTTAAATTCTGTTCTGTCAATGCCAAACATTGAAAATCTAAAAGGTAATTCAAAGTTGAGCTAAAGTAATTATTACTCTAGATTAAAACAAGCTATTGTACTTGAAAGACTTTTTATATTAGCTGTCAGTGAAAAACTCTACCCAGATATGTAAAATATTCTCAAAGAAATATTCAATTTTAGGTTTTTCATAATTTCATTTTAGAAATGTAGCTCAAGTCATGGACATGTTGAAATATCTCGACAAACTTGACAAACATGGAGGTACAGACTCTTCACATGTTAAGTACATTGGAGACACCAATCAGGTATATGAATCCTTAAAACTACCACTTTTGAGTAAGGAAATGTTTACATTTTAACAAAATCAAAATATTGAAATTATTGGCTTTAATTAGATACCTACAAAACAACTTAATGCAGTAAGTTGTTTTGTAGTTGTCTTCTGACTATTCAACAATCCTTCAGCACAGTCTTGTTATTCAAACTTTGGTATCTGAAGTTGGTGATGTCAGACAATGAAAATACTACATTTTATTTATACCGTATATGTGGCCCAAATTAAGACTTTGCCTTCTTTTCTCAGTGCTCTAAGACTTACTCAAGCCAGTTTCTGGAGACCTACGATGCCCACAGCATGGCGGTGGATACCGTAAAGTGGAACTACTTCCATCCAAAGGTTTTCGTCTCTTGTAGTTCAGACTGGACTGTCAAAATCTGGGACCATACCATCAAGTAAGACTCAAACAAAGTAATACTGTGAAAGATACTTGCACCAGCTGTAAATATGACATCATTTGCACTGTAGACACTTTACACACTGTGTCTGATCTACTGGGCTTTACGGACAATAATTTGAAAAATATCAAGTGATGCCTTGTTGATGCCAGAAGAACGAACAGTAACTCAAACAATCACTCACCCGTCACAACCAAGTTATTTGCAGTTGATGCAGATGGGCTAGCAGCAGAAGAACACACCTCGTGACACTTCTGTCGCCTAACAGCAGGAAACTGAAGACGACATGATAATAATCTCATTCATCCTCATTCTTCTTCTAGCTGAAGGAAAATATATGAGACATTCTTTTGTTTAACAGGAAACATATGTTGCAGTTAGTTATAGAGTAGCAGTACAAGTAAAATCTTTATGTCATCATCCTTAGCAACTCTACTAATTCGCTTAAAAATATCTATCTGTGTCTATTCAGTGAAGAAGGAAAAGGTAATTATCAGTCCTACAAGCTTTTTGTATTGCATATTAGTCTTTATTACCTCCTTATAGCCATCATGGCCCAGCATCATTTCCTGACTTTATTTGACTAATCCAAAGTGCCTCCCACGACTTGCCAACACAGGCTGCTTGAATGAATAATGATAGTAATCATCAGCCCATTATTAGAGATAGGGCTTTCAAGTATGATTTGCAATAAAGTACCCTAAAGATACAAGGGACATTGTTTTCTGGAGAAAAAAGATATGGCTAAAACAACTTTTCGTAAACTCTACCACATAGGTGGGAGGTGTGGGAGCCCTGCTTTTGCTGAGGCTCATCTATCCTGTGAAACTGTCAGAGATGTCATTAGCTATTCCCAAATGAACTGAGGTCCTTGTCGCTATATAAATGTGATGCATCAAGTCTATTAATCACATAAAAAGTCTGCAAAATATGCACTTTTGTAATTAACAACTTGGATGAAAACCTTGAATCCTGGTAGCTCTGCCTCTTCATTTACAGGAGTGTGCAGTACTATTCAGCTGTAAACAAACATCTCATAAATGACTCTGTGTCAGATTTATTAACAATTTGCACCTTATTTTATACATATTCTACACCTAGCCATGTGCATGTTGTGCATCGAAGACTCACAACAGATTTAGACTCATTGTGTCTGTCACCTAGGTAAAGTAATCAGTTACAACGGCTTCTACAAACAATGGCGAGAGAGCATCCTTTTTAGTTCCACCAGCCACGCATATTACTTCCTGCCGTAGTAAATCAAACAACAGTTACCCACATGCTGCATGTGCAAATTGTTTTAACGTGTTAGCAAAGTTACAACCTATAAAAGTGTTACTTACTTTTTGCTCACTTTCACAGACACATGCACACGCTCTCTTTCTTCTCAATATTTAAACAAGACCTGCAGGTACCCAGTTCCAACTCTTAGAAATATCTCATTTCATGATCTTTTTTCCGGTAGTGTTCCACAAGTTAATAATGAGGAGAAATGGTGTGAAGCAACCTTCTGTTTGATGTCCATACATTTTCTCTGACTGGCCCTGATTAGGCATCGGTGTCTGGAAACAGGTGGATCATAGAAATAAAGTTCTGCTTTATGTTACGAAACCAATTTGTTCTTTATGGCAACAGGTCATACCTTTACACTGAGAGTCTTTCTCTCTGTAGACTCTAACAAGTAAGTGTTCTTGTTTAAATTTTATAGACATGTTGTGTCTCATGCGGTATACTGAAAATCATATTTCCCTCTCTGATATAATGTTTCGATGTTTTTCCAGCACTCCAATGTTCGTCTTTGACCTACAAGCAGCGGTTGGGGATGTTGCCTGGTCTCCATACTCGTCCACTGTATTTGCTGCTGTAACAACAGATGGAACAGTAAGAGTCTCTCTACATTATTTCCTAAATTTTGCAACCCGCAGCATGAGCCTAATAGATTTTGCATGTTTTGGCCCAAGAAATACTCGTCTAAACTACAGTGTGTGGATTATCCTCAGCTTTATCAAAAATGCTTAATTGATAGGACTAGAAAAATGTAGATATCACAACTGTGTCAAGCTAATTGATTAACAGTGTGGTTACATATGAAATATAATATATTCATAGTTTAGAGTTGCAGAGAATGAGAACACAACCAGTAACCAAAAGCTTGTCTGAAAACTGTGATTGCAGCCACCACACGTGCTGCTTACCTGAAGTCCCTTTTTAGACTTGCACTTCTTTCCTTTAATTCAATGGCATTTGAACCTGTCAGCTGTCATCAGGTAGATGTGAAGGTTACGTATGTTCGAAACAGATTGACAAAGCCAATAACGTTAGTTATCCCATGTCTTAAGCTTGACACTTTCCAAACTGAACATGTGAGATAACAAACAGCAGCACCAGCTACCACCTGCCACCCACTTTATTATTATCCTCATAATATAGTTATAGACTCAGTTGGCTAAGCCCTCGGCCTAGCCTCAGGCAATCAAGTTTGTTCAAACACAGCTTCATGTAGCAAAAGCGCTTCCTGCTCTCCCAGTAGTTATTGATTTCAGCCAAAAGTAATTTCACTGGATGCTGTGCTGCTTATCTCCACATATTTTCTTAGTATGGCTGCAAGCTGTCCCCATCTGTTTGTCTTCACAGCCTGCGCCACATTATAAAAGTCCAGAGTGTTGTGTCTGACACATTTCCTGTCCAGCGTGCCAGTGTGAAGTCGAGTGAGAGTGACAGGGAGGAAATGAGAGATGAGCAATTTGAGAGACACCTTATGTGGCAGTGTGTGCATGTGTGTCTCGTCCTCTCCAGTGCCAGGATTCGGTCACAATATGCCCTGTAGTATGCCCACTATCATAATTATGCAAATGATTTTACATCCAAGCCCAAGTCTTGATCAGACATTTACGTGAGAAACCATCCATTTTCACACCAAATTCACAATTTGTAATCTTAGTTATACATCTATGAACGAAGATATCTAGAACGTTTGTGATTCTTGGTTATTTTAGCCTTTAAAACTGGATCAAAGGCTATTTTTAACCATTTAAAAAACTCATTTTAAGTTCATGAGTTGGCATATATTTCACATAATATTTGTTCTTTAGAAACCAGAAGTGCCAAGATTGTAATTTACCATTTTTTCCCAGTGTGCTGAGCTCAAAATTGAATGGATCTGGTTAGACTGGTTTTAGGGATGCTTTGGCATAAACAGCTCTACATATTTGATGATTACTGAGTATGCAGGCACTAATAGTTCAAACTTTAAAGAATGACAAAATGACAGCAGAATCACATTCACTGTTGGGTTCTCAGCGCGTGATGTTAATCGGCATAATCTTCCCTAGGATACCAGTCTCCTTGCAGTACATTTGCAATTTTCTGTGACAAGTGTCTGATTAGCCTTGAGTGACTCAGCATGAGTTGTGTCCTCCCTGACGTGTATATACTGTTGATGACAACCTGACCTGCTGCTGTTGTCTCCACACTATAAAATGTCAGGCACTGTGTGTGTGTGTGTGTGTGTGTGTGTGTGTGTGTGTGCGTGTGTGTGTGTGTGTGTGTGTGTGTGTGTGTGTGTGTGTGTGCGTGCGTGCGTGCGTGCGTGAGAGAGAGAGAGAGAGAGAGAGAGAGAGCATGTATGCGTACTTGCTTGTGTGCATGGGTTCATAAGGATAATGACTTGCCTGGCGGGCTGAGGTGTAAGAATGACACAGACTTGTGTGGTGCAAACAAATATCTCTTCGCTCTATCTGTCCCTGCCTCTCCATCTGAGCCGACTGTCAGGGAAATAAAGTGTCAGCATGAAATAATAAAAAGTCCAGACTCCTCTGCACATTATTAGCCTTCAAGTCCATATTTGCTTCCCGTGCATTTGCTGTTAACCTTTTGCACACAGACTGCTGCATCTTTTTATTTAGCATAACTTTTGTGGAACTTTTGGATTGCCATCAAAAATGTTGGACTGGATTGCCAAATGTTAAGGTCAAGTGAAAAAAAAAATTGATGTAATTGTCAATGCAACTTAAGTGAAGTTTGCTCTGAGGCATTTTAGTCCTTTGCACATTTGATTTCATTACCACCGAGTCTGCAATGAAATGATTACAGTGGTTAAACTATTAAACTATTAAAAATCCTTATTACATAAAGCTTTGTTCTCTCCAGTATAGGTTTGGCACTTTAGAAGTATAAATTCATCACAGTAAAATGTCTCTCTGCTTCAAGTTCTTGCATGAATTACAGATGTAGTCTGTGCCCTGCAATCAGGCATGACTAATGTTACATTAGTGCTTAAATGTGAACAGCAAAAACACCGTAGTTAATGGCTGCAGTGACAAGAGGTTGCAGAAAGTCACCATGCCCTGGTGGAGTATGATGATTGGTTACAAATTATGACTATGACACTTTGTGTGTAACTGATGCACACAGACAGTGTGAATCCAAGTGATCCACGCACAGTCATCTTTCTGATAAAAGGAGTGGGCTGCGCTTTGCAGTGGAATCATCTAAAATGCACTCAAACAGAAAGAAATCTGTGATCTGGTTTCTTCTGGATAACAATGGCTGTAAACTCATTGGTATGTTGGACCTGCCAACACAGTGCACAAAACACACATGCTCATGTGGACAGCAATGCACACTCACTGAATTACTAGGAACACCCTTCCTTTCACCAGATGGTCAGTCTTGCCTCCCTGCAGAGAACTGTGCACCACCACAAAGAAGAAACACATGCAGGCCTTACTTACTTGAAATATCTGAATACTTCCTATTGTTGTTCTCAGTTTATGAGATGTGGGTTTGTTGCACATACAAACATTGTTGTTTTGGTCTACCACTGAAATGTAAGTCAATTAATCAGAGGGTCACAACTATTAAAAGATTGATAAATCTGTACCACTGGTATGATCGCTCCTCTTTTTCAGGTTCATGTTTTTGACCTGAGCGTCAACAAATACGAGGCGATCTGCCAGCAGCTGGTGGTGGACAAAAAGAAGACCAAGCTGACCCACGTCGAGTTTAATCCCATCCATCCTGTCATCATAGTGGGTGATGACCGAGGCTATGTCACCAGCTTCAAACTCTCTCCCAACCTCCGCAAGAAGCCGAAGGTTAGAGTCTTAACAAGCTTACCGCACCATTCGCGACTTCCACTTGTTCCACATCAATTAAAGCAAATCAAATGATTCATTCAGTCCAGTGTCCTGACCCCGAGCTAATTTTACTAAATAGCAAGTCTCTCCCACCCCCACCCTCCATTAGCATTACTAATTGCCTTTGTTGCTTTTTTCCCTTTATATTTATCCCAGTTAACAATTAGCCTCATTGTGTAGTGTTCTTAGTAAATGAATGAGTGTATGAAAAGCTACAATATAAAAGAAAGCTTACAGCATTTTTTTTCTGTGCTCTGAGTTTGGGATTTTAAAATGGTGAGGGCATAGAGTGCTAAAACATTACGGAGAAAATGAAGAGTAAAAAAGTATTTTTTGCTCTTCATTTTTGTATTTTTAAACTTGTAGCTATGAAATAAATCAAAAATTTACTTTGGTCAACTCACAATTTATAAGTCCCTGAAGACGCTGTTGCCACTTATGCTAATGGTTAATGGGCTGTGGAGTAATCACATCACTCTGTCTGAACATAAAAGAAACCGGGTGGCACGCTGAGTCACAACACTTTAATCAGGACACATTTAAAGTCAGCCCTACAGCCTCTCTATTCTTCCTGTGCATTGTTCACAATGGTGCATGTAAAATAGAATAAATTCTAATGACCAGTGTAATATGCATGCTGCATTATACATGGTATTGCCAAAACACAAACAGGTCCCTTTCACCTGCCCGCATAAACACGGTTTATAAAAGTACAGCATAATAAGGCATGTACACACATACACACACTCACAACACTGCCTCATTAGCGACCTAGGACCATAGCCCTAAAGCATACAATTGGGGAATAATTGCTCAGTTCAGCACCAGTGACAGGGCTCAGAGCAATTTGGAAGCTACTGAAGCAAATAAGTATAAGACAGTAACACCCACAGTTAATATTATCAATAATATATCTTGTAAAATTCATATCTTAGCCTACCAAAACTATAAATATACCCAAAAGTGGTCTAGCCAAACTAGCCAATGTGTTGTACTTACCAATTGTAAGGGTTTCTATAAAGTAGATCATAGTCTTGGCGCTAGTACTATAAAAGAGTCCAACCCTTCTGTTATCTTTTAGTGCTCTTCTCTTCTCCCCAGTTTCTAAGTCATTGTTTGGACATTCCAGAATGAACTGCAGCTTTTAGTGTCCAAAATAGAAAATATGCAATGCACATCTCAGCAATAAACAGTCACTAACTAGACAGCATTACATACAATTGTTGTACTGTCCAGTAGATTCTGCCGTGTTACTCAGTGAGTCCATTAACATCAAATGACCCTGTGTATGTTCAGTACAACACACTGTTTAGCTGTTTTCAACATGAATGTGTTCATCTCATCTCAGCCTCCTACTTTCATGCCCACAAATCAGTGATGGGTCGATCATAAAAGTCGCATTATGAAGTATTTTATGACTTATCGTTATTGCCTCTTAAATAAAACTTCCATATTAAAATTTAGTTTTCTACCTAATTTGTGTAGCATTGCCAAAAAATGAGAAGACATCAAATTGAAGGCCTTACAGTAAATGGAGAAAATTAGTACACATTCATATTATACACAGACAAGTCTGCCGTTTTATGTTTTTGGAAAATAACCAGAAAAATAAGTATTTGGAAAAATAAATCCGGATATATTCAATTTGAGACAAAACCTTTATGACTGAGATCAGTTTTGAAGCTTTATTCACTTTGAGTTTAGCCTTTCACTCTGCTCTGTGAAAACTCATCACTGCCCAGATATATTATCTTGAGATATGATGGTCTTTCTTCAGAGGAACACCTTTGACTATTTCAAATGTCAAAATAGCCACACCGAAATATACAGCAAATATATTTTTTCCAGGGTTAAATTGAGGCGTTAGCTGCTCAGCTGTCATTTTTCACTATGTTCAGTTATGACTAGTTCTAGAAATATTCACTGCATCCCACCTACATACAGATACGTTAAATAGTACAGCACATACATTTTTTTGCTTTTAATATTAACAGTGTTTGAGTTGGTAAACAAATTGTCAAACGTCTTACTGTTTTCTTTTAGTAAGATGAAAAGTTCACACGAGATGCTTCGCTTCAGAATTGATTACATAGTTATTTCCATAGGTTTTTGAAAAATGACACTTTTTAAATATAATTTTTATATAAATTTAATACAAAGTCCTCCATTTTCATCATTTCATACTCTTTTTTTATTTAAAATACCACAGCACTTTAGAAGGCTTGAACTTCATCGCAACACAGAGGTTTGCAACAGGGTGTAGTCAATACCTGCAGGGGATGGCCTAATCAACAAATGTCCTTTTTTATTGAATATAATGATTTGGATGAAGTAATATCTAATGTGGATTGGTAGTTACAGTGTAACAGATGGATACACGTATATCATTGGTTAATACATACTGTTGCATCTGCTCATTAATGTGCCCACATGCCATTCTATTTTTACCTGTGGCTTTTTGAGGTTTATTCTGTTGGGCCTCTTAAATCAAAGCCGTATTAAGTATGAGTAAAGCCTGTAACAATTGTAGAGGAGCTTTGATAAGTTCTAATAAATATCCTCTCACAGAAGTGAAATTAACTCCTGCAGCAAAATAGAACTAAAGCTGTGCCATATTATATCGCTCTTAAGAGGCTGTGCTTTACTACACCCAGGAGGATTTAATGTCATCTCACCATAACTTTGGAAGATGGCTTTGAATTTGCCCTTTAGGCAGTAGCTCTGTGTCTCCATAGCAGATTTCACTATATTCAATAGACTAACATAAAATCTCTGCTACTTTTGACCCTGCATCCATTTCAATTTTTGTCTGCTTTTATTATCTTGCCCTCCTTTTTAACTCCCTGCTGGGTTTGTGGTTTCCCACAGTGCTTGGTAAGTATAAGGTCAAGTAATTTCTCATCTGTACGCGTGTGTGTGTGTGTGTGTGTGTGTGTGTGTGTGTGTGTGTGTGTGTGTGTGTGTGTGTGTGTGTGTGTGTGTGTGTGTGTGTGTGTGTGTGTGTGTGTGTGTGTGTGTAATGTCTATAGGCCAAGAAAGGTCATGAGCTGCCTAAGGGACCAGAAGTGGAGGTAGCGAAAATGGAGAAGCTCCTCAGCCTGCTAAGAGAACCAGACCAAAACTCAAGTTAAGGTGGTCACCTTGGTTTCTAAGCCAAACACAAATAGAGTGTTTCATTGCCGTTCATGAAAAACACTTATTTTGTTCACTCTATTCAGTAAACATCACATGACAACAAACCGATATGTATATGTTTATTAAAATGTGTTCTTCCAGCTTAAGTTAAGATGTCCATCATTTATTCATAATCACATCATATTTGTTGTTGAAATTGCTGTTCTTGGTGCACATTAACCAGGCATTATGATTTGTCTGACCTCCTCTGCAGGCATGTATAAAGCTCATTTCATATGTATGGTACAAGTTAATTAAGCTAAATAGCAAGGGGGAAAGTCACAGCATTGGACAGGGAGATAAATTACCCTACTAGACTGGGCACTTGTGGACCACATCCAAACAACTGGCACACATAGTCCTGGGCACCGTTCCAGGGATGGTAGCCTTTTAATGTTCCATCTACTGAATGGTTTCTGCCTTTATTTTTTGTTTTCATTCCTCTCATTCTTAATGATCTGCAGTAAAGCGCCGCCCAGTGCTCTAATGCTCACCTGGAATAACATTTTGCTCTTTGTCTCCCAAGCTCTTTTTCTTTCTGTCTTTCTGCCATAGAGAGTTCCTTTATCCTTTGGGTCTAGATGTGATCACATCCAGCAATTTCTCCCTTATGAGTAATTCATTACATTACAATTTCTCCAAGTGTGGTTGGAGAACGCTGCCTGATCATCTCATGTTTGCAGATGTGTAATAAATGAGAGTGCCCGTGTTGTAGTAATGAGAATGTGGCTGCAGTTATACAGTTATGTTGTTATAGGAAGCATAAAGGGTGGAAGCACTTCTACTACAAAGGTCATAAATTCACTGAATCTTCGCTAGCATGTCCAGAAAATGATTTCACCCTTAGGGCACTGACTTTTAAGCATCATTATTACGTGATATTCAGCAAGTTTCTGGAATATGTGGCAATTAATTGTTGATCAGTTAATCAGTGATTCATTCAACCTCAATATATTTATGTATTTATATAATATCTAATATATGTTTAAAGATATGAACTTCTTTGTTTTCTGACTTTCTCTAAACTTAATCCATGTACTCATATTGTGTTTCATATGAAAAAGAAAATGATGAAAAGGAGTATATTAGCAGTAGGTATATTTTCACGCATGGAGTAGGAATATATTTTGAGAACCTTTTCTTTCTTACTCCTTTTTGATGTACGTGTGATCTCAGCTGTAATAGTGGAGAAGTGGTTGAGTCTTAATAATTTGCAATGGGATGTTGGTAAAACTGAAGATCTTTACGTGATCAGCGTGTGATTCTGTCCAAAGCGAGCTGCCTGTCACACATGGCTGCAGGCAGATGTCACTATGAGGGCTGCTATTTCAACTAAGCAT
Organism: Mchenga conophoros; assembly: GCF_057382185.1. Lineage (NCBI taxonomy): Eukaryota > Metazoa > Chordata > Actinopteri > Cichliformes > Cichlidae > Mchenga > Mchenga conophoros. The sequence continues at coordinate 14,138,540 of NC_140530.1, forward strand.
CGCTAGTTCTTATACAGCACCCATAGCAAAAGCACTGTGCCTCACAGTCCACTGATATTTATGAGTGACAGTGACACACACAGACTCCACACGGGCTCAAGTCCCTGTTCTGAGTAACATACTGTTTCTCTTTTTTTTCAGGCCAACATATGAAATAAGAGGATATATATTTAGAAACCTCCAACAAGTACTAGTCATTCTTCATGTACTGAACCCCCCTTTCTCTCAGTCTGTACGTAACCTGCAGACATCCTTGTGACCATGTGTTCCTCTCGAGGCTTTTTGTGTGTGCGTTAAACACAGATTCGCACCGGCACTCCCCCGTGTGTTTTGTCAAACCAGTTAACAGATTTGACAAGTGATCGCTGTTTAAAAATAGTTCTCTCACTCCACAACAACTCATCCTTTCTGTTTTTGTGAGGCATTTCTGATTTTAGAGCGACAGCTGATTTCTTTATTTTTTTTTTTTTTTTTTTTTTTTTTGACACTAGGAGAGGACAAGCTTCGTTATTGCTTGCAGTCAGGCTCAGTGCTCCTTCACTTCCCTCTCCTGTGGAGGAGTACGCTGAGGTCATAGCTTGTTGCTACATTTGACTCATTCTTCATCAGTCAGGAGGTTAACAGGTACTTGTGCTCGTTCATCTGCTGGGTTTCTGCTTCACTTGGAGCCAGCACAGGCTGCCTTTCTGGGCTAGAAGGAACCCTGCAGGCTCGGTAGAGGATTAGACAGAGGAGGAGAAGGAGGATGGCAACAAAGGTGTTGCAGGCGATGGCCACCAGTGCAGCTGTGGACAGTCCTGTGCTTCCTTCTGATTCCATATTTAAGACTGGACAGCAGTTCCCAGTGACGTTTAACCTAAATTTGAGCTTTTAAGTTGGCTCCTTGATGTCCTTAGTTCATTAGTAAGACCAAGCAGCAGCATATTTATTTAGAAAGCATGAATCTATAGGAGGTGATGTCCACAGAAGAACTTAACATATATCTCCATCATATAGTTAATTATGGTAATTATTGTGGGATAAAATTAATATGTAATATGAACATCAAAGTGGAGTGTTCCCTTCCACAAAGCGCACACTGTATTGTGCAGAATTTTTAGAGAAGACAAGCACAGGAAAGTTTGCTTGCATGTGTCACTTAAGATATGAATGTTTGCTCCTCAAGGTTCTGTTTTTCCTGATAGCTTCTTTAGGGTGACACACCAGTGCTCCAACATACAGAGGAGGCTCGCAGCACTTTCTCCCAGTGATGATTTCACAATAGTCTGTATTGTCAAAACACTGCTTATGATTCCAGTAAACGCCTGCAACTGTCTGTAAGAGAGAAACAAATAGAACAATTAGGAATAATTGAACACCTGTGGAGCATGAAATGGAAAGTGGAGCACAGTATGTCTCAGTTAACTCATCAATCTTTTCAATCAGTCTCCTTCTCCTTGCTGTTCATTGTTTTATATCAGTTTTATACTATATACTAATATATGTGTAACATTTGTACTATTTTTTAATGCCATCTCCGTCTAATTAATGTCTTTTATAATAGAAGTCAGCATTTGAGAGCACACACAGGCACAGAAGAACACAGGGATGAGGATCAAAACACTGGACACATAGGCAGGATGTATAAACAAAAGATTAATTTCAGTTTGACTTGCTGTAAACCCAAATAACCACGAACACGCTCAAAAACACACGAGGAACTGAACACAGGAACACGAGAACAGAGGAAGCAGATAGGAGGAAGCAGGCGTAAACACAGGCTGTGCAGGCAACCTGATAAACAACAGTGATAGGGACAGGATTAGAAACAAACAGGGAACTAATTGAATACAGGTTAAGCTAACATGGGAGGCACCAACAATTAAATAAAGAGGGAAAAAAACAAAGTCTGAAGACAAAACGATGACATCACTCCTCCTCCTCACAGTGTAATGAATTCAGGTCAGACTCAGTGTCCTTCCATTTTGTGGACCGTTATTGTGATAATGCATCAGCTCATTTCCTTAGATGTCTCATTTAAAATGACACAAAAACTTTGTAAAAAGATAATTAGCTCATATCTGTACCTCAGTTTTTTATTTCTTCACTAAACTTGAATTATTATTTTCAGTAAAATATAGTCCTAGAGAGTGTATTTTAAAATAAAACTCATATATCTCAAAGGCTGGATCTTGTGATCTGTGTCAGGATAGGTAATGTGGATTCGAAGATCAGGTTCATGACTTTTTACTTGATGATCAATGATCCTTTTGAGCCATTTGAGAAAGAAAACTTGAGGAAAGCCTTTGCAAGAATACTGACTCCAAAAAATGCTTCATGACTGAACTGATGGCAATTTTGATTTGACTTTGATTTAAAAAAAAAAAAAAAAAAAGCCATTCAAACTGTAATCCAGCATGCTAATTTTTTACTACTACACAATATGGTTTGTTTCTACTCTTTACACACTTATTAACCAAATTAATTATCATTTTTAGTAAACAGAAAAGCACACTGTATTGCCTGAACAGACAGAAATCCCCTACTTTGAGGAAGAAGTGAGAAAGAGTGTTCAGTAAGACTGTTGACTTAAAAAAAAAGATTAAAAAATCACCAGAGTAAATTTTACTGTATCATATAATAAGTCACCTTGTTTCCCCGAGAACAGTCAACTAAACTTAGAAGGTGGATTCCAGATATCTTCTTTATTGTGAGTATTAATATATTATATATAAAGTACTATTACCAAGGATTTTCTCAGTTAACCATGCAGAACAATGGTACTGTAGTGGTATATTGAACTTACTTTCAAAACAAATGCTGAACCTCAACACTAGCTCATAAATGCTACTGGTAAACACTAAATCATTACTGGCCAGAGGATTCTTGGGCAAGGTAGCTAGGTAAACCTCACCACTGTTTTCAATCATGCAAACACTAAAAACAACACATCTACAAGGTCTAAACTCAAAATTACCGAAATAGCATTAAATCGGTCATGATGGTTAGCCACCCCTGGTATGAATGGAACATCTGTTTGGAGCTATATGAAAGCCTTCCCTTCCAGCTGAGTGGCTACGCAGGCAGCGAAAGGGAGCATATGCCCCATTTGTACACAATTATGCACACCATATCTACTGTGTTAAGCTTAAATTTTATACAGCCGCCGCTAGGTTGATGCAAATTGATCGCAGGCCACTGTAGCTTCACATGCACCAGCTCTGCTTGCACACGAGAATTCGATTTCATCTGGCTCCACAACCACAGCTAATAGAGTTAGCGCTGCTTTTGAAGCAATAATATCAGTTTGTGATTGTTACTAATCCAAATCAACCAATGGACTGTGCATTCCTACTAATCGCATCCTGTTTCCCTGCATAACTCACATGCTACAAGCTCGCTGCACACTGTGCACTTTGATTCACCAAAATAAAGTTGTGGTAACCTACTCTCTCCCCCTCTCTCTCTCTCTTTCTCACACATACATGCATACATGGTTGCTGTGCTCATCTTTCTTGACAACTGAATATCTTTAATAAAGGTGGACCAGTTGCTAATGTAGATGCACATTAACCAGACACAAATTCACTCCCATTATTTTCCCATTTGGAGGATTAGCATGTCAATATGTTTACACTGCAAAAGCACTTACCAGTGAACAGTGAACTTATGTTGCGCGTGAATAGTGTTGTCCCGAAGATCGCTTTTTGAATCTTGTTACTTTCTAAAAACATGAAAATTCATTTTATTTGTGAATATTTTATTGTAAATGAAACACGTCACTTCATTTTACTCATTGCTATCATCATTGCCATGTAAAAGCACAGAGGCATCTAGAGTTTAAGGCACTACAATCGTTGCTCATCACTGATCTTGGGATTTGAGGCCTGTCCTGATCTTTGCTCTGCATTCTCAAGTTAGTGCTGAATAGCATGAGTACAGCCACTTCCCGTGAGGAAAAAAACGCCTCTTCAAACCCAGTGAATCACATGGATATAACCCTCTATGTGTTATTCACGTGACTCAGTTGAATCTAGCATGATGTCTATCAGTCAGTCTTAAATCTGCTTGTCTCACCTAACTATTGAGAAGCCCTTCTAATTCCAATATCTGCATGGAAGTGACAGCGCTGTCACACCTAGACTCGCTATCACCTCTTATCAGTCTCATGTTAATCAGAGTCCCCTGCGTCAGTTGATTTCATACCCCCACATGTGCAGTTGGAGACCTGGCTGCCTGCAGAGTGTGACAGGTGGATCTGATAAAGTCACAGAACATTTGATCTGGATTTGGTGCAGCCTTCAATCCTCAGGTGGAAAGGAAGCTCCATTTTTTTCACTCTTTAGTGATTAAGGAGGATACCTCAGTCACAACTGGTGATCTCCCCCTGATCTCATAACTCGCTGCGTACTTAAATAGCACCAGCTGGCCCCAGTCCTATGGAAAACATAATTCTAATAACAATCTTAACTTCAAAACACTAAGAATATTAAGACTTTCCCATTTGTTTTTATCACGCTATGTGTTGCTATGGAGCAAAGTCTTACATTCACAGTAGTTGCACACTTACCCGACACACTGAGGCATCAGTTTTTCTACTGTTCTTTGAATAAATATCCCAGCGTATAAGTCAGCCATCTTCCATTATTCACATGGATAACAGTTCCTTCTCCAGCTGTCTGCCATACTCTGCTCTCCCCTCTGTCTCCCCCGTTTCTTTTCCTTCTCCACCTGCTCCGCTGCACTACAGACAACTGAAGACGAGGCAGGACTGCGCACTGTCTACCAGAGAGCTCTCCAACAGCAGAGATTCAGAGGGGCGAGAGGGAGAGAGAGAGCGAGAGCGCGAGAGGAGGGGCCGTGCAAGTGGATGTCAGCGGTGATATCAAGCGTAGGGAGAGGGGAATGGTTTGGATGTAATTACACAGGCCTCCTGCTGCAGACAGGAGGAGGGGGTGTGAAGGTTGTTACGGGGAACAAGCAAAGCTGCCTGTCAGACAAAACAATGACTTCTGCCTTGCATCGCAGTTCACAGTATGGCCAAACAAATAATTTCAGCTGTCAAAAGCAGGAAACTGGGAATCAAACAAGGAGAAGCTAAATTAAGACTCAATCATAGACATGGTTTGTGGAACTCCGAGCACAATGCTCATAACTAATCTTCTAATTGAGGGCCCGGTGGCGCCTGTGTCTGGCAGCCTCGCCTCTGTCAGTGTGCCCCAGGGCAGCTGTGGCTACAATGTAGCTTGCTATCGCCAGTGTGTGAATGTGTGTGTGAATGGGTGAATGACTGAATGTAGTGTAAAGCGCTTTGGGGTCCTATGGACTAGAAAAGCGCTATACAAATGCAGGCCATTTACCAAAGTGTCCAGCAGCACCTTGTCCACTTTGATCCTACAAGTGTCCCTGACCCCGTGGAGTGTAATAGTGATCCATTTATGTTTTTTTAATATGATTTACTCCAAGTGGAAAAAAAATAAACTTTTAAGTCAGAACATATGTTCTCTTCTTTTGCAGCTTATCTCAATACTACAATCAAAGTGTCAACACATCACTGCGGTTGAAAGTTCCTGTAAGTAACAGTATCATATGAGCTGCATTAACACAGAGATGTAGTCAAGACTACTAAATATCTGAATAAGCAGAGTGAGACAATCAGTAATGCAGCATTTGTGGCGCACACAGCATACCCTCATGTAACAAGACACCAAACGAGGAGATCGTGTTCTGTTGCAAAAACAGGTTTCTGCTGCAGATTCGGTCAAATTGTTCTGTCTCGTGATCTTTTATTGTTCAGGTTACTCCAAGTTTGACACGTTTGAGGTCAGTGTGGTGTATTAAGAAGTATTTATAGCAATGTATGATGGGTTTACTTGATTAAACTTGTCTGATTACAGCCAATTCTGGTCGATAGAATCGTAATGTTACAGTTTGCTGTGGATGACTAAGCGCACGTTAACGTTAACACATTTCAGTCAGACTAATATAAAAGAATCCGTCCTCTGTTTTCATGGCTCACTGTCAGAAGCTAGAGACACTAGAGCATTTAGCTTGAGGCCCCTCTGCAGGACAAAAGAATAATGACAGGGCAAACAAATGTGATTACTGCTGGCTTTAGGGTGCTGCTTTGGACCTGTGTTGCAAAAGGAATTTTGGAGTCATTGTCAGATTTTACCATGCTTACAAAAGCATCTGCATTGTGCAGTAACTGATTTCGTATCTATTTTCTGTTTGCTTTTCTGTATACTGTTGGTGATTCACCTGATTAGGACCCAGTATGTTGAAAATGTTATGGCTTTTCAGTCTACAAGGTGTTGTTTTCAGTGTGTGGACAATACGCACTTGTCCTATTATTGGCTTCTCTTTCAAACAACATGCCGCATATTGTCAGATTAAATATTTGTGCCTTGTAATTTACAGATCTAATTTTAGTCTTGCTGTTGCGCTTTTAAACATCACGACATGTAGTTCGTAAGGCTTTCAATTTCTGCTGACTGTTGTCCAGATAGCAGTGCGCTGTGCTGCACAATCTTGAGAACTGTTTAGGAGAGATAAGGTTGTATAACGTTCTCTGTGTCTTTCACGCTGACCTGCAGTGTGGCTTTTCCACCTCTGTTTAATGCGCATTTGTATTTCATGGTTCAGTGGGGTTACCGTTCTATTTTAAGTTTTCATTTAATTTAACGAAATACCCAAAAAAGCACAGTTATCCTTAAATAAGGTGTTCATGAAGTCAATGTTTCAGTCGTATGCCGCTTCCTGAATGTACTGAAAGTTTGACTTTGTCTGTGGTGTGTCTCATTTTTTTCAGCAGTCAAGCAGTGTAAGATTTAAGTATTTTAAAATGTACTTCTATCACTTTGGTGTGCCACTTTTTATGTGTAATGTATGCAATACATCGTCGTGTTTGTCTCTGAATAGAAGTTACAGTCTTTATGGTTGCCTTTGCATGATAATTTTTGTAATTTCCTGGAGCACAGATACTTGGGGGCCGCTGTAGCAGCGCACCGAGCCGAAACACGCCCACACGTAGAGTTGATTAACATAACTTATCAGAATGGAACTGTAAGGCTGCAGGACGTGCAGTTCACACAAACAATCTGTTTTCAAACTGGCTGCACTTTTTAATTCAGTGAAGTCGTGCTAGTCTAAGCCTGCATTTGCCTTTGTGTAGAGTGTGATGACGTAGCAGAGATACAGGACAGCCAAGCACACCCAGTCAACTGTGCTGGCACAGTTTGTTCCCAGGTAGCGCTGTGATTAATACATACATTTATGTCATCACATGCAGCGATTCCACTTATATTTAACTGTGGTGATTGTAGTGTTGTGTGTGCTTTGGCCTTTTTAACATTGCAGGGTTTCCCTTAGAGCCCGTTTTACTAAATTCCACCTAGTTAGGTTCAAATATGCCCCTTCACAACTTTAACCCTGAATGTTAAAAAAATTATGCTTACCCAGTAGTACTGTACAATAGTACATTATAAATCTTTGCTTTGAGTAGCAATTTGACTTCTCACACTCACACTTGGTTGTGATTCTGTTTTACGATGGAGACATATAACACTGGCTGCTTCATCAATATCACATTTACAGTAGTGATGGTGATTTTGAAAATAAAAACTTAAACTAGAAATGTTGCCAATGAGGTGCAATGTTGTGCTTTTCTACTTTATAATGGTGTTTAGTTCTCAAGATTAATCGTGACCTTGCCTGTATAGCTGCATGCAATTCATACGTCCAGCTGTGAAAGTAATATATATAAATGAATGAATTTGTTCTCGTTAGATTGCTGTGGGTGATCATACAGACATGAGGATGACAGACTAATTGGAGGGAGTTTCAAATCAAATCAAATCAAATCACTTTTTATTGTCACATCACATGTGCAGGCACACTGGCACAGCACATGCGAGTGAAATTCTTGTGTGCGAGCCCCACAAGCAACAGAGATGTGCAAACACAACAACACAAACGAGCAAAATACAAGAATGGCCAACCTGAAACTAATAAATATATGTACAATATATAATAGTGTATGCATTTCTGGATGTGTATACTAAATATTTTCCTACGTGTGTGTGTGTGTGTGTGTGTGTGTGTGTGTGTGTGTGTGTGTGTGTATACACATTTTTACAAATTAAATAGTAAAAAAAAATAAATAATAATAATAATAATAATAATAATAAAATATATAAAATATACAGAGTTGAATATGTGCAAAACAAGTGGCATTTATATACAGTGTGGAGTGCATAATGTTGAAGTTCCAGTAGTGAAGCTGAGGTGTCTATGACGTGTTCAGCAGTCTGATGGCCTGATGGAAAAAGCTGTCTCTCAGTCTGCTGGTACGGGACCGGATGCTGCAGAACCTCCTTCCTGATGGAAGCAGTCTGAACAGTTTATGGCTGGGGTGACTGGAGTCCTTGATGATCCTCCCCGCTTTCCTCAGGCAGCGCTTCCTGTAGATGTCTTGGAGGGAGGGAAGCTCACCTCCAATTATCCGTTCAGAGCACCGCACTACTCGCTGGAGAGCTTTGCAGTTGTAGGCGGTGCTGTTGCCATACCAGGTGGTGATGCATCCAGTGAGGATGCTCTCAATGGCACAGCGATAGAAGGTCCTGAGGATGCGGGGGCTCATGCCGAATCTTTTCAGTCTCCTGAGAAAGAAGAGGCGCTGCTGCGCCTTCTTCACTGTTTTGTTTGTGTGTACTGACCACGTAAGATCCTCAGCCAGGTGTACGCCAAGGAACCGGAAGCTGCTCACTCTCTCCACAGCAGCGCCGTTGATGGTGATGGGGGTGTGTACTTCTCTGCACCTCCGGAAGTCCACTATCAACTCCTTTGTCTTTGCGACGTTGAGGGTGAGATGGTTGTCTTGACACCAGTGGGTCAGGGCGCTGACCTCCTCCCTGTAAGCCGTCTCATCACCGTTGGTGATAAGACCCACCACTGTAGTGTCGTCCGCAAACTTCACAATGATGTTGGAGCTGTTAGTGGCTGTGCAGTCGTAGGTGTAGAGTGAGTACAGGAGAGGGCTCAGTACACACCCCTGTGGAGCACCAGTGTTCAGTGTGATGGGGGATGAGGTGATGCTGCCCAGTCTGACCACCTGGCGTCTGTCAGACAGGAAGCTAAGTTTGTGTCTAAAAATGGGCTATGTGCACAATATCCTTATAACAGGTGAACAATGGCTGCATGTTGATTTACTTGAACAAGCCTGTGGTGAGCGGATCAAATGTAAACACTGGTTCAGTCAAAGGATACAGTTCAAGGAAATCTGAACTTTTGTACAGGGGAGTTAATGTGCTAAAGACCACAAAGTTGTTTCATCTTAACTGCTTGCCCAGGTAATAAACACAGTTTAAATCTATTACTTGACCATTAGGTCGTACGGTTGCCATAAAAAGTTTTCCGTGTGGTGGAATTTAGCATCTAACTGCACGTACGTCACACATGGTAAATGTCAACAGCCATTGTTTGTGTTCTGTGTGATCACAGTTTTCATGCACAGGACAAATTGCAGCACGTCAGAAAAAAAGTTTTTGGTTTGTGCTTAAAGTATAATTTTTTTTTTAATTAGTCTCAGTTGGAAAAAAAATTGCAGGCCCATAAAAAATGAACAAAAAAATGACAATAGTATAAAAAAATGTTGACCCAAACATTTTTTTCAGCACCATTTCATAAGCCTGAGCGCATTACATTATTAAATTCTTACATAACAGGGTAATCATCTCTCTCAACAACCATCCACCTAAACTACCATTAGCATCTGTAATGATCAGGACTTGGGAGTGCTTCACGAGGCCAAAGTCATTGTCGGCATAAGCAGCATCATTGTTGACGTGGGTGTCTTTGAGCTCCCCTATTAACACAGCAGACTTCTACAAATACAGGCTGACATTTTCTCAAACGACTGCAAATGTATTTTATCAAATGTGCTGACCTTCAGCGTCAACAAATTCAATTTCATTGTTAGTCAGTTAGCATTAAATGTAACGACGATGGCGTTCAAGGTAGCACTCTTCAGATATTATGGATTGTATTCAGGGTAAAGATGAGGTCAGGCCCCCAACTTTACTCTTGTGTTTGATGCTCACACACTGTCCCCGACAACATTTCCAGAAGGTAAAACTATAGCTATAAAAACCCACTGGACCTTAAATAGAGCACAGCTAACAGGCAGTCTAAGCTGTCTGGTCAAACCAGTGGAGGGTTTCACAGTGAAAGCATCACAGCAAAAATAGAGCTGCGAGAGAAATGGATATTAAAGTTCATGATCCAAATGTATCTGAAATAGGCTACTGTGTCTATTTGTTATCTATCTAGCTTATGCCATTTACCCCAAAGCATGTGACCTAATGGAATTTTTTTTTAAATTGAGGCAAAAGTCTTTAATTCTGAGAAACAATATACATTTTGAAAATTAACAACAGTACCCATTTTTTCACCCATCCATCAGTCCCATTCTTTGGAACACAATAGAAATAATTAATTATAATCATAATTAATCAGATTTGACAGTCATTCACCGTCACTAAAAGGAAGAACTGATTTGGTTTTGGTTGTCAAGGGTCAACAAAACACTTTCTTGGTAATAACACAAGAATTAATTAATATCACATATGTCCGATAGGATAAACATGGTGACATTTCATATTGAAAAGGCCATCAGTTCCATCATAATGTTTGTAAAAACTCTGTAACCCAGAAAACAGATGGAAATCTCCCATTTTACCTATCCTATAGATGCATGTGGTAAGCAGTAATATTTAGGTCAGCTGTGGTGTTTAAACAATGGTAATTGGCATTCAGGTGCCCCAGAAAGTAACCCCCACACAATTACATGACAGTACCAGCCTGAACTGTTGATACAAGCCATGATGGATCCATTGTCTCATGTTGTTTTACCCTAATTGTGAGCCTGCCATCCACATATTGTGGCAGAAATTGAGACTCATCAAGCTAGGAAACATTTTTCCAGTCTTCTGTTATTCAGTTCTGGTGAGCCTGTGTGAACTGTAGCTTCAGTTTCCTGTTCTTAGCTGACAGGAGTGGCACACAGTGTGCTCTTCTGCTGCTGTAGCTGATCTGCTTCGAGGTTCAACATGTTGTACATTCAGAGACGCTCTTCTGATTCTTTACTTTTGTGCTGATCCCAGCAGATCAGCACTTTCTGAAATAGTCAGACGATATTAAATTCCAGTCATCATTAAACTATATGTGACTAAGCGGACATGAATTCAACCTGACTGGCTGGCAGATGCATGGTAGAAATTCTAGTCTTAGTATGAAAAAAGAAGAAAGGACCTTTTCGTTTTTGAATATCAGGTATCTAAATGCATATCGCTCTTTCTCTGCTTGCACAGCATCGTTCCCACAGTGATCCTATTTCATTTATTCCAACTAGATCAAACTACTGCCGGATAGGAGGAATGTGTCATGCGATATGTACACATGAAGGGTCTATGCAGTGCTAATGGAAGCGACTTGTTTGAGTGGCCTATTTATGCGCACCTCGCATGAGTCATGGAGTGCTCTCCAAATTTACCGGCTGTAATGCGGCCAACAACACAACAGTACAGCTTCATGATGAATTATTGATGTGAATGCAAGCTGAAAAATAATATGATTCACTATTCTTGTGCAGAAGAATAAAAGCAGCGCGCTCACAAAGATGGAAGTCATAATCTCTTTTTGAGGCAACATGAAACATATAAATGGAAACTATTTTAATTAATTGTGCATGTGTGAAATTTTCTTCGGCACATATTATGGTCGTCATTTTCCTGTCACAAAGTCTGTCTTGATCCCTTGATAATCTTACAAAGTGCTTTTCAAGTCGCCTTATCCCCGCGCTCATTTTATCTTTTTTTTTTCCATCCCGTCCTTTCGCGTTTTGCTTTGGTGTGACATCAAAGAGGTTGCACTACAATCACGCTGCATTTCTCTTTCAAGTAAAGGGAGATAATAGAACAAGATTACTGCCAAAAGTGATTTGTTAAGTGCATTAGAATAACTGCTGAAACTTGGCAGCGGGCCTGTTACATCAGAGGGACTGCTATGAATTGCACCTGCAAGTAGGAGATAGGTTTGAAAGAAGAAGAAGAAAAAACACTGCATAACTGCAAACCAAATTGCCAACTGCAGATTTTAGTTTCTCTATATGTGGAGCATGTATGTGTAATACGTCTCTCCCTGGGGACCAGGGAAAGCATCATTACCCTGCAGATAGCTGTGCAATATATGAAAACAGTCTGAAAGGCTTGTTTTTCAGTAGCAACAAGAAAACAGTTATGAGTCATGAGTTGAGACTGAAATGGACGTACAGGATCATGACTCTCCCGCTTAAACCCGTCTGAATCATCCCTTTATTCCCTCCCACCTTTAGGCCACTTTATGTTGCTTCATGAAAGGATGAGTTTTTTTGACCATGTGAGAGGCTGAGCAATCTGCCACACAGAGGGCAGATCTGCTATATTTAGCTGGGCATATGCTGCGACATATCAAACTACAGGGAAAAGTCCCGGCATGGAAGGTCGTAGTTCAAGGCTCAAGTTGTGAACTTGAGGCTGTGCAGGTCTGTATAAATACTTTGAATTGTGTGTATTCAGGGTAAATTATTGAAAAGCGATAGGTCGTAGGGTCTAACAGGGTGCAGACATAGAGATCTCAAATGCATGTAACATGATGCTTGGTTTGAGTTTACTTTTATGTGATTGTAATGCCAAATTTTACTCAGTCGTGACAGACCACACAGGAAGGAACGCAACTGCAGCAATAGCTCTTCAGTCAACAAGACAGAATAATTAAAGTGGCAAGAAATGTCTGGAACTGATTTTAATACACATATATTTTTAAAAATGCATTTAGGCAGCAGGCTCGTGCGAACACAGCTGAAGAAAAAGAGTAAACACCAAATGCCAAATATTCTAACATCCAGTCCAAATATGGGGCAAGTCCCCCCAAAATATTACAAGATACTTTATTTCCCATTGTGTAGTATCTTCAGGAGTTCTCTCATCAGACCCTTGCTGTCTGGTAAATGCAAGCAACTTTTAAACCTCACAGCCTAAGTTTGTAACACATCTTTAAGTCTCATGCAAAAAAAAATAATACAATAAAAAAACAGCAATTGTAGATAATCATAAACACGAGGCACAAAGTCAGGGATATAACTTGTAAAAAAACAGCAATTGTAGATAATCATAAACACGAGGCACAAAGTCAGGGATATAACTTGTAATATAATTTTTCCAGCATTGGTTTACATTTATATTAACTGCTGTGTTTATAATCAATCATCACACTAGGCAAATAAAGCTACAGAAGCAGAACTTGTGACTGGATTTGATTTCACAATTGTGTGTTTTAACATTTCTGTCATCAGAGGAAAAATTAATTTATTCTTCTTATGAATTATTTATTCTTCCAAAAGTCTCTGTGTGAACCATGGTGGCCGCCGATACGCTGCACTGCGATACACATATTTCACATGCTCTTTGTAACTGCTACAGGAATGAAAATAACATTTGTTTGTTTACACAATCATTTTCATAATAATTCCAGGTTTGATGCACAGCAGGGGATTATCTATAAATACAGTGAAGCTAATTAAGACACTCTGTGTTCTTAAAAAGGTCAATTGGGCTTCTACCTCGGAGAGATACATTTGTAAGTTATACTCTACACGCCTAAATTATTTTCATATTTCATTGTTATCAGTTGTTGTCTTTTCAGATTCTTTATCCACCATTGTGGTTTAACATAACTGGTTTTATTATCATTAAAGAAGGCATTACGTTCAGGATCTTTATCACTCGAGCTATGAGCAACAGTAAACAGTGGATTGTTTACACCTTTGTGGAAAGCTGCCTTTTGCAATCAAATCTGGAAAGACATTAGTCACTGAAGTCTACATGCCCACCAGATTTTACATTCACTGATTTTTTGTAAGGAACAACATAGACAGTAAAGTAAGCACTGTACAGGCTAAAGTAAACATGAGGTGAGTCTGAATCCTTTCGTTGGCACCTGAGCTCGTAATGAGTCTTCAACTCTCTGCTCTCTCTGCATCCACTGCACTAAAAATCCATCTGCAACACAAAGTACATTAAATGAATGACTAATTTTTCTATATTATATGTAGTGGTGAATAGTCAGTAGTGGCAAGTCTCCCATGTACAATTAAATCTATATATTATATTTATTCGATATGCATTACATGTTGTACACTGCTCCAAAAATTAAAGGTACACTCTGTAATCAGAGTATTGATCTGGTCAGTTAAGTAACAGAAGCTTTTGTTAATTAGTTTCAGCTGCTTTGATGTTAATTAAATTAACAGCAGGTACACAACAGGGACAACAGTCAAAACAGGATTTTTTTTATTACTAAACAAATATGTTGGACTGCTTTCTTCCATTTGCACAACATCTCTAAAATTAGAAATATCCCGTCTCAGAGTGACGCTGAAAAACTTCATGCATTTATTACTTCCAGGCTGGACTACTGTAATTTTTTATTATCAAGATGTCCTAAAAACTCCCTGAAAGCCTTCAGCTAATCCAAAATGCTGCAGTAAAAGTACTGACAGGGACTAGAAAGAGAGAGCAGATTTCTCCTGTTTTGGCTTCCCTTCATTGGCTTCCTGTTAAATCCAGAATTCAAAATCCTGCTCCTCACATACAAGGTCGTAAATATTTCGGCCCCATCTTGTCTTAATGACCTTGTAGTACCATATCACCCTATTAGAGCACTTCGCTCTTGCTCTGCAGGCCTACTTGTTGTTCCTAGAGTATTTAAAAGTAGAATGGGAGGGAGAGCCTTCAGTTTTCAGGCCCCTCTTCCGTGGAACCAGCTTCCAGTTTGGATTCGGGAGACAGACACTATCTCTACTTTTAAGATTAGGCTTAAAACTTTCCTTTTTGATAAAGCATATAGTTAGGGCTGGACCAGGTGACCCTGAATCCTCCCTTAGTTATGCTGCCATAGGTGTAGGCTGCTGGGGGATTCCCATGATGCACTGAGTATTTCTTCTTCAGTCACCTTTCTCACTCACTATGTGTTTATACACCTCTCTGCATTGAATCATACTTGTTATTAATTTCTGTCTTTCTTCCACAGCATGTCTTTTGTGCCCTCTTTCTCCCCTCACCTCAACCAGTCGGAGCAGATGGCCCCGCCCCTCCCTGAGCCTGGTTCTGCTAGAGGTTTCTTCCTGTTAAAAGGGAGTTTTTCCTTCCCACAGTGGCCAAAGCGCTTGCTCATAGGCGATCGTATAATTGTTGGGTTTTTCTCTGTATGTACTATTGTAGGGTCCACCTTACAATATAATGCACCTTCAGCATAGCCTCAAAAGCTTGGAGGAGAATCCAGGAGAGCTGGACCGGGCTGTAGAAGGTCCTTAGCCCGTCAGCAGGAGTAACTGCTCGATTGTGCAAGAAGAAACAGAATGAGGACTACAGAATGACCTCCAGCAGCCCACTGGTGTGAATATCTCTGACCAAACAATCAGAAACAGTTGTCATGAGGGTGGCTTGAGGGCCTGACGTCCTCTAGTGGGCCCTGTGCTCACTGCCCAATATCATGAAGCACACCTGGCATTTAGCCTAAAATACTGGAATTGCCAGGTTCACCACTGGCGCCGTGTGCTTTTCACAGATTAGAGCAGGTTTACCCTGAGCACATGTGACAGACATGAAAGGGTCTGGAGAAGCCTTGAAAAATGTTATGCTGCCTGTAACAATTTTCAGCATAAGTAGTTTGGTGGTGGGTCAGTGATGGAGGCATATCCATCAAGGGACACGCAGACTTCTACAGACTATGCAACGGCATCCTGACTGCCATTAGGTATCAGGATGAAATGCTTGGACACATTTCAGACCTTATATTGGTGCAGTGTTCTGGGTTCCTCCTGGTGTATGATAATGCCCAGGCTCATATGGTGAGAGTATGCAGGCAGTTCCCTGGAAGGAATTGATACCACTAACTGGCCACCACACTTGCCTGATCTAAATCCAACAGATCACCTCTGGGACATTATGTTTCAGACAATCCAGTGCCACCAGATTGCATCTCAGACTGTCCACAGTTTCAGTGATGTCCTAATCCAGATCTTCCAATCTCATTAGAAGCATGCCCTGATGTTATCAGGCACGCATACAAGCACATGGGGGGCTACACGAGCTACTCAGTACCATCAAACGATGTGGCGTCCTTTTATTCCTAACACATTAGATCTAAGTGTTCCTTTAAATTTTTTTGAGCAGTGTATATTATATATATTTAATGTGACCTTTTACGCTGTAATATTAAGGTTCCAATAAAAGATTAGGCTTGTATTTGTCACCCTCATTCAAGTCAAGTCAAAAATCATTGACTTGACTTTCACTAATACGCATGACAATAATAATAGTACTAACATAACTCATGAAATTAGCTATGTGTAGGGTCATGTCTCAAGTTATAGTTGCAATATTCCAATATAAAGTTTTTAGAAATTCACTTGAGAAGTTTTTATGAGTGGCAACAGTGCTGAGGCTGTCTTACTGTGGTAAAATGAACAGTGCAGGAGATGGCGATGATGAGAAGCCCGATGATGACTGAGGCAATAGCCACGTAGAGCGCGTTCCTGCCCAGCCGCCTGGAGCCTTCGTAGTCTCCGCTGTAGTAACTGTTTCTAGACTGGAAGAGAGAAATCACTGTAAAGAGTAAAAACTCACCGGCAAATCTGCTAAAAACACAAAATGTGGTACGCAGAGCTCTCTGAAAAGTCTATGAAAAAAGTTTAATCAGTGGTTTTGTTTTTTGTTTTTTTTTTATTTGCCAAGTGAAAGTTTATTTCCATCAACAGGCAGCATGAAAATGTAATTTTCCAAAGCGGAAGATGAAGTAAGTTTGTTTGATGGGCAGAGCAGGTGTCTGTGTGACTGGGTTACATCTTAGGGTCCAGCACATCAGAACACTGTGTAAGCGTTACATTTAAAGCAGCCTGGACAAGAACATGTTTCATTTCTCTCTGACTCATTATTTCCTTAATATTAGAGCACAGAGCATGCATAGTCTAACACAGAGGCGTGGGCAATTCATTCTCCCAAGGGGCCACGTGACACACTGGAACTGTTGTGGAAGACCAGAGCAATAAGCTGAACTCTGCTCAGTATTTATCTCTTTATAAACTGCTACTGGTAAGAGTAGATGCTACTATCAGTCGTTAGCTGTGGGCTCTTGGGAAAATTAATTGCCCGCCCATGGTCTGACATGATATTAAAACCCCATCAAGTTTTATTGTTTAGACTTACCATGATAGAGAAGACCAAAGCCACAATGTTGACGGGGTATGCAGGACAAAAGCATGTAAAAATGGTCAAACAAAGGTAGCTTTGAAGAGGAGGTGGTAGTTCCTCTACATAACCACTGTCGAAAAATTCGCTCCCACTTAAGGAGCTCTTTAACTGTGGATTTAGCACTCCAAGTGCCATCGAATCTGACAGCAAGAGGTGAAAAACCGAAATTTAAAAATGTTACAGAGAAAACAGAAGCTAAAAGAGTGTTCTAAATACAGCAGGAGGGCGTTTAAGTCTAACTTTTAACTTTGGAAAAAAATAATGAAACCAACAGCTTAAAACTCAGCTTGAAAAGTCTGGTCTTGTATACCGGGTCTAATCCTTCCTCAAAGCTGGGAAAAAATGAAGTTTGTAGGGAGAGAAGGCGAAGCAGAGCTGGGAGAGGATCACTAACCCTGCTGGCCTCCATTCAGAACTCTGAACCTGATAGAAGTGTGAGGGATCAGACTGTTTACCACTGCTGGCAGCCCACACAAACATAGTCACTGCACTGCAAGATGGATTCATGTTCTTAGCACAGCACGACACATGCATGGAACTTCTGATGAAACAATGCACCCTGTTTTTTAGTTTGTCGGGTTAAAGACTGTGAAAATTATGAATATGGGAACAAGTCCTTCAGGCATATTCACTGTATTTGTTTACTCTGTCAACTCTATCCATGCAGTTTTGGTGAAAGTTCTGTTGTTAAATTTGCTACCGAAGGGAAGTCTATGAATACTTCAACCCACCAAAATTGGGAGGACTTTCATAGACTACAGGTAAAAGTGGATGCAGACTTCTTGCAAGACTTCTTGTTGTTTCGTTCAGTACAGGAGTCTTTGTGGTGGGTCAAAA
The DNA here is from genome assembly GCF_057382185.1 of Mchenga conophoros. Taxonomy (NCBI): domain Eukaryota; kingdom Metazoa; phylum Chordata; class Actinopteri; order Cichliformes; family Cichlidae; genus Mchenga; species Mchenga conophoros. The sequence continues at coordinate 14,156,704 of NC_140530.1, forward strand.
TGTAACTTTATTATTCTGCACTTGTAGTTCTATCAAGTGTGACAAGATACCCAACACCACTGGCTGAAATGTAGCCCCAAACCATGACAGAGCCTCCACCATGCTTGACAGATTTTCATGCCAGTTGTTTTTTCTCTGTTTTCCTTCCTTAAAAATGGCTTCTTGACAGCTTTCCTTCTACTGAGACTATTTCTGATGAGGCTTCAGCTAACAGTAGATCAAGATCTGTATCTCTTAGGTCCTATGTCAGGTCTTGGCTGAATTGGTTTTTAAAGACATGACTTTCAGGTATTATTCATCTGCTGTAGATAGTTCTTTAGGCCACTTCCTTTTTTGTCCTCCACCGCTTTCAACAAATTTTTTACAGACATGCAGCACACCTTGCTGAGATATGCCAAGTTTTCAGATAATAGCGGCTTGGGAATCACGGTGTTGGTGCTAAAATATGTCTATGTCTGTCAATCTATGTTACCTTTGGTATTTTTTATAGAGTCAACTAAAAAATGGGAACGAATTATGTGTTTTTGTGACAGGCTGCTAGTAACAATGTGCCTAAAGATAGGATTCTCTGTCACTCATCACTGGAGTTAGATGGAGTTTATATGTTGGAATGACTCACAGTCCAGCGTTTAGTAGTTTAAATTAACACAGACCAAAATGTTTTTCGCACCAGGCTGCAAACATGTTTATCCCTACTGTAAGGTTGTGCATTTGATTAATGGAGCGAATCCAGCCTCAAATGGCCATTCTGTGAACTGCAACTTTTGGCACTCGTGTTTTGGCTTCATTTTTCAGCCTCAGCAGTTGAAGTTTGGCAGTTACATACGCCGACTATTTGTGCCAGTATACCAATTTAAGAGGTGGCATTTGCTCTTAAGATTTCAAACACGCAGGTCAGTTCACATGACTTCAGTGCGCATGTGAACAAATGTTGGGTTAAAAAAAAAAAAGGAGTCGCAAACACTTTAGAATAATTTATTAGGATTTTCAAATTGAAACTGTCAGGAAAAAAAACAAAGAAAAAAAAAAGAAGAAAAAAAAAGAAAAGCATTGCTGTAAAGCTTGGCGGGGGACAGCCCAAATCTTAAACTTTAACCGAGCTCATGTAGAGCTACAAACTCCATTCAAAGCATTGGCCCTTTTCCTTACAACAGCACAACAAAAGACATCATTAAAATCAATATACAAGGGGAACAAGATCTCAAAACAGAAAAATATAGTTTCTTTTTTTTCTGAAAATAAGTCTTAATGCCGCAGAATTATCCACTTGTCGTCTGCTATTACCAATAATAGTACTATTTTCATTTGTAAGGTAAAAAATAACTTATTGCTTTATTGTAAGTTAAAAAGTTACAGTGTTGGTGTCCAGCAGTAGTTTGTTTTTTTTTTTCTTTTATCATGTCCCAGCCCGTCTGACAGAGGAACTACTGGCTGGATCAGGAAGTTTTCTGCTGTGCTGAACATCAAACAGGCTGCAGCAAGAAGGCTGAACAAACAGGCTACTTGTTTTTGCAAAGGTTGAATTTGTTCCAGCTTTTTGACTTTTCCTGCCAGCCAGCGCCGTCTTGTACTGAGGCCCCCGTATCAGAGCCGACTGGGAGCGAGACCCTGTTCCATTTCTGGTTCCCTGCCCAAAACCCTGTCTGTTCACCACCACACTGAGCAGCAACTATATATAAACAGTTATCTGTTGGTTCCAGAGGTGCACAAATTTATTAAAACGAAGTGTGGAATGGGAGAGAGTCAGGGGGGAGAAGAGCAGATGAACCCAAATGGAGCAGGGCAAACGTTCTGTTTTTTTTTTTTCAGTACCAAAGGAAAAAAAGGCAATCAAAACGCTCCTTCGCTGACGAAAGTAGTTCCATATTACACCTTGATGTATGCGCACAAACACTCACTCGCACGCACGCACGCACACACGCAGACGCAATCACATGCACCTTCAATAGTGATAAGAGGAAAGAACATGATCGTGATTTTTCTACAACTGCTTCTCTGAGAATGTCCTTCATTTGTTTGTCACGGTGGAGAACACCGCATAAAAGAATTTTCTTAAAAGAATTAAAATAAACAAAAACATTAAGAAGAGAAACGCGCAAAAAAATATATATATAATATTTTCAAAAATCAGGAAGTGAAGTCAAGTCCCGAATCGCCAGAAACCCCTTATTTCTCCTGTTTTAAAGTTGTTAATCATCCAAAGTCCCATCGTGGTTTCATAAACTGTTTTCCACGAAGACGCAAGAGACAAATTCGCTTATTTTTTTCTCTCTCTTTTTTTTTTGAAAGACTTAAATCAAACAAACAAAAATATGACCTGGTAACAAACAAACAAAAATGTGTCAACTGAAAAAAAATATGTCAGACAAGCTCGTGGAAGTTTATTCGCCAACAGCTATCCTGGATAGCGTTGCGCTGAAGTGACGCTAGAGTGGACTGCCCCACAGTGTACACATAATGGAGTATGCATACCCATAAAAGTAGTGAGATGACCGCAGAGAGTAGTAAATGACATCCAGTCAAATTGCTGTTAACCCTTTTCCAAACCAACCAATGACATGCCAGCCGGTTCAGTGACCCCTCCCTCCCACACCCATCCCACACCCACCCTACCTCACCCAATGTCTATTTACAATATTTTACAGGAAGACATAAAAACATTGCTTTAAAACCAATTACAGAATAAAATACCTTACAGATTATTATGTCAATATTAATAACAATATTACAAAGGTTTTTTTTTGTTTGTTTTTAGAGACTACCAAAATATACATTTAACTTTTGTTGTTGTTGTTGGTTGGTGTTTTTTTTTCCCTCCATGTTTCTGTGAGACTCGAGTTAAAAAAAGGACTGTGTTGGATTTGTTCTTCCTTTGTTAAAAACGGCTTTGAGACCCATCTCATCTCGCACAGCTTTCTTTTTTTTGCCTTCTTTCTGCTTCTGTTAACATCAGCACGACAGCTGGGAAGGATTCACGATGGAAGTGAAGTTTAAAATGACGATAATAAAAACTCAAAATAGTTGTCTGTGTCTTTGTCAACGATGACAAATGTTTCCTCGGAGATTTTTTTTTTTTTTTTTTTTTGCAGTTTCTTTTTCTCAGCTTCAAAAGGAAAAAAATGGATAACTGAGGGGGGAGAGGGGGTGGGCTCTAGTTATTAGACTACATGATGAGGACAAAAGAGGAGAAAACAGGGAAGTTATGTTGAAGTGAGATTAGTACAGCAGAAACAAGAGTTCTGGATTTAAAAAGATATTCAGTCGGTGGGCGGAGCCATATGGAGCCAGGAGAGCCCGGTAAAGAGCCGGTGGCCGGCCAATCAGGTTGTGCCATCAGTGGGCAGTCAGCATTGTGATTGGCTCATCAGCAGAGGAGACGCCCTCCCATCCCTCGGTGACCTGAGACTTCTCAGTGGTAGCCATTAGTGAAGGCAGTAGCAATCAGAGGACCCTGAGGACACACACATACACACACATAGAGGCAAAGATGAATACACTTCTAGCAGCTTTGTCAACACACGTGTGCATTCATGCATGCATATAAGTCTGAGTTGGTGGGTGAGGAAGGGAGCATGTGACCTACCCCTATACCATGGCTGAACCCTGTGCTGGGGGCGGGGCTAGCTGCACTGATGTAGCTGCTGACTCCTGAGTCCTGATTGGCTGCAGCGTACAGGTCAGCCATTGGTCCAGGGCTGCTGGTGCCCAGGAAGCCAGCTGTGCGTGAAGGGGTGGAGCCTGAGAGCCAGGAGAGACAAGTCAGTCTTAAACACTGGAGGGTTTTCTCTCTCACACACACACACACATAGAAACATGCACATGTCTAAAAATATTCCTTTATTTCTCCAACCAGGCCATCACGCACGCGCTCATTGTGAGTAAGGCGAGCATGCAAATTTGTAAACATGCACACACTCCTGCTGTTCACACTCTTTCGCAGACAAACAGGGACATACCTCTAACTACCGCGGCGGCTGCTGCAGCTGCTGCCATTGGTCCGTATGCAGTCAGGGGAATGGCTGAGGATTACACAACAAACAAAACTGTCACACAACACGTATGTCATGATCTACAGCTCAGTGTGGCTGAACAGAGAGCTGACCCAGAGATCTGACATGTCATTTAAATACCACTGGTGTAAGGTTTAATGATCCAACATCCTATAGCATCTGGCTTGATGCATTAAATAAGATACAAAATGATGGCTAAAATCAAAGAGGATGGCGTTTCCAAGTAAAAATGTAAGTACAGCTCAGAGCCACTAGATGTCAGTGTAAAGGCGCAGCTGCTTGTAGATCGGCTGCATGCACAACACATCCAAAGGCTAAGAGTATTTACCGGCAGAGTTAGGAGCAACCTAAAAGCTTTTAGCCCAATATATCATCATATCTTGTCACCTCTGTCAGAAGTAGTCTTCAAAGAAAAATGGAACTCGTTAGATCGTTTAGTGTACATCCATAAATCGCTCCATCAATTTCCTTAACTGCTTATCCAGTTGAAGGTTGATGGGAGGCTGTAGCCCACCCAAGATGAGTTTAGGCAAGACGCATGGTAGACCCGGGGTAGGTCACTGGTCAGTGGGTTCGAAAAGAGAGACAGACAATCACACACTTTTACATTCACACCTATGGCCAATCACAGATTAACCTAACATGCATGTCTTTGGACTGTGGGAGGAGACAGCATGCAAACTCCGCACAGAATCCAGCCGGCCAGGAGGTCTGAGCCAGAAACCTTCTTACTATAACAGTGCTAACCAATACCTGGGGGTTCATATTTTATGGTGCTTAAGGGAAAAAGACATTTTAAGGCGACCTCCACAGTAGCTTCGCAAAAACAACCGATATGTTCACAGAAACGACTTAAAGTTTGATTCTTGAAAAGTCTTACAAGGTCGTTTGCATTACCTTTGAACCCTATTTCTACCTGCTGCTGGATTGCCTCACGTGTACATAGGCGGACTATTTCTTAAATCAAAAATTAAATCTAAATCTGATTTTAAAAGTAAAAGTAAACAGGTTTGTTTTTTGGGTTATGCTGCTTTTGTTTTTGAAGAAGTATCCCAGTGATTCAGGGTTACTGCATTTAGTAAAGATGGTCTTCGTGGTTTAACTTGGGTTTCTGCTGCTAAAGAGCTTCGGGTTTTCTTTTTAGGTTCTCAGAGGGGTTGCGGCAACACTCACCTGCCAGCTCAGGAGGGTGGGATGATGTCAGGAGGGGGGTCCTCTCTAAATGGAATTCTAGAAACAGAGAAGATCCAGAGAGAGAAAAATGTCTTTGTAAATAGTCGCCATCCACCAGCCATACTACAAAGGCACACACGCACACAGAGACAATGTCAACACAGATGCACGAGCACAGAAAGTAAAAACAAAAGAGAACAAAACAAAAAAAGAAAACCTACTGTAAGGACAGGCAGGAAGGTGGGAGCAAAGGAAAAGGAGGGGCGATACGGCCAATTGAATGGGGCTTACATAAGCAGATCAAATAAACAAAGAAGAATATAAGAGGAAGAAGGTCTAATATCACAAATGAAAGGCAAAAAACATCAGTAACTAACATTCGAAACAGAAGACAGTGTTTCAGAAAGTGCAGAGGGTTTAAGTTACAGACAAGAGCACTTTAAAATCACACTTGCTGCAGCTGAAATGAAGGCGGCATGACACGCGAATCTGAGCGCGCACATGAACCTCTAGCCACGTGGCCGTTGCTGTTCATACATGTTTCGCCTCGCACTGTTAAAAACTGTCAGCATGCCGCAGCCTGTAGCCTTTAGCCTTTACTCTGTCCCTGTCTGCAGGCCTAAAGAGAGTCAGTGAGCTGTGTGGCTTATGCAGACGTACCTGGGAACTGGTAGGTGTATCCGGGCGCGATACCAGAGTAACTGCGGCTGGTGTAGGTAGCAGTCTGAAAACCCGGGTAGCCTGTTGGAGAGAGAAAGAGAGAGAGGATTAATTGACTGTATAAAGGAGCATGATGGCAAACTCAGAAAATGAGTTTTAGGGGAGGCTGCTTGGTGTGTGAGCAGAAATCACGATGAGTACACACAGGCAGATCTAGCCATCTGATCTATCCAGGTTTATTTTTGGAACCACCTCAAGAGTGCAGTCATACATTCACCTGCTGCAGTGGCAGTTAGCTAAGCGATCTCCTATAAGCTAATTTCCTCTGCTCTTGTACAACAGAGTGCAGCTACGAAGGAGTTACAGTAAAGATGGCTATTATTAACTACTGAGTGATTTAAGGTCATTTATTTGATTTTGCTTTCCCTCATCCGGGGTTCATTTTAATCAACCTCGGAATATTTCGAAATTTAAGGCGAAGCTCCGGACACTTGGTGATCCAGGCATACACATTAGCTTAACGTCTGCGGGAAATGGGGTCATTAGAGATGAATTACACATGAGCCAGACCTAGTAGTATGAGTCACTGACATTTACAGGCCCTTACTGAGATTATGTATTACGATCTGAAATTTGCCAGTAGAGGGCATCAAACAACCACAAACTACAGCTGATGTAGCTCTCGGTTTTGATTTCTCAATGAGGATCTCTTCATACTGTATTTTTACTCCAGCGTGTGGAGCCCTTCAGTCCGTGACCTCTAAACATTCGATACATCACAGAGAATAACGTCATTGAAAGCAGGCGTTTAGCTTACGTAGCCTAAATATTTCTGAACGGAGGGTGCACCTACAATATGACATTTCTTAATTTTTAAAGCAGCTCCTTCAGTGTGAATGAGGAAACCTAAGAAATGCATTCAAATTGCTGAGCTATTCCCAGCTAAATTAATGCACAGAAGACATTTTCAAGGCACTACTGAAATTTGAGTCAATATTGTGATTTGGTTCCTTTTCTGTTATTTCTGATCAGCAACACATACAGAAATATGTCTCGTTTCGGTGTTTTTCCACATTCTAGATGTCTGAGTTTATTCTACTGTTACTTTTTTTGAGTATTTTTAGAATAAGTACAATCTAAAACTAAGCTACACACACATACTTGCATAATCTGTTATTTCTGTCTTCGTAAAGAAAAATGGTGTCAGTCAGTGCTAGCACTTGATTAACAGTGATTTTTTTCAGATACTGCATTTGCTGTTTGTTTAATACTTTACCTAACATGCCAATGCCCAGCATAAAAGCGTCCATCCCGTAGGGCATCACCCTGGAACGGCCTCTGGCTGAGCCTGTCGGCGTCATCACCTCCTTGGGCTGGGCTTTCTTGCACTCCACCTGAAGCAAAGAAAACAGGGAGTTAGTAAAAAAAAAACTACTGAAATAAAGACACTCAACAGTTACGCCACATGATTCGGTCTGGCAGTTGGGACACTGGGAACAAATCCCTACACCACCGAGTAAACCACGCTCTAAATATTTTTTACAGCTCACGTCCGTACCATTTTGTTGTTGATCTCATGGAAGTGGATCTCACACACTTTCTCAACCACATCTTCATTCTCAAAGGTAACAAAACCAAAACCTGGAAAAGAGCGAGAGAAAAAAACTCTTAAAGAAACCCTTGTAACATTTGAGCAACATTTGAAAGCATGTTGAATTTTCCACCTTTACACGGGCTCTGGATATGAGTGGTTATAATGAGATGGAAGAACGAGCACAGTTATCAGAAAACATGTGATCACTTTAATGTCTCCCTTTTGTAACGTGCAACCCAAAGAGCTGAGGCCAACCTCACAGGTCTTGCTTGTCAATTAAGGTGTTAGCATCATGGAGGAGAGGGGGGATAGGGCGTGGCTAACTCCACCCTGCTCCTTTCTTTCTCCCCCCTTCCCCACTTGTCTTAACTTAGATCCTGACTTTGTATAAACAGAAGTAGGCGAGAGCGAGGAAAGACAACGTTAAGAAAAATTTGTTTGTTTGAATTTTTTTTTAGCTAGATCACCAGAGCTAATGACTCCATCGTGGTCCCACTTAAGCGTATCAACATAATGCGGGCGGGTGCACATTTGAGTATAACTCTGGGTACGCACCTCTATGTCTGTTGGTTGTTTTGTCAAACATGAGCATGGCATCATCGACCTGTGAGAACAAAGCACAGAATAGATGAGCTCGGACATCTTAACACGCGCGCGCGCGTGCACATCATTACACAGCATGGGGTGCCATTGTCCCTCTTTAGCATCGGAGTAAGAGGAGAAAACAGATGGAGAGGGTGGAGGGCAGAGACTTGGGCGGGGTGACAGGTGACAAAGGAGAGAAGAAAAAAAGAATGGAAGGGTGAGAGGGGAAGAGAGCGACGGGGAAAACAGGGGGAAAGAGGGCGCCGTGTAAAAAAATAAAATGAAATGCAATATATCAGCGGTAAAAAAGAGGCGCTGAATGTTTCCCATTCTTCGCTCTGCCTCCAGGACGGAGGCAGAGTTCTTACAAACTCTGTCCCGCTCTCGCCCTTCTTTTGCTTTCGTTTGTTCACCCTCGCTGTCTTTCTTTCCCTCTCTGCAAAGTTTACCATTCCCATGGAGACCATGCAAAGAATTTCAATTAGAAGAATTCACCCCCCCCCCCACAAGCACATACACCCACTCCAGCTCATTTCAATGGCTGGAGAGAAAAGAAGAAGGGCTGATAAATAATGCTGTGATGAATAACAGCAATAAGAAGATTGAAAAAAGTTAAAAGTCTTGATGGCAGGTAGGAAGCCTGCCAGTGAGCATTCTGGATTATAGAGTGAAGTGAGCTGAGGTTTTTGTCAACACGCTCTCCTTTTATTCTACTTCTCCCTCCACTTTCCTTTTTGCACTCACTCCACTGCCCTATTCATATTCCACCTCCTCCCCCCCTTTTTTTTTTTTATCCCATTCCCTCCCTCCCTGCTTCGTCCTTCACTGGCAGGAAAGTTAGCAGCTTCTGACGGCATAAGGAGACACACGGAGAAGCCAAGGCCTGGGATCAAGGTGGAAGTAAAAACTTTCACATTTTCAGTCTTTAGCAGCAAAACAACAGAGACACATGAGCGTGACTGCATGGACAGCTTCAACATTATATCATGATTATTTCAAGAAAACAACAATATATTTAAAAAGAAGACTGAACGTCGTATCGACGCTCGCAGCTTGCAGGCGGCAGCATTTGTAAGTGTAAGTAAATGAAGAGCATTTACCAACCTTCTTTTCCAATGAGCTGCTGTCACTGATGATACACTTCCTAATTACAAGTGTGAATCTATTGAAACAAGGTGCCAGCAGCAGCTGCAGGAGCGTTACAGTGCAATGGTAGTGAGTGACACAGCAGTATATACAGTGACACAGCAGAAATTCAAACGTGAGCACAAAACTAGCCCAGGTTGTGCTTTCCCTGGGACATTTAAGTAAAACTATAAAATAACTGCGTCGTGCTTTAGTTTAACAGTAACTACAGTAACTTAACCTTGCAACTTGTCAGCAGCCTGCACAGTATTGTCACACAATAAAGATGAAAGTGTTTTCTACCTGTTGTTTCTCAGGGTCGAGCTTTCTAATCAGCTGCTTAAAGCCCTGCTCTAACACCGTGTAACCGCATCAGTAATTTCCATCCGCCGTTCGCTCTTCCTGTCATATGGAGAGTGCTTTAGCATGCTCGGTTGAGTCATTTGTTTACTGTTGGGTCCCACATCACGGGCTGCTAGTATCTCCTGCTTCATAGCCTGCTTTGTACTCAAGGGTGTGTTTTTGCCATGTTTGTTATTTCCACCTTTAGTGGGTCAAATTTTCTCACATTTTTTCAAAGTACCGTGCTTTGCTTGGAGGGTGCTGCAGCAGCTGCTTTTCTAGCTACCGCTCTTGCTGTCAGACATGCCTGGGCCTGTCTCCTTGCTGCTTGCACTGGGGACAATATGGCGTTGCTGTAGCATGTATGATATCGCGATATGATGTTTTTATATCAGTAAAAATAACCATATTATCGGGACGATGATATAATATGCCAAAGCCCTACCACATGGCTATTTTCATTAGGCAGCGCGTGCTGAAACCCAAACCAGTGTAACCTGAGTGCCTGAGGCCTCTGGGTAGGCAGGTCATTTGATTTCTAAAACGTATCTCAGATGAAAAACACACATGCACGCCTTCTCGTCTGATTGAGATCAAGCCTGTGCAAGTGTTTGCACCAACGAAAGTGAAAAATGATATATGCAAAGAGGATCAAGGTTGCGTCTACAGCCCTCCTCACTCTCATCCTTGTTAACATATAGCATGGGACACACACACGCAAACACACACAGAGCTCCCCCCTGTGCTCGTCTTGCTGTCCTTCATTCAGTTTTTATCCTGCAACCCCCTCCTCCTCCTCCCTTCCCCTCTCCTTTCCTCTCCCCCTCATGTCTTCCAGCCTTCCGGTCATCCAGACTCAATGACACAGCAGAGAGCCAGGGAAGAGGACAGCAAGTAGACAGCTGCAGGCCAACATGTTATCATAAGAGTAGAGTTACACTCACAGCTAGTCCTCCTGTTAGCATTAGCAACATCTATTCTGGAAGAGATTAGCAAACCCTGCCAGCCAGAGGAGATTTTAAGTATTGGAAACAGAAAAATATTACAGATAATAAGCAGTATAGTAGTGCAAACATGGTTCTGCTAATTGTCCTCCATGAGAACAGAAAGATCTGCAGACTGTGGCCACACACCAGCCCCCCTCGCCTTTGCCAAAACCAATAAGGAGAAGATCTCACGATGTCCACTGCCCAGGGTGCTGTAAGACAATCTGATTGGATAGCTGTGAGTTCTGAGATTGACTTAGCAGCAGCTCTATCGCTAACTACTCAGCATGCATGCAGAGCCGAAGTAAACTTAAGGTCATATTCTCATAGTTCTGACATTCTCAGATGTACAGAGAACGAGGGTCAGCCGAGATCTCGAGCTGCTTCCCGAGAGCGGCATTAAAAATAACCGCTTTTTAGTGAAGCGTACCGCTATTGTACTGAAGAACAAGTGTTTGCTGACAAGTCCATTACACTTTTCTGCCAGATTATGAAAGGTGGCATTCACATTTTTTTCCCCGCCGTCTCCTCACATCTCCCTCCCTCGTTTCATTCTCGCTCGCTCTCTCCGGCCATCTCTCTCTAAACAGGCCAGCAGACAAAGTGTTCAGTCAAGCCTTCTAATCGCCAGCTCACATGGGTGAGTGGAGTCCCAACTTTTCCCGTCTGCCCTGTCCATGCTGCTTTTTTCATCCTATCCGCTCCTTCGTTTGCTTGCTAACCTACTCTCTGGGTTTACTCAAAAATGAAGATTTGAAATCATCGGGCTTTTCGTGTAGGATACAGAGAGGCAGGGTAAACAGGCATGAAAACAGAGATTTCCTTTGGATTAAACCTAATTGATTGTACGCCCAAAATGCCTGAAATGCTAATGCCTGAAATGTTAAACACACTTCTGTGTGTGGACAGATCTTATATTCAGCTTTGGCCAAAAAAAAAAAAAAAAAAAGAGCCACATGAGCTTGAGGGAAATTACAAGACCCTCATTTCAGACTTCTAATCGAAACATGGCTGCTGCAGTCTCATTGGCCTGGGAACATTTAGCAAGAGGCCCTCAGATTTTTTCAACTAGGAAATCACATGTAAACAAAAGCCTCTGACTCCTCAGGTTGGCCCAGAACACCTGACGCGTCAACAACCGAGCAGCCACCCTAGTCCAAGTAGTGAAGTTTATCTAGGTGTTCTTAGAGGCTTGCTAAAAAACAACAACTTCGGCACATATCAAAGACTTGCATAAGATGCAGAGTGCATTCTGTGTTTTCCTTGCAAGGCGGTACCACAGTATGAAAATAAACAGGACACTGAGTCCTGCTCCAACCAAACCTGCACCTTGTAACCAGGCTCAGATAATAAACAAGAAATACCTCCCGCTCAGCAGGAATGCACTGTGGGATCGCCGCTATCCACGATACAGCTTTGGTCTCACGTGTCCAAACAGTCCAAATATTCCCTCATCCTGCGGAGGGAGTGTTGTCTTAGATATGAGTGTCTGTAATCACCGGGGAGAAATGATTCGGCACACAGACTGCAAACAGCCATTTTAAGCGAGTGCACCGAGGAGAAACGTGTCACATGTCACAACAGCCACCTGAATCTGTGCCACGGGTCACACGCTCGCAAATCCAGGTCTTCCGTGAGCACGCGGGCCGGAATTAAACGGCGTTCTTTAAATTTGAACCAGTACCTGAAATACAGTAATACCTCAAGCATGAGTCAGAGGCCAACTGAGAGAAAACACAGGCAGACACGAGGCAGAAGGAGCTTCGTGCTGTTAATTTCTTCCAACCCATTAGGCCCACATCCTGAAGCAATGCTCATTTTCAGACTGTCCTGCTCACCAACGGCGGCAGAGGCGCACACTTAATGTTTGTGACAACTGGATCGCCGGCTGTGAGCCTCGCTCTCCGTCTGCATGGGCACAAATGCATGCAAGCTCGCATCCACGACCATGCCACTGTCACACTTTCACGAGCACGCCCGTCTTTCCATTCATGCAAATACACACTTCTCGCACATTTTTTTTTAAAGGAAACGCACAAAAAAAGCACTGGATTATAGCGGGACAATGGGCGAAGGCAGGTCACCACGGCAACAAGCTGAGAGCGACTAGAGCAGGGTGTGTGTTTGTGTGTGTGAGATGGGAGGGTGTCTGAAGTACTGATTTTGGGTAAGGTGGGGGGGCTGTTACAGGAGCAGCTGTTGCATTTGATTAGTTAATACTGAAAAGGCTGATCTCCATTCGCGCACACAGTAGTTTGCTAAAAACTAACCCAACATGCCACGCTTTATGGATAATTTAACACACTTATTTCTCATCAGATTGGTCCTTTTTCCCCCCCTTTAATAATCACTTTTGCCCCTCACTACTATCTCAGCATTCCTCCTTCCCTCTGCCCTTCAACCTTTTTCTGAGTTCCCCTCCCACTCTCTCTCCACGGGGGGTTTCTTCTTCCCTTTCAGTCCCCTGCCATCTCCCTCTCCCTCTTCCCCTCCTGCTTTTTTTTTTTTAACCTCCCTCTACCCCCGGCCACTCATCTGTCTCCACAGCATGTGTTTGCCTTTCACCAAATTTCTTTCAAAAGAGCTAAGCAGGCCAAATGCAGAAGCCAGAAATGCTAATATGTGATCAGAAAAGAGCAAAAACAGCCAACAACAGAGATAAACTAACAAACTAAGTCATGCTAAAGCTGACGGAGCAGAACCACCGATGACCACACAGCATTTTCTTTGTTTCCCCTCTTTGATATTTGCACTCTTTAGAGAAACCCACTCTGAGGACTTCTGAAGAAGCTAGCTAAGGTTAAAAGGATGTATAACAGCGCAGCATTTGTTTCTTTCACTTTCACTGCGTGCCTTCGTTTCACTTTTTCTCCTAAAATAGGTCTGCTTTCTCTTTTTAAGGTGTCTCGACTTGAACCGAAAAACGGACATGCTTAAAACAAAAGCCATAAAAGTTTTTTTTCTCTCTGTGGAAAAAAAACGTTTAAAAGGAAAGTTAAAAAAAACTTTTAGCTGGACAGAGTCAGTAGATGAATATAATCTATCAAAGGCATGCAGTCCATTAGAGCAGCCAAGCCCAACCAGAGGTACCCCAGGGTGTGCTTATGCAGCTACCAGAAGGTACACGGACAGATTGCGGGCAAGCTGAAGTAATTTGATACAATTTTTATCAAGTAATTTGATCAAAGTACTGTAACACCTGAACACAACAATTCCCCACTTATAGTGTGAAAACTTGTTAGAAGCCAACAGTAAGCTTGAAAACCACTGAAAAATGATTCACTTCAAAAATAACTGATTGAAATGTTTCTGTACTTTATTAAATTGTGAACTAAAAGTAGATGAAACACCTTAACGCTCATAAATTGTAAAAAGTTTAAAGTGTTGGCTAATGGAATGGAATTGTTAGGCTAATCGAAAAGCTAATTCTTCCTTAAAACTAAGAGAGGAGCTGCAAGCAGCCAAATGCTGACAAAATATTAGCATCCACCTTAAGAAATCTGGGTTAAAAGTAGAGGATGTAAACACCACACACCCACACGATACAATACTATCACAATATCTCACTCATGATAAGATATTAAGCTTTTGTAGTAACATATATTGTGATTTATCACCCTTTTTTCAACTACAAATTATGTCCTCAAGACAGCCAATATCTGTTTTATCCAATAAGATAAAGTTATCTCACTTCAGTTATTAATGTCAAGCACACCAACACCGTCACTTAAACCTGCCACAAATGTTGCCATAAGTCATAATGTTGCAGTTATATACAATCTGTTTCTGATAAAACAGCAATAAACTGTGATAAATTTAAAAAAAAATCACATATCGTCTGCTGCCTGCACACACTTAACCATTACATTTGTGCTCAGCAGCCATCCTGTTCTGCAGAATACAAACAGCTGGCAGCCAGTTGAGTCGACGCAATCTGTCTGTATTTATAAATTAAATAGCAATTATCTGCAAATGTCTAAAAACCTCTCTGAGAGTGATTCCAGTCAGTCCCAGTCAGAGTGCAACTGCTTGCAAAAAGGTCGCCCCCTATTATCAGGTGAGATGATAATGATTTATTAAAAAATTGATATTTGTTGTCCCTTTATTGATACAATATAGCTTTGCAACATATCTATCTATCAACTGCCACTTAAAAACCACTAAAATGCTCATATATCTAATATGATGGGTATTATCTGTGAAGGGTAAGTCAAGGTCAGACCAAGGTTGAGCAGCAGCAGTCCAGCTGAAAGACAGCTTTTCAGAGTGAAGGCCTAAGCATGATGGTTGCAAGTATTTAGTAGGTTTGTGCATTTTTTTTACCTTTCCAAACTGGTCAAAATATTGCTTCACATCTTCGATGGTGGTATTGACTGACAGTCCTCCGACAAAGATCTTCTTTGTCCTGGTCACCAGCTAACAGCGCAGAAGGAAAAGAAGAAGAAGGTATCTTTTATCACTAATAACATTAGGTCTGTGCTAGCTGCCTGCGATAAAGACACTTTGTGTTGGTTGGCGTTTGTCTAATCTCAAAGGTTGCTTAAAGCTCTTCTTGGAATTCAGACTAATTGATGTCAATTTAAGGCCTCTGAGGCGTGTGCATGCGAGCAGCATGTGTGCAGGTGAATAATCGGCGCAAGCATCCATTTAGGTGTGAGCCAGAAAATGCATGTGTGTGCGTGTGTGCACGTATACAGGCGGCAGTGCAGGAGCCTGTGTACACAGGGTCATGGTGTCAGGCTGGACAAGTGGATTGTAGCTCCAATTAGATCATGTGCCTGAGTCTAATCCCAGCCAACCAGGGCTCCCTTATTAGGGGTGACACATGACATCATCTCCACTCCTCCTTGCTGTTAACTCCTTCAGGGTGCACTCACCTTGGGCTGAGCCCGGCGGGGAAACGCCACCTTTGGGTCGATCTGTAGGGAAAAGATGAGTCATGATGAGTTTTTGTTGTCGTTTTTTAAGTGATAAATCAATACATTTGATTTGTTTATAAAAAATATATATATAGATATCAATGCTGTACTCTTTCTGTTGTAACAGAAACAGGCAGCAAATGCATAAATAATCTACGACTGGTCATCAGGAAACATATAATCAACTACATTTGCCAAAAAGACATTTACAAGCTGCACACCTTCTACACGTTACTACATGTTCTGCTCCGTACTATTATGTTTGGGGTCAATTAGACCACAGAGATGTCTAATTCACACTCTGTTCCAATAACTGACTTATTAAGGATTTGGGAGCAGTAAGGCTACAAAGGAAGTACCATCATACTAATAACAGACACGGCATAAGCAAGTTTGGATCGCTGGCAACCATAAACACAAGTTATCCAGCCTCAAACGTGTCATTGAATGGTTGGGGGACTGGAAATGCACATAATATATATATAGGAAAGCGATATTAAAATATATCTGACATTTGATTTTTTTTTTTCCCAGCAATGATACCGAATCTCTACCTGCTCTGGTTTTGTTGCTCAAAAGTTCCTGTTCAAAAAACCGCTGGGCACGTCAATGAATTATCACCCTGTTAACTAACTAGAATTTGTTACAACACAGAGCCTCTAAGTCTGGACTACAGGTCCAGAAATAGATCGTATGCTAATCCGCGAATATGTATAGTAGACCCTTGTTTATGCAAGCCCCCGAAAATCCAAACACGGCAGCTAAACAAACACGCATAGTTAACAAAATACACAGTGAGACAGGAATATGTACTTTCTCTGAATTGTGTGTTGAGACACGACTAAATGCATCTTCGCCACAAACTACACAGAGCAGGGCAGTCTTGAATCCAAAATGAGCATCTAAGATTCTGAATATATCACACATAGATTTTTTTTTTTCTAAATCTCACAAATCCTGACAAGCTCCATTTTGGATTAGCTCGATTTGACTGTATCCATATTCCTCCCCACTGGAATGTCTCAGCATTGGTCAAGGTTACAGATAAAATTAGAAGTAAATGAGCTTTGAATGAGCTGGCCTTTAATAATGCTAAATATGCAAAGCTCGGCCTGGCATTTTAAATTTGTGCGGAATCTCGTGTTATTCTCACTCAAACCGACGAGTGAGATGATTTTTAGGTCACAGGACCTTGTAGTGTATTATGGTCTTAGAGTTTCATCTTTGTTCTAATAATTGGATGTGTGAAGCGAAACCCCTCGTGTCTCCCACAGCCGCTATCAGAGGTATTGAATTGATATTGGCAGTAAAAAGTGCCCTGTGAAATAGCTTAAAATAATTAGTTCTAATGTGAACAATACGCACGACACAAAGGAGGGTGTTCGTTCAATATTCAAACAATCCTTTCATCTCGCCCCTGTGATAATTCCCTGCTTCTGATGACAAATCTACTGACACATATATCCTTCGAGGACCTTTAAGTGCTTCACATTTGCCGCCGCTTCGAGAGCACAGCGCTGTGTAACTAAGATGCAGCTGCAGCGTCCTTGGAAGGGATTGCAGAGGGACTTTACACCTTAAAGTGGGACACAAAGATGAGAAGAGCCATGTCACCTCCAGCTGGTCAGCGCACAAAGACTAAGGTGACAAGGACGCACGAAGCCACCAGCGACTATCCGCTACAACCGAGCGCGCTCACAAACAATGACAACACAGCATTTCTGTGTCAGTGTGGACCAAATGTGACATTACAGTGTTACAGATGTGTGCGTTTGCCCGCTACATGATTCAGCTTTTTTAGCCATTTTTATTTAAATGTGTCACAAATAATACTGACTTATAAACTGAACATCGGGTCACTGCCGTGATCAAGCACGATGAACATGAGTAAGAGAATTCATTTTACTCACACCGCGCATTCACACCCAGCATGGCAGCATTTGACCTTGTTCAATAAAAATGTTTTTAAAATAATTAAACATCTTTTTTGTGGCGTCTATGTTTGAAATGTATTTAATGAGAGAAGATATGTATAAACTTAGAGTTAATATCAAAGCTTTTCTTCACATCATTCCAGCCCAAATACTGCAAACTCAGATGCATCAATTTCTACACACTAGTTTCACTGTTTACTAAAAACAATAGAGTTATAGTACAACTGTACTACTGGAAAGAAACTCATTTATATTACAGCGCAATATAATTATCACAATTAAACAACTCCAAGCGTCTGTAACATCCTAATGACATCACCGGTTGGCGTACGTGGGCAAAATGTCCGTTGTTCCTCTTGGCACTGAAGTGCTGAGAGGTCACTGCCTCGGGCTTTCTGTTCAGCCCACCTGCCTTGTACTGTTTTAACACGACAAGAGGGCAGGAGCTGCCTTGAGGCGATCATGTGGCAGAGCATGAGCTGAGAATGACAGCGGTCAGACATCTAACACGAGCCACATTGTCCATTGTTATCACCATTGTAAACACACGAAGAAAAAAAACATCAGTTTCTATAAGCTAGTTGTAAACAAGCACTAATGTCCAAGTCTTTTTTTTTATTCATCCAGCAGCATGTTGATTAGTTAAGTTTTCTCGGAAACCGCCTTTCTTTTAAGAAGTGTGAAATCAGTATGTTTGCATGACTCAATTCAACTGTATTTACATAGCACCAAATCACCATTACAGTCATCTCAAATTACTTTATGATGTAAAATAATAGAGAGAAATCGCCAAGAGGACCCTCGCACCTATGAGCAAGCACTTGTTGACAGTGGGAAGGAAAAACTCCCCTTTAACAGGAAGAAGCCTCCAGCAGAACCAGGCTCTAGAAGGGGCAATTATCTGACGCGACCAATTGGGGGTGAGGGGTTGAAGACGGGACACAAATTATGATTTTTTATGGGCTAATTAAATACCTAAGAAATCAAGATATGTGATCACACTGATGTAGCAGTCTTGCTAATAAATTTTAGGATCAGATTACCCATCATACTTCACATTTTTACAAATTAACAATATTGTTACAGCTAGTAAATTATCAGAAGCTCTTCAAAATACTGAAGGTTACCAGCTAGGCTACGTTAGGCCTAATGTAATATCTGTAGCAGTGCTACTACAGCTACTGTCATGCCATGCTGTTAAAAAAAATCGTTCCACTTCAGTGAAGTAACAGAATATATCTAACATGTAATTTCTACATCTGGCAGTACTCAGAGGGAGGCAATAATAAAAATGAAAACTAAAGCATCTATCAGAGTGGCGGATTAGCCTCAAGGAAGACAGATAGGCCACAAAGCAAAAAGTGAAATGACTTAGCCAGGTCACTGTTTGCAACACTCAGAAATAGCTCTTCGGTGGCTTGACATTTGAAAAGAAGCTCGGCCACGTAGCGTTCCCAATCATACTGGTGAAAGCGTAACTACTCAAGAAAAATGTGAAAACCTTTCTAGAAAGAAAAAAAAAGGTGCTTTTCCCAGACTTGACAGACAAGAGTTATAACTGAGTGTTCATGAACTGGTCTAACATCCTGCTTCATGACATCCAACCTCCGCTCATTCTAAGCAGCATAGTGACAGCAGAGCCTGCAGTATGATTTTAGTGGTTTTAGCTTTTAAGACTACTCTAATCTACGACCAATAGTCACCTCGCAGGGCGCGGCGTGTCCACCAGTGTTACAAACTGGAAAACAAAAATCAAAGCATAAATAAATTTTGAAAAAAAATTTAAAAAATGCCAAACCAGTAGATGCGTACGTGTAAAGGTGAGAGAGCACAGAGAGAAAGAGAAGGCATTCATTTGGAAAACAGAGTCAGCCCATGAGAAAGCGGGCCTGTCCAGTGTGGTGGTGCAGTGGGGCAGTCCCAGCAGGCAGCCCCTCTGATTTCATTAATTAACAGGACAAAGAGTACAAAACAGATGGGCCCGTAGAGGAACTGGGGCTCCCGTGCTACCCCCACAGGCACACATACATATACACTTACACACACACATTCACAAGCACCCAAACAATGCAGCGAGAGTGGAAACGCTAACACGAGGATACAAAGTGACATACGTGCAAAGTTCATAGGTGAAAACACAAGCATATACACACAGACATTCAAGCTCTGATACACTGGCCGAGTTTCCAAGACATTCTCGCAAGAAAAGGGCAACCACGTTGATAAAAAGACACCACGGGCTACCGTCATTATGACAAAATAATCAATATGAGCTTAACAAAAGCTATAAACACCCAAGGACACGAAAGGGGCTGACATGTCAATACATGCACACAGTGTAAGAGGGAGACTTGGTTTGGGCTCAGGCCAGCCGGGTCAATCTGCACAGCTGAAGAATGGCACAGTAATTAGTTAACGAAGCTCACTAATGAGGTCCTCCAACCTAACCCCGTCCCTACCGCTTGTAACCCTCTATGTGAGCGCCTAACCCGTGTGGCTGCTGTGCTCGGTTGTGTTTACTGTTGGGGTGGGGGTTTGTGTACATTTAACATGACAAGAGAGCTGTCTCGCTCCACCTTCAGAGCTGCTCCAAGCTTTATCCCGGATCTGATGTCGTGCACGGACCTCAGGAGCCCAATCCAGTTTGTTTCATTCAATCCGATTAGTTGCTTTACAGATCCATACTAATTACAGCACAGTGCCTTCCCTTCTCTCCTATTCTTCACCTTCTCCATCCCCCTTCTCCTTGTTTCGTGCACGTCAGCATTAACAGCTAATCTTCCAATCAGGAGCGAGCAGCCCATCCTGGCATTTAAACTCTCCACTAACCAGGTGTTAGACCACTAGCAACTGCAGACTATGGGGCCTGTGGCCCACAGTGGCTGCTGCTAACATATGTCATGGGCTACAGATGAAAGCGGCTATATTAGCACAATGCTGACGACTTCTTTAGCCTCGCAGACAAGTCGCGCTAAAAGCAGCAATTTCCACCTACTATATAAAACACCTTGAAAAGGACATTCCAGCTTACTTGCGCTAAAAACAAATCACATAAAATAAAAATAATCAGTGTGTTTCTTATCTGTCTGTGCCTTCTATTAAAAATGTTTTCAGTAACCTGTATTCAGCACTACACTGGGCTTTTTAGGGGGTCGTTTTGAGAGACAGAGTTCCCTGTGAAGAAATAGCAAATGCCAAATAATCACACTAATCACCAAAAACCATAATTCACCACAATTTTTTAAAAATCTGAAATCACCGCACAGAGGGAGCGAGAAGTGGTCTCTTTTCAGAGAATATCTGGCCTCGTCTTTTACTTCTTCCCGTAACCGGTTCCAGTGAAGCATTTTCTCCAAGAAAACAAATACCAGTTGTGCCCTTCTTCTCCGGCCAGGGAAATACAGCAGCACACCAATGCCCCGAGGCCACACTCTGCCCCCGACAGGAAATCTAACCTCGAACCAAAACAACAACCTCGACAGACCCTCTCACTGAACACAACAGACAGCCTTATTGCATTATAACTGAACAATTACAACAGTTCACTTCATATTTTAACCTGTGACTTTCATTTTCCGAGGGCAGCTAGCACGATGTAACAGGACTGTAAATGTTTAATACCGCTTCTAACCAAGCAGCGTGGACCTTGCACCGGTTAGTTTGCACCTGACTTCTCACCCTGTGCATTTTCTCCTTTTCACATCGCCCGTCCCTTTCACATATTTTCTCGCAAACCAAAGCTCAGCATAACAAGGCATACACATCACAGCATCAAATATTCTTCCTCGTGCCTGTGAGGAATGCCTCTTTCACGTCTCAGGCTGATCAAACAATACTGTGGAGAGGGAGACTCCAGGTGTGATGCAAAAACGTTCTCTCAAATATGTTTTGTGTAGCGTTTCGAGAATTAAGCTACAAGCAAGGCAAGAAAAAAGAAAATACATCCCAATTTGGCAAATATGAGATTTGCAACAAATAAATTCTGGGCTCAAATTTCCAAAAATGGAACAACAAAATGGCAACCATACCCCCCATTTAAAACGCCTTGTTGGATAAATGGTACCATGGCACGCTTCCCCCCGCAGACTGCTGCCACAACAACCTGAGCAACCCAGCCTTGCATTTGAGTCATTAACATTATTATTGTTTAGCCTTATGCCGTATTTTGGTTTATAATAGGGCAACGCCTAACCCCACCAGTGGCCTGCCAAGCTGAGCTACCAGAGGCGTCCAAAACCAGCGTTCACATCCCACACACACACAAATACAGAGGGTCTGGCTCTCAAAGGCTCTGGCAGCACCTAGTTTTAAGAGGTAACATGACTCACTGAGTAATATTTTGCAGCTTCTTAGAACCTACTTCCAAGCAAGGTGAAAAAGGAATAATAAAAAAATATATATGGAGAGATTACCAGCAGCAGCGCTCATTTTGTAATAAATATCAGGACCTCCAGCGGTGGTGCTTGAAGGTCTGATTATTTCACGAAACTGCATCTTTAAACTTTCTAAATTATGAAGAGTCTCACTTAAAAAAACAAACATGATATCATAATCTTGCGTACTTATAAATGCCCGACAAAACTTGACACCATCTTTGTGCCACCCAATCAACCAAACCTTAAGTCAATGCAAAATAGCTGAGAAGTTGTTATGGAGACATAAATCCCACTGGGCTGTGCAGTTACAGCACCGTCTCCTGAGGCTGGCGTCACCCCCAGCAACAGGCCTGCTCCAACAAACTAACCAACTCTACCTTTCCTCTGCCCCTGGGCCCTGCTGACTTTCTGTGCCACCGATTTTCACTCTCAAATGATCCTATTGT
Organism: Mchenga conophoros; assembly: GCF_057382185.1. NCBI lineage: Eukaryota > Metazoa > Chordata > Actinopteri > Cichliformes > Cichlidae > Mchenga > Mchenga conophoros. Next base: position 14,178,854 of record NC_140530.1, read on the forward strand.
GTGTGTGGTTAGGAAAGACAACAAGCTGACAAAGACACACCCAGTCCCCAATCCTACAACCAATCTGCATTACCCAGACAGAGGCATTCACACTTTAATAGATATTCAAATGTGGGCCTCGGATTCTCACCAAAACAAACCAAAGAGATTCGCACTCGTGTCCAAGTCACTGTCTCTCGCAAAAATATGGATTACCTGAACACAAGGGTGCTGCCTGTCCACTGGTTTGGTGAGTGGTTTGTGAAATTTGCCCACATTTGTTTTTTCATGTTTAAGCAGTGTAGGAGGGGGAAATCACAGAGACACACACTCACAAATCTCGGAGTTACATCACTATTTAAATTCAGCTGCTCTGACCCCACAGTCTTCCTTCTCCCTGCCATCAGTTTTGGAATCCACTCCCACAATTCTTGCCACCCCCCAAAAACTCTGAGAGCTGCCACTAAAAAAAACTTATCACTTGCTATTTCCTATGAAAAAAAGAAGAAGGGGAAAAACTTGTGAACTCTCTACTGTGCATAAAAACCTGTGAGGGTTTTTGCAAAGGGGCTCCCACCCCATTCAGGTCCCCAGGTAACCATGGCAATGAAGACCAAGAAAGAACGCTTTCATGTTGGCGCCCTGAACCAGGATTTGGAGGGGGAAATGAGCAAAAGAGGAGAGGAGGAGGAGGGGTGTGGGCTCCAAAATGCACTCCTCAACTTTACAAGCCATAGGGTTGGAGGTAAAATGCACCGAGAGAGAAGGGGTGGGGGGTGGGGGGGAAGAAACAGGCTACACACTCCCAGAGTAAGAAAAGTTGCCCAAGTTGTACCATCCACTTCAAAAGTTTAAGAACTCACCGTTTTAGAATCCAGCTCGTGTCTGTTTTGTGCCAAAACCTTTTCCACACCGGCTTGTTCTGTGTATGTTACAAAGCCGAACCCTCTGTAAAACGCGGGGGGGGGGGAGAAAGCACACGCAAGTGACAAAATCAGAATGCAAACTCACGACAGCTCTCATGGAAAAGCATGGAAGAGCATGAGGCATCCGGTGATAGGACGGCGGAGCGCACACGCCTCCTTCTTACCTCGACCGCTTGGTAACGGGATCCCGCATCACCATGCACTCCTTCACCTCGCCGAATTTGCAGAAGTACTCCTTCAAGCCCTCTGCAAAGACACCGGGGAGACACTGTTAAAGGGGAAGGGAATGAGAGAAGGACTTCTCTCTAAACAGGGCCCTGGTGTGCTGTGCAGTGGCTGAAGCGAGACAATGGGGGTCGGGCGGACCACGTTGTGTTTGTGTGCGTGTGTCCTGCCGAGGTTTATACACCGGGCTCTCTTTGGCCATTCAGCACAACCAGCCCCATTAGGCCCTGCGGACCACAAACAAAGCTACACACTTGGTGACGCTCGCTGTTTTGACACAGCAGCAGCAGAAGCAGCAGCAGTGGAGATAATAACACGGGCCGTCGCAACAAGACTAAACTGTGCCCGTGCGTCAGCCTGCGCTCACGGCTCTTCGAATAAATGAATGAATTGAGCGGAGTGCTACCAATAAGGAAAACAACAACACTAGCGTGGCCCATGATGACGAGCCCAACTTCCAGCTTTAACGCTGATTAATCGATCACTTTAGTGTTTTTTTCCTTTTTTTCTACTCTGAATGCCCTCCTCGGGTTATTAAGAGTGTAACGAGTGCACAGGAAAGGAAGGCAGACAAGTCGTCGTGTGCGCACGATTAATCTCCTGCGTCTCCCGACTCTAAACCTAGAGCTTGATCCTTAATGAATAGGAGGCTTTGATTTGAACTGTTCACCGCGTTTCTCCTTAAAACTTCAAGAAGCCTCGCAGGTTATCGCCACAGCTATTATTAGAGCAAACGTTATATTTAAAAAGGAGTAAACAGGAGGCTTTCATCCAGACTTATTAAAGTAGCGTGCGGGACAGCTCACCTTGTGTTGTCTGCCAACTCAGACCCCCGATGAACATTTTGCTGAATGAGAGAAACAGAAGCTGTAAGTCACAGATTTTTTTCTCAAAGCGTCTTTTAAGCACAACACATGCACATTCGTGGAGTGAAGGGGGGGATCTGGAGGATCTGTGCGTAATATAGCATCAATAAAGTAAGAAGAAAGCATCGGCCATGTTGCGAAGTCACCAATCGGCCAGTCGGGCCGTTATAATCCCCTAGAGGAGGAGGAGGAGGAAAAAAAGGAGAGGATTTTCCAGATGATGGAAGAGAAGTTACAATGTGGCCTTCTGGTGGAAAAGCGAGAAAAATAAACAAACAAGAGGAGGGGAGGGAGAGAGAAATAACAGGCGGAAAGCAAGCGGTGCGTCTGCGTCTCCTCCGCTGAGTCTATCCATCCCACACATAGAGAGAGAGACACACACACATAACACACACAGCGTGCTTGTCTTTTGTCTCGGCGCGGCTTCGCTCCCCGCACTGAACTCAACTTAAGTCCAAGGTGAACTCAAACCGGGCCGAGAGGCGAGCGAAACACGGGCGCACGGACTCGGGCTGTTACCAGGGGTCGTGGGGGGAGTTGTCCGTGCCGGAGGACAGGCTGCTCTGGCTCCCTTCCGTATCCATTCTGCTCTCCGCTGGTATATTCCCGCACTGTGAGGCGAGGAGAGGCAGTGAAGCTCCACTGCTGCTGCTGCTGCTGCTGCTCCAGACTCAGGGGCGGGCAAGCACGATGGGAGGAGGGGAGGAGGAGGAGGGGTCGGGGAGAGGGGAAGGGGGGAGGGGGCAGCAGAGGTGGGGGTGGGGTGGTTTAAAAAAGAAAAAAAGAGGAGGGGTGAGCGAGGAAGCGCACAGATGCATATACGCTCACAGACAGACTCCGCCTCTACCTCCTTTTCCCGTAGCCTACCCGGGGCCTCGGACCTCCCCTCCTGCGCGCATTGCCTGCCTTTTATTCATGCTGCCAGTGGCGCTCTCTGTGTAGTGTTTCCCCGCCGTTCTCGTCATTGGTTGAATCACAACAGCGTGTCCCATTAATACCCTCCTGGATGTCTTGAAATGTTCGGACGAGAGAACGATTCAATAAATAAACATTTCAAAGACAAGGATCTGATTTAGGACGCACAGAATTCATCACAGGTTTTGTGTGCTAAAACTGTTTTTTTATTGTTGTTGTTTTTTTTTAATTTGCTTGTTAGGTCTCTGTCACTCATTAGTAATCTCTTCATATCAGCTTAATATATGAGCAAGGTTTGGGCTGCTCTACAGGAAGACATAATGGAAAAAAAATGGCTTCCTGTGGTGCCAGGTTAGGCCTCAGGTGACATGAAGCATCTGTAACCAGGATACAGTTTGTGAAACAGCCATCGCTGACTGGAAGCTGCTCTTTTATTTTCATATTGCATATGTCAGCGAGGTCCTGCTTTCTATCTGTGTTATATATTGGTTCTCACACGTGATCTCACTGAGTCATAATTAAATGTGATCATATATGATCTGATTTAAACTTGGGCCTACGATGTCAGGATGTTATTTGATCTTATATATAATGTAATCAGTGCCATAGTGATGTATCATGTGATATTATACAATGTAATGCAATTTTATTAATGTGATGTAATGTATACTGATTGATAGGTGAAGTGGATAACCTTCATCATGTAATTTCAGGCTGCTGAACCAACAGCACACTCCAACCATACTAATTGGACAGGAATGGCTTTCATTTTTAACCTTAATTTATATTTTATTCCTTCCTAGTTAAATTTACCCTTTTTAATTTTTCATATTTATTTCCTATCTTATTCATAGCCTTTCCTTTTTTGTTTTCTTTAGGTCACGAGCAGTTGTCCAAGCATTTCACTACATATCGTACTGTGTATGACTGTGTACGTGACAAATAAAATTTGAATTTGAATTTGAATTTTGGAACACTTAAGGCAGAGGTGTCAAAAATAAGGCCTGGGGACCAGAATCAGCCCGACAAAGAGTCCAGTCTGGTCCACTGGATGACTTTACAAATTGTGAAGGAGGGCTTAAATTTTTGGGTTTTTAAATGTATTTTTAATAAGTTTTCCAGCTTTTTCTGATGAAGTCCTCCCATTCATATCACACCTTATCATATCACTTCCTTATTTTTCAATTGGATAAAACAATCCTTTGAAGCGGAAGCCAGAAGTGCCGTTATAAAACTACAGAAATTTCTATATTTTTTTTACAATATGTCCAAAATAAAATGATATTGTCTGTTTCAGTTTTATAATTACAGGGCAGTTTGGTCAACGAGCTAACAACATTTTTTTTTTCTGGAATTTTACACATTTATTTCTTACAGTTTAAGCCCAAACAGTGACACATTTCTTTCATTGACTAGAGCAGCATTTCTAGTCTGGAATCCCTGACTTAAGGTATGAACTGACCCGACTCCTGAAACCTCTGAATTCAATCCCAAAATGCCACCACAGCAAACAAGGATGCCCTCCAAACATCCCAGCTCCAGACACCAGGGGATATTCCTCAGATCGATGACCGAACACTGCTTTTTTTATCAGCACGAGAAAAAATGAGACAATATTGGGCGAGTGGTTTTAATGTTGTGCGTCATCCGTGTGTGCATCTCTTTTATGCAATGTAATGTTGAATGTCTTGTCCTAGTTCATTTGTATTGTTGTCATTAACCTTGTCCTCACAATCATTAGTCTTTTAAACCATCATGAAGTCCCTCTTTTCGAATTACCCTCCATCCTCATTCACCCTTAGTCCACTTGTTCCCTTCAACCTAGCACCCACAGCCATCCCTCCCATCAAATCAAGCATTGCCTGTTTGCATTCTTCACCCTTCATCAATTCTTCATCCAGTTACCCAATCACAGTACTACCCTCATCTAAAGTTAACCCTACCTAACCACCTTCTCTCTGTCTTACTACATGACAGGCCACCCTAACCAGCTAAGTGGAAGATTAGCAGCTTTACTTCTAAGTCAGCCTTTCTCTTGGCCGCGGTCAGCCCGGTCAGCTGAGGCAGTTTCGTCACATACCTCAGCTGCTCCGGCCAAAGTGAAACAAGTGTAGCGCTCACAAAGGAGCGTGAAGTGCACTTGTTTTCACTCACCACATTAAAACTCAGACACTGGAAACTAAAAGTTAACAGCATGCTGCTGTCAAAGCTACGGACCCAGGTTGTTTTGTTGAGCTTTATTGGCCGAGATTAAAAATACTACAAACAATAATAATCCATAAATACTATTTTTTCTGTCAACTCCGATCACATCAGCAAGCAATCCCTTGTCTCTGTGTGTGTGCTGCAAGTTAGAGGACAGACTGAGCAATGATCAAACACAACCCTGCACCTGACTAAAAAGTGTTCAGTCATGAAGAGTTAACTTTTCCCACCACCGCATGATGATCTGTGCATGTGCTGGTTCTGAGATGGGCCGCGGGGGGTTTGTGTGTGTGTGGCAGTGGTTGTGGGTGGGGGGGGGGGTGTTGAGTCAGTGAGGAGAGGCAGGTCAGGGGGAGGGTGTGACTGGCCTGGCGGACCATAGCGAGGGAACAGTATGTAGGACAGGGCCTTGCACTAGCTAACCTATCCTGGCTGGAGCCGTGGTTGGGTGTACTGAATTTCTGCATGCATGATCAATGGCAGTGAATAAAAAAAAGAGAGAGAGAGGAGAAAGACAGCAGCGTGGGGGAGGGGAAGGAACAAGTTGGAGCAACATGAAAAGATATAGAGAGGTTAAAGGGAAAAAAGTTCTGGTTTTACCTGAACTGTTGTGATATTGAAGCGTGCTGTTTCTCGAAGCGATTATTATTTAAAGACAAGAAATACAATGAGAGAACTGTTGGGAAACAGATTTTTGTAGCCTGAGAAACTTTGACTAAGTTGTTTTATGGGCTTAAGCAACAGCTTTGGCAGATTTTAGTGTGTGTGAAAGCAAAATTTGCACAGTTATGTGTGTGAGTGTATGTGCCTGGGTAAGTGTATGAGAAAGGTTTTCAGTGCATTCATTCCACGTCTCATTTTGGCTTTTGCTCTATGCATCTTCATCCCTCTGTCTCCTTGTCACAGAAGTTTGTCCAATCCTTGGCCTTTGTTTCCTTGACTGCATCTGACCCAGAGTAAGATTCCATTGTTGGTGAGTGAACTTTGACCTCTCGGGGCCTGGGACCTGCTCTACGCCACCCTCCAGGCAGCTCCAAAGGGCGAGGCGAGAAGTGGCGTCGAGAGAATGGTGCTAGAGAGCCAGGTTCTGATCATCTGAAAAGCTAGTGGGGGAGCCTCGGTGGACAGTTTTTCAGAGCCAGGAGCCGTCATTTGAATGTGACGCAAAATGTAAACAAGTAGTTCCAGGAAGACATCATTGAGTTAAACGTAGTCAATGGATAATGAAAAGGGATGAAAATGGAGTGTTTGTACAAGCAATAAGAAAAAAAAAAGAAAGAAAAAAAGAAAATCCTTTAAGGCGGAAGCCAGGAGGCCATTTTAAAGCGCTCCATTTGCTGTGGGTGTTTTTTCCACCTGGCAGGTGGCGAGCTGAAGAAATCATTACATGAGAGAGAGGAGAAGGGAGGAAACGAGCACACCTGTGCTTGTGCCAGGAGCCCCACCTCTTCTCCAATCACAATCCCTGCATCCCCCAGGGGAAGGTGTGGCAAAGGAAGAGACAAAGGGAGGAGTGAAAGGCAGAGGAAGGAAGAGATTGCGGGGGAGATTTACATGCCTCTCTTAACAGTTGACTGAGGGTTGAGTTAACCTTTTATTAATCAAACGCACACAAAACAAACTGGACTGGGGGTTCTGGGGAGACTTCCAAAGGTGGCTGCGGGCTTCCTGTAAGCACCAACACACCACAAACTATTTACCTTGATGACTATTTCTGTCTGACAGCCACATGAGTGTAAGCAGCGGCGGAAATCTGCACTGTAATACCACACAGACAGTTGGGCAGACGAATGCAGGAACAGTACACTCACACACACAAGCTGCACAAAGGCTTCTGCCTACACATCAGCAGAGACCTAACACTTAAAGACAGATTGTCAATACTGCACTCGCCACCATGGAAATTGGTCGGGGAATCACAGTTTGTTAAAGGACTGTCTATCCATCACTGCTGCCCTGAGTGCTTTATTAACTTGCGGATAACTAATTATCTGCTATCTCTTGTCACATCTACAAAGCCTTGCTCAGCATCGCATTAAATCACCACATCCGCTAGGTCAAAAATTAGATCTTTATTTAAATGCAATGCATAATACCTTTTTAAAAAATGCATTAAAGTAGGTTCTCACCTACAGGGAAACAACAGCGAGTGTTTATGAAGGTAGCTGTGATGATGAAGGTGTTTATTTATATTTACAGTACACGCTCCATCCTACATGTTTTCACCCTGACTTTTTTCAGGGGTTGAGATGATGTCACAGAGTAATTGCTGGAAATGACATAATGACACAGATGGAGTCACGACCATCTCTGAGAACATCGTTGTGCTGACCTAAACTAAGAGGACCGTGTGGTGACTCATCTCTTTTCTTTATAACATGGTGTTTAACACATGATGGATTTCGCACCAGGGCCTTGGAGAGCAACAACGGATGGAAAGATGGAAAAAAATCAAAACAAGAAAGGGAGAGTGAACATGAGAAATACAAATAAGATGGGTTAGAGGTAGTGTGTGTGTGTGTGTGTGTGTGTGTGTGTGTGTGTGTGTGTGTGTGTGTGTGTGTGTGTGTAGATTTGGAAGAGAGAGAGATGGATGGATGTAGCTGGATGTTGTTGTTGGGGGTGATGGGAGAGAACCAAGAAAGACTGTTTTGTATTGATGGCAAGAAATCCATGCTCTCTCCAAAGTACCTTACAGTCACAGTCACACACACACACACACACACACACACACACACACACACACACACACACACACACTTACGAACAAGTGGAGTTATAGTGTGTCCCTGTATCTCTTTTAATCCTTTTTCCACTCCCCCCCTCCATTTCTTTTCACAGGACCTATCAACACCATTCCTAGCTGCTATTTATAGAAGACCACTGTCCCCCCCGTCCCCCTGCTTGCGTGTGTAGATCCGTATGTGTGAGTGAGTGTGTTTCAGGGGAACCTCGATAAACCTGTGCTTTTCACTCCTAATCTCAATGTGGCGCGATTCACTGAACAGGATACATGGGGAAGCCAGTTACAGAGATATATGTGTGCACGCGGGGGAGGGTGCGTGAATACGCTTGATTTATCCCACCTGTCCACTTGTTTCCGGTGTGTGTGTGTGTGTGTGTGTGTGTGTGTGTGTGTGTGTGTGTGTGTGTGTGTCAATCCACAACTGGCTGCTGAAATGTGTTCCACGAAGGCCTGGGAACACCCAATCATCCCTGGAAAGTGTGCTTATTTATTGCTGTGGATGTGTCTGTACGCACACGTGTATGGTAATTTTTGAGTCCTACTGGATATATCGAGATTCTTTTTATATCAACACATAGTTTAGTACAGTACAGCTGCGTTACTGCTGTGCTGCAGTGTGCAGGGCCTACAGCCTGATGGTGGTTATTGATTTATGAGCTCACAGTTAAATTGCACCCTGCTTTGTGGTCTAATCAGCAACTGACACACTGAGTCTTCACACCATCAGTTTGTATGTATTTTAAAGTAATACTTTACTTCGTTTGAGGGGGAGAAGAAAGTGCAAGTTTCATAAATTCATTCATGACCTAGGATCTGTAGGTTTATTAAATGTTTTCATGAGTGACATAGTTTATCGTTATGTATAGGATCAAGTAGGAGAGTATACCTTTAAATGTCTCCAGATGTAGTAAAGTAGTCCAACAAAACAGAAATATAAAATATATTTTTTATAACTTTGTTAACTCAACTACCAAAACGAGTTATTCACCGCCTACTGAAGTTCATCAGTGTGGAAGAAAGGCTGTTTAAGTAACTTTGAACGGCATGGATGTCAGTGCCAGACGAGCTGGTCAGAGTATTTCAGAAACTGCTGATGCGCTGGGAATTTTCACACAGAATCGTTTCTAGGGTTGAAAATGCCTCGTTGATGCCAGAGGTCACAGGAGCATGTCCAGACTGATGCAAGCTAATAAAACAGTAACTCAAATACAACAGTTACAAACAAGGTATGCAGAAGAGCTTCTGAGCAGACAGCATTTGAACCTTGAAGTGGATAGGTTACAGTGGCAGAAGACCACACCGGGTGTCACTTTTGTCAGCTAAGAACAGGAAACTGAGACTGCAGTTGACACGGGCTCATCAAATTTAGATAACAGATATGAGGAAAATGTTGCCTGGTTTGATGAGTCTCAGTTTCTGCCTCAACATTTAGATGGCAGGGTCAGAATTTGGTATTAATGACATGGATGCATGGATCCATCTTGTCTTGCATCAGTGGTTCAGGCTTGTGGTGTAATAGGGGATATTTTCTTGGTACACTTGGGCATCTTAGTACCAACCATTGTTTAAACACCACAGCCTACCTGAGCATTGCTGATGACCTCGTCCATCCCTTGATGACCACAGTGTACCATCTTCCGATGGCAGCTTCCAGCAGGATAATGCACAACAAAGTCTAGCTCATCTCAAACTGGTTTCTTAAACGTTGCAGTGAGTTTGCTGTACTCAATCCAACAGAGCACCTCTGGGATGCGGTGGAACGGGAGATTCACGTCACGGATGTGCAGCAGACAAATCGGCAGCAGCTGGGTGACTACATGTCAATATGGACCAAAATCTCTGAGAAATGTTTGCAGCACCTCGTTGAATCTATGCCATAAAGAATTAAAACAGCTCTGAAAGCAAAAGGGCAACCAACCAAATACTAGCAATCTGTATCTAATAAAGTGGCCCTTTATGCAATTGTGGAGCTGCTAGAGATGAAAACAGATGAAAACACCAGACTCGCTATAATCAAAATTATTTTCTCTTAGCAATAAAAAAAATTATCATCTTTCTCCTGATTATTTTCCATTTGCGAATTGTGTCCCCAGCTTTATTCTTTTTAATAATTTTCCTTCTTGCATAGTTTAGCTCGCATAGTCAGTCACCGTTAGCAAATGCTAGTAGCTAGCACTCTGTTAGTGGCTAAAGAGTGTTGTTGGAAAACAAAAAACAAAACAAAAAAAAAACAGAAAATGAATGCTGCACCTAAACAGGTTTTTCCTCACACTTTAAAACCAACTCTCCTTGTGATGTCCATACTGTCTAAAACACTCTCATTACTGTAGCTAAATTTGATTTTTTTTTTTTAGCCACTTCCTAGCCAAAGTTGCAAAACAACGATTCAGGAAATCATTTTAGGGTGAGCTAAAATGGTTTTTATGTCACATCCCCAATCCCATGTGCTATTATAAGATATATTAAAGGTGTATTCAAGGATGGTGAAAATGTAGATTCTATGACAATGATTTAATGTGCCTGAACACCAGATCAAATAGGGTGATAATGAGCAAAGGATTTACTTTGAGAAACAATAGGAGAAAGCAGGTAGGACCTGAATGGGCAGTAAAAAAAAAAAAAAAAAGATTTTAAAAAATGGTGGGTGCATGTATTGTTACATATGCAGTGTGTGCTTCTGTGTGCATGTGTGTGTGCAGCTGTGCAGTGCCAGAGCAAAGGGAGGAGAGAGCAGAGGGGGTCCATTATAGGTCTTTGTGTGGCTCAGATTGTCCTCTTCTCTGGGAAAGTGGAAACTCAACACTCCAGTCCAGAGGTCTGGTTACCAGGTGAGAGAGAGGGAAAGAAAAGAAAAAAGGAAAAAGGAAAAAAACACAGCGTGAGAGGGAGGCAATGAAAACTGCATAGGTGTGGAAAGAGAAAACACCATGAGACTTGCAGTCTAGGAACTGGAAACAGATGGAAACTGAGAGAGATGAACCCAGATACAAGACAAACAACGATCTGATTAAAATCACAAGAGTCCAAAATGGGATGATCAAAGTGGACTCATTTTTGAAATGTACTGCATGAAGTCCTGCCCTATTTTATGTAACTTTTGGTAAAATAGTGGTAGGAAGTTAACATGACGTAATCAGTTTCATGTCTCGTGTATAAATCAGTCATGCATGAATATAAGGAGTTCAGATCATGGCCTCATTTGAAGCCCTAACCAAACACAAGAAATGAATGCAAACTTGTCCCATCACAATGATTTTTAAAAAAAAAACAACAACAATAAAAAACAAAAACAAACTTAAAGCATAAAACAACTAAACTGGCACCGGTGGCACTAAATGTATTATGGTACAACTCCTCCTAGTGGCCATGTTTGGGATATTCTCATTTCAAACTTAACTTTTCCCATTCTGACAAATGAAACAAGCTTCACACATTTTCTACCTGAAAATGTACATTTATTTAATCATTTCACTTTTTACAAATTATGTATATTTATATATATGTATATACTTTACAAACACCACCTTAAACCCCGAACACCAAAGTTTACAAATTACCATGAGATAGTATGCTGTCCAGTTAGGATAAAGACAAACTCAAATATCAGATATAATCAAGCTTTTAAGACGTTTGTGATAAGGAATTGGAAGTACAGATAATCAAATCTAAATGTTCAAAAAGAAATCTTCATTTTTATTGACTGCTGTCACCAAGAAAAAGGGACGTAATTTGCTCATTTCCAGATTAAGAGTAGTGCTGTGTGATTCACATTTTCTAATAATCCACAATTACCTTACAGTGGGACGTCCTCTATCTAAAAAAAGCCATTTTAAGCTCCCTACCCCTGTTAAAACAATCTACATTTGATTGTTGTCTCTTGCAAAGACAAGGTTTGAATAGCAGGTGGGTGCTGCCGGTGTGCTCACAGTGAGAGATGACCATCTTAAGGATATCACAGCTCTGTGGCATCATACAGAGCCAAGAGCTTGTGGTGATAACTTGTACATATGCTGACCTTGTTATCTGAGACCTTGTTATAAATCAGCATCTGTTAGCGTAACGGTAAATGACAGAAAATAAGGACAAACATAACAGCTCCACTTTGAAATAAGGAAACCAGAACATATTTGGGACACTTCTGCTGCTCTTTGAAGATACCAGGGGGAAATTTCTACTTGACATGTCCTTTCTTAACGAGCCGTCACAGAACTGTAAAATAAAAAATAAATAAATAAATAAAAAACAGTGATAATGTCAGAAACCTTTGGTTGAATTCAGAGTCTTATACAGTACTACTATTGACGTGTCAGTTTGTGTGGGCGGAGAGGGAGATAGGGAGGGGGCTGCAGGAGTGACCATGTGCGTTTGACAGGAGTGTTTTTGTGGATGGCTCCTCTGTTTCTCCCCCGACATTGTCTGGAGTGGATTGTGGAGGCGGTAGCTCTGAGAACAGCTGCTTCTGACAAACCCTGTGTAAACACTATGTGTGTCACTCGGGGATTGAGTGTGCATGCGTGTGTATGCAAATGTGTGTGTGTGTGTGTTCACTCAATGGCTGTTAGGATACTTCTAAAACTGTAAAGAGAAGACTAATGTCCATCTGATCAATCTGAGCCACGTGTTATACACGGCTGCAAATTGCAAACTCTCTCGGATTTTAAAGATTTCTCTATTTTCAAAAGCCTATAAATGTAACCTCTGTCTCACACTAATGCAAAACACCTCCTGAAAGTGATTGCAACGAATGGTAATTCATCTTTACAAACACTGGAGGCAACTGAACCGTGTCTGCAGCAGCTCTCGGGCCAGGTATGAGCCGTATGTATGTTCAGCAACATGCACGTGTGCCTATGTATATATCAATAAAAGTGAGCAGATGGACGTGTATGAGCATGTTCGTGTGTTTGTGTGTGTGGTTACACGCAAGCAGGCAGACATCACTGTCCTCCGTTGTAAGCATAATCTGCCTTGTTGTGCATGACCAGTCTGTTCTCGACAAAGTAGAAGCTGTCTGACCGAGTCTCATAAGGACACTCCACCATCTGATGGACTGCAAAACAGATGATAAATGCATGTCAGTGAAAACGTTTTAAATATCCATGTAAGTAAAACTTAAAAATAAAAACAAAACAAAAAAAACCCTTCAGTAACTATTGCTCCTTGAGAAAAGACTCAGCAACATCACAAGGTATAGTGTATGCATACAGATACCCAAGTAAATATAACTGTTTATTAAAACAGTAATGCTGTGTGTATTATACACTGTCATGTATGCTAACGTACTGGAAAAGCAATAAAAATTACATCTTTCAAAGTTTTTTTTTTGCTTTTTTTTTTAAGTTCTTTGTGTTTTGCTTCATCTGATCCCTCTGTGATAGTCGAGTGTAGATTACCAGACAAAACTTTGGCAAGAAACCGACACAGACTGTCTGGATTTCGACTATGTTTAGCTAGCTCGTTACTGAAGCTTCATATTAGCTTTGGCTAAAGTTTGTTTTGTGTGTTGTTGCTTCAAGAAGGATTTCTTCCTGGCCAGAGTGAAGAGTAGCAACTATCACAGCAGCCAAAAACAGTTTCAAAGTACATATGGCATTTATGGTTAGTATTATAGTATTAAGGCAGGATTAAAAACCTAAACCATGGCCAAGTGTTGAAGAAAATGGCATAATGTCTCATACAGAGAATTTGTGTGATGTTCTGGATACAATTAGAGCCGCATTTCCAAAAACACAACACTCTGTAAAATTTATTTAAGAGTCTATCTAAAAAACATGCTGGGATGGGGGCAAACAAAAGCCTGGGAAAGGAAGTGGTACTAAAAAAAAAATTTTCTAACTGACCTGCTAAAGTGGCAGCAGGTCAGCAACAAGACTAGGCATAAAAAGAGAGGCAGAGGTTGGAAAGAAAAGCATCTGGACTTGTTTAACTTCCCTGAAGACCTTACACCTCTCATCCGAAAAGCTTCTTCAGTTCTAAGACCAAATGGTGGAGAGTCCCAGGTATTTAAGCCCTAATGGGAGCTGTCTTCAAGAAACCTAAAGACGTCCGGTCGCTTTTCCTTCCGAGCTCCTTAGATTACCATGGCCTGCATGACTACATGAGTGTCTCAAAAGTAAAGATTGTCAATTGTTCACCAATCTACAGAAAAACAGTGAACAATTGAACACTGAACAGTTTCAGAATAATTTTGCTCAATGTAAAGATGTGAAGACTTTAAATATATCATCATCTACAGTAGGTAATATCATCAAGATTCAGAGAATCTGGAGAAATCTCTGTGCGCAGTGGACAATGGCCTTCAAGCCTTCAGGCAGCACTGCATTAAAAACAGGCATGATTCTATCCTGGAAATCATGGACTCAGGAATACTTCTAGAAATCACTGTCTGTGAACACAGTTCACTGTGCTATCCACAAATTCAGGTTAAAGTGCTATCAAGTGAAGAAAAAGCTATAATGTGCACATGATTGAGAAATGCTGAAGAGGGAACATCTGAATTGTTATCAGTTCCAAACCCTGCATCTCTGACGGGATGGGGGTGCATTAATGCCTACTGAATTAGCAGCTTGCACATTTGGAAAAAGACACCTTCAAAGCTAAAAGGTATATACAGGTTTTAGTGCAACGTATCCCCCCGTCCAGACGACGTCTTTTTCAGTGAAACCCTTGGATATCTCAGCAAGACAATGCTAAACTGTGTACTGTGTCTATTACAACAGCATGGCTTCATTGTCGAAGACTTCTCACCAACTGAAATTTTTAATTCATCATAAAATTAAAATCACAAAACGTTTCTAATTATAATTTAGTTATTTGGTACTGCTCAATAACTATATTCTTATATTAGATATGAATAGGATAACATTTAGGTCCAGCAGCTGGTTCCCAGAGATCATTTATGGACTGTTGTTAAAACCAGCAGTCCATAAATGATCGTGTAACACATTTTAGAGATGTGCTGCTGCCATTAAATTTAAAAGGATCTCATTTTTTTTCTTAAAATTATATTTTTTTGATTGTAAATATTTGATATGCTTTCTATGTTCTCCTGTGAATAAAATATTGGTATAGGAGATTTGCAAATCATTCAAGCATTCTGTTTTTATTTACATTTGACAGTGTGACAACTCTTTTGGAATTGGGGTTGTACCTATGTAAGAGCAGAAATAGGTCAGGCTTAATAAAACTGCAAAAACCTTTTGGCTAGCTGCTGATATGTGTATCAGTGATGACGTCGCCAGCAAAAGTCCTGCTAAAATGTAACCAAATGTTTACTGTTGTGCTTAGATGCATGACAAATAGGGATTTAAAAATCCATTGAAGCAAATGTCAAGAATAGGAAATGCTGATGTATTCCTTTGGTATGTGCATGGTACAAAATACCAAAAGTTAGTCTTCTTCTAGACAATCAACATTTGATAAAACGCTATCACTTTTCCACAGTTTGCTGTTAAAATCTCCACGTGGGAAGGTTTCGGCATTTGTATGCTCTTGTTATGGTTATAAGTTTTAAAAAGGTGACTCACCCAGGCTCTCAGACAGCTGAGGGAACTCATAGATATGCTCACAGGTATTACGGCTGTTCGGGATGCAGAAGCCAAAGTCAAAATCAAAGCTCTTCAGCAGGTGATCACGGAAGTAGTGCCTTTCGATCATGCGAAAGTTGCTTAGAGGCCGGTTCCCAACCGTGAATTCCACCCTGAGTGAATGAAGTAAGAAAGAAAGAGGGAAGAAAGGAGATCAGGGTGTTAACAACTGCAGGTTTTGCATTCTTATATAATTCGAAAATTAGAAGCTTATTACAGTCACATGGATAGTAGGCATGGGCGTGTAGCTGATAGAAGATAATGCTGTAATTGTTTTCACTGTTTGCGTACGGAGCAGGTGAGGTGTGCGTAGATTATGCGTGAGTCACTCACGTGGCTCCCACGGTCCGCAGCTGCAGGAATGCTGGGGTGAACTGGTAGCGTACAAACCGGCCTGTGCTAGCGTCTGACTCTCTGTTCTCCTCATCATCATCTGATACCAACAAGATTAGGCAGAGACGTTTTCTATGATCCATACTGAAGACTATTTTTAATCAAAATAACAGGTGACAGATGTTTCCAAACCCAGCTTATTTAAAACCATTTAGGAACCCTTGTCAGGAGGGTCAAGCCCTTTGGAGGCAGCTACTTATGACTGTCATCTGCACCTGCATTACAGAAGCTACTTTTGATTGCTTCCTTATTCACAAGGGGTGACCTCCACAGAACCTTTCCTGATTTGTGTTTCCCCTCAGTTCCAGGTGTCTCTTCCTGGGCTTGAACCAGGGATTTCCCTCTTTTTTTCTTTTTTTTTTTGTTGCTTCTTAGGCAAATAAACAATAACAGCAACAGTAACAAAAAACACTACTATGGAGCTAATCTGCATCTACATTACCACATAAATAAAACACAAGCAGTGAGCTAATACACACTACCTGTATGTGGGGGTTTGGCAATCTCAAACAGGACCGTGTCTGTCTCCAGGTCTCTGATCTTGAAGCGGACAAATTCGATGTTGTAAATATTGTCCTCGGGTTTACAGAGGTACCCTGTAAATAATGAGAGAGACCAAAGGAGTTATTCCCCCCGGAATCATTCCCGAGCTATCGCTCTTAAAATATAAAAGCAGGCTGCTTTTGTATTTTTGCAAAATGTGTTACAGACAATGCTCAGACTCTGATTACACAGCTTTGCGTCCACATTTGCACATGCAACTTTGAATATATACACATACACTGTTTATTTTATGGCATACAACCATAAAATGAGTCGAACTGTGGAGCTTTTGCCTCAGTGCAGGTCTATCAGGGATCAAAATGCACAGCCACACTCTGTGTTCTTATATTAAAGGGTAGATCAATATAAGCATTGATCGTGCTTTTACAATTTAGTTGTCATAAACAAAGACATTATCACACAAAGCTTGTTATTTGGCTTCCACGATTTTAATTCTCTTTCTTAGATCATGTGCTCTCGACAGCTATACATGTAGGCCATAGCACATATCATAATCTACTCAGCTGTATTTTTTTTAATTTAACGAAGACCTTACCTAAGACCACCCAGATCAGCCCCACTGTGTACACAGCAGTGCTTTGTTTTGTTTGTCGGACATTTGTTAGGAGTTTAAAGTCCTAATATGATCTTTGGCACTAGCCAACTGTGACAATAGAAAACGTCTGCTATTTATTACAATTCAAGTGCCCATTAAGATGCTTAAAAATAGAAAGACTGGCTACTGCCGTGACAGTTGTTTGTGTTGTCAGGTATGTATTTCTCCTCTCCATCTCGAACAGCATGTTATTAGGGTATCGCTTGCTCTAGATTTATGTCAAAATTTAATCTGCTGTTTCAAAGACAGAGGCTCAAACCTCGAGTAGCTACTCGCAGTCCCAGCACGTCCTCCGGGGTCATGTGTCCAGTCCGTGCCCGGAGGTCTTCCTCCGTGACGGCCCTGCCGTCCACCTGCTGGCTCCTTCGGGACTTGAGCCTCTTCAGAACTCCTCCGCCTGGCTTGCGGTCCCGCGGAGGAGCCGCAGTGCCGTGCCCGCCGCTGGTGACATTTTCAGCAACAGGCAGGTCGCCGCGGGATTTGGCTCCGCTCATCCTCCCCCTACTCCTCAGCTTCCCTCCTATTTAAACGAGTGCTTATCTAAAGGCTTGAAAAAGAAGAAGAAGATGGCGCCGGGGATGTCGAATGTCGAAAGAGCTGTGGGTGAACGGTCAAGCGCTTGTTTTTGTAAGCGCATGCTGTACAGTTGCCATGACAACCTGCTTGGCGAGCCTAGAGCCCGGTGAACTGTGGAACTTCCCCGAGACTTCCACAAGGGGGGGTGGATGATGCATTAGCTCTTAAAATAAAATAAAATAAAATAAAATAAAATAAAATAAAATAAAATAAAATAAAATAAAATAAAATAAAATAGATAATAATTTCCATCATGTAGAATGAATTCTTTGCTTATCAGTACTCTTAAACTGCAGCTTTGTATTAAAAACTGTTATAACATTGAAACGCTGTACGTATCTGTAATGTAAAAATCTGTAAAGTATCACCTATAGACTCACCTATAGTTGGATAAAAGCAGCTGAGTATGAGTATAAACTAACACAGGCTAAAATAAAATAAAAAATCCTACTTTGAGATCTTTACACCACTGCTGATTAATAAGGAAGTACCTTTTATTGGTTGTGATTGGTTCTGTGATGATGAAATGTATTTTTACCGTTCTGTATTGATATGTTCCCGCATCCGAAAACGTCACTAACACACACATAAAAACATCTAGCACTGAAATAATTATTAAAAAGCCTTCTTAGTTTTCAAAGAAGTCACTCTTCTCAGATTTGCACAAAGTTCACTTGTGAGTTGTTTCTTGTTCTCGGCGCATGCAACGCAAATTAATGTCGTAAAGACTCAGGTGTTATGCAAATTCAGGTTTACTGTGTGAGTGCTGATGCCTGCTGTTAAAAAACCCAAGGTACCCTCGCTGCCATGAAGCAGTATGAGCTGGACGGATCTTATTCCTTTTCTCTCTGGGCAAAGTGGCTTTTCATCTCAGTTAGAACCTGTTAATCCAGTCCACTGAAAAGGAAACTACCGTCAAGTTAGATAAACTCACAGAGAACCTCCGGACTAAATTTTCAAAACAACAAGGAGTTGGAAGGGGTTTTGCTGTCGTTCAATTAATGGTAAGTGAGTTAAGTCATTTATTTATTTATTAAATTTTTCCAGGTATGTTCAAGCACTAGATACTGGTCCACCTTTTCAAACTGAGAATTTACCTTGCGCTAATGCAATAAACTAGCTGTTTTATTCCCGTTCCTTAAATCTCAGAGTCCTAAAACTTATCTTACCTGTTACAATTCTTAAGCCACACAGGAAGCTAACACTAGGTCAGAGTATTAAAAGGAAAAAATAGAGTACGAAAAATTATTCCGCAGAAGCTTTAAGCAAAGAAATTTCCCATTTAACTCACGAGACGCTCCTTTTACAGGCTAGTAAAATGTCGCCTATTTAATTTAATACTAATACTAATTTAATTTAATAAGCTATTAGGCTGCAAAGCAGTGAAATATAAAATGATGTTAGCATATTATGTCACATAAAGATTTTTGTGGTTTTAATAATTTCAAAACTCGATAATATTTTTTCTTTGTGGATCCAAATGTGAAAGACTTTAACCAGCACTTCTTACTGTCAGCTCTGCTTTCATACTCAAACAAAAACATATATTTCAGCCAAACAACCTCTCCGGGCCCGACTCCTGTTAATGCACTTTTATTTTGAAGTGCACACACGCTTCTTCCGGTCTCCTGGTGTTTTCGCTGGAGGCAGCGTGGCTCGGACTGTGAGGCGGGTGGAGGGAGTGTCTGCTGGGTGTATGAGTTGGCTGACGTCTTGTTGGTGTGAATGAGCTGAAAACACACACACGTACACACTTGGTCTGACAACAGCTCGGCAGGCGAGACGATCACGGGAAACGGAGGAACAGTTTTCTTTTATATCTTCTTCCCGCTTCCTTCCCCCCTTCCATCTTTATGACTTCGTGAAGACGAAAGGTAAACACACACTTGCACGCAAAAAGATTGAAAGAAAACTTTATAAAAAGCTAAGTGCTTATGTTGTTATCTTAATAATGGGAAGGGGTAAGTTTAGGGACAGGTGCACAACCCTTGTGACAGTGTAATGGGTGTTTTCCAAGCTTTGTGAAATAATTTGGCTGACCTACATCCTCATTATCAGTCCTCGCATCCTTACTTAAGAGCTGTGTCCAGAACACACAAGCTCGGATCACTCTTTCATTTCGCTTATATCGCCTTTCTTTGTCCACTTTGAGAGGACCCAGAGCCGGACACCGGCTCGGAGTTCACTATTGACGCGTCTACTAGTAACTTATTAACAACTCGAAATGAAACACAGGGATATAACGCTGGTTTAGCTGGTGAAGTCGTTTCGATTGGCTCTTTGAGACCAAACTGACGTCGAAGTAAGCGCGCTCTCACAGCATCACTGGGGAGAATAAATTGACCTAAACATAAAAACTAAAGGCAGCCAGTGTGGCCTTGACACGACAACGGGGGCACTAAAGGCAAACAGAGATAAAGAAAGTTAAAAGCCTGCAAGCAAAGTGCTACAGGAGACCGAGCTCTGCAGAAACCATCGAAAATAACTGACAAAAGCAAGGGCTGAAAGCCTTCTCTCCTCCAGAGTGTTTGTTTCTTAGGAATTTAGCTGCTGGGAAAATAGAGGAGGGGTAGAAACAAACTAGACACTTAAAAACAAAATTAAAAAAAATCATTGGGTGGTGCACACAGCTGTAGTCCAACCTGATTTCATTACACAATATCTTGCACACCTAGAGGTTTTGTGTTTAAGAAGTGTAGCAAAGAAGAAAAAAAGTAAATTGCATATCCCATGTAAAAATACCTAAGTGCACACATACTGAAAACTGCTGTTTGGAATCTAAACAGTTTATGCAAACCAGCTGCAGATTGATAACAATGCTCTATGAGCATTTTCTATTCTTTCTCAAGCTGTACTAGTTAGTGTTGAGAGTGTTAAAACTGCAGGGTGTGGAGTTACCGGTTTTAGTCTTACAGGACAAACCAGATGACATGCTGCACACAATGCCTGTGGTATTTAGTGTAGCAGATTTGGTCACATATTGTATTACTGTTATCTTTTTCACACGGTGTGTAAATTTGGCCCTTTTTTTGTGAGTGGGGAGGGAGGGAGGCCATTTCTGTTGGTCAAAGTGCTCATGTGACAGGTTGCTCAGGACAGTTGCAGTTTGTTTATCTTTTAGTGGTTTCAGATCAATGCCAGCTCCGGGTTTTGACTGTGCCAGAGTTGTAGATTGTATTATAGATGTATGGTACGGTTCACCAGGCCTGTTCCCTGCTTGCCTGTTTTGATCTTGATTACTTTTCCTTTCAGGTGTTCCCTCAATGCTTGGCACTTTCATCGTTGTGTAATACTTAACATTTGTAAATGTTATCACTTGGACCTGTTCAGAGCAGTTTATCTTGCTCATTCTCAATCAGTTAATTTTAGTTTCCCATTTTACGTATCACTAAACATCCTCAGTCAAGATGAGTCATCACACGCTGTCAGAGCTTCACTGTGTGTGAGAGTCTTACCATTTAACTATTTTAATTTTAGCTGGAGAAAAAGAGAAACAATCAAGGAAAGGTTCAGTGCATTTTATGTTATCAAAAGACCAAATCAAAGACTGAAACCTGAGGGAAAAAATATTAAAGCGAGTGGCAGGAAGACTTTTTTTTAAATAGTGGCTGATGTTTGTTCAGAATGATTGATTAGTTTCTCTTTGCTTCTGTAGTAGAGTAATGCACTTTAAAAAATCTAGACAAACCAGACCATTCCCGTCTTCTTTGTGACAACATAACCGACTGGCTTTTTCTGTTCTGAGTATGAAATGGGTTTTCATTAATGGAAATTTGGAGTTTGCTGTGGATAAACATGTTCTGTTCTTCACTCGTCCTGTTTCAGCAACTCGGCCATGGAGAGCTCCGTCGAGGCTTCCAAGACTAGGGTCATGTCGAAACCCAAGCCACCGCTGGCCCCCAAACCTGGCCTCGCTCCCAAGCCCTTCTCTTTGCAGAAGAATACCACCATCCGCTCCATTCATGCCCCAAAGACGCTCCCCGCTACGTCGAAAATTCAAAACTCAGAGCCTTTGACCCCTCGTGCTCAAAAAACATCTCAGCCGGCTGTCACCTCAAATGCCAAACCAGGCTCTCAAAGTGAGCTTCCCAAAAGTCACCCAACAACAACCAAAGCTAGTGAAGCAGGTAAAGAGGAAACTCGTGACTCTAGTGTAGGAAAAACAGCCTCACAAACCAGTCGGCCCGAAGAGACAAAGAAAACTGAGCTCGTCCAGAAAGACATCATCCAAACAAACGACAAAGCTTCTGGAGATGTTGCAACTAATTCAGAGCAGAACAACGGAAAAGCGAAGGAAGATGAAGCTCGAGCTTCTGTTGTCAAAATGCGGAATCACTCAGGTAGCGATGGAGCCTCTTCAACCGATGAAACATTTAGTTGGGGTGGTGCTAGGAAGCGTCTGTCCATGGAGCTCACCTCGAAGTTTGAGTCAGGCGGTCTTTCTCTGCCCCCCCAGCCTACCATAGCTATCTCCACACACAACACCAAACGTGATTCAAATAAGCCAGCATCTCCTGCTCCAGAGCAGAAGCAGGCATCTCCGGAGCCGAAGCAGGCATCGCCGGAGCAGAAGCAGGCATCTCCGGAGCAGAAGCAGGCATCTCCGGAGCAGAAGCAGGCATCTCCGGAGCCGAAGCAGGCATCGCCGGAGCAGAAGCAGGCATCTCCGGAGCAGAAGCAGGCATCTCCGGAGCAGAAGCAGGCATCGCCGGAGCAGAAGCAGGCATCGCCGGAGCAGAAACAGGCATCTCCGGAGCCGAAGCAGGCATCGGCGGAGCAGAAGCAGGCATCGCCGGAGCCGAAGCAGGCATCTCCGGAGCCGAAGCAGGCATCTCCGGAGCAGAAGCAGGCATCGCCGGAGCACAAACAGGCATCTCCGGAGCAGAAGCAGGCATCGCCGGAGCAGAAACAGGCATCTCCGGAGCCGAAGCAGGCATCTCCGGAGCCGAAGCAGGCATCTCCGGAGCAGAAGCAGGCATCTCCGGAGCCGAAGCAGGCATCTCCGGAGCAGAAGCAGGCATCGCCGGAGCACAAACAGGCATCTCCGGAGCAGAAGCAGGCATCGCCGGAGCAGAAACAGGCATCTCCGGAGCCGAAGCAGGCATCTCCGGAGCAGAAGCAGGCATCGCCGGAGCAGAAACAGGCATCTCCGGAGCCGAAGCAGGCATCTCCGGAGCAGAAGCAGGCATCGCCGGAGCACAAACAGGCATCTCCGGAGCAGAAGCAGGCATCGCCGGAGCAGAAACAGGCATCTCCGGAGCCGAAGCAGGCATCGGCGGAGCAGAAACAGGCATCTCCGGAGCCGAAGCAGGCATCGCCGGAGCCGAAGCAGGCATCTCCAGAGCCTTCAAACAGAGAGAGCGATGACGGTGGAGTGAAAGAGGACTACACCGGGGGAAACAGCATTAAAAACAGAATCAGTCAACTGTTTGACTCTGCGTCGAGGCCGGAGGCCATGCCGAAGAGGGATGAACCGGAAATCTTAACCGGTATAGGAGGGGTGAAGGAGCGCATCAAAAATTGGGCTGCAGAAACAACTTCTGAGGGTCCAAAGATGGAGAAGAAGCCTCCGGCTACATCCCGAGCACGCTCCAGAAGGTGAGTAAGGCTCTGCAGTTTGTGTGCAGTGACAAGATTAGACACAAAGAAAAGGAAGTGAGCATTTATTTGCAAGCACAGGTTCAAATCCCAAAGCCTATCTTCGTTGGTCAGATGTAGATGATTTATGACTTTGTGTCTAGGAAGCCTTAACCTTAAATGTGATTCATTTGTTGATTTGGGTGAGCAAATGTTGGATAAAAAACTTTTTATGTGGGTGTGTGATTGTATGTGGTTTCTCTTGATTTAGATTTTCTTTATGTTAGTGGTTTGGATTTACGAGGACATACAGGCATTTCTTATTTAGACAGAAAGCACGGCCCCAGTTTCTGGTTTCTGTGAGCAGCTGTAGCAAGAGTGCAAGTCTAGAACTGTTGAGGAAGGAAAGTTTGAGTGTTGCTCTCTTGATGCTCCTCCGTGTTCAGTGTGTTTGGAAAGTAATCCGGGCGTGGTAAATGAAAAATGCTGCTGCAGTATCGATGTTGCAGCCAGATTTATGTCCTTAAATAACCAAGGTTAGATAAGAAAGCAAACTAAGCTACCGAAGTGTGTGAGGTTTGAGATTAGACATCCAGCTGTCTGCACATAGCTTCAGGTATTTAGCCATTCCCTATAGTGGATGTTAATGGGATTTTAGTTGTGTTTGCTTACAGTTTCCTAAATAACATTTAGGGAAATGAATCTTTCAGAAAATCTGCATCTTGACTATATTTTTGAGAGTTTTCACTGTCAGAAGTTTTCAGTGGAACTACTACTCCATGTACTGAATACGCATTATTATCTCTGAAGCACTGCTGACTGTGTGGAAATGCCATCAAGACTATTTAAGTGACCAGTCACTGAGTGGATAAGTAAAAACCTTGTTTTTTTACTCATGTTGAAATCAGACCTTTTAAGTAAATGCTCACAATTTCCAGGTAATTTATGCTCTCACTGACAGCTGGATTAGATATATACCTCTCTTTGCCCTTATGCTGGGTGTCATAAATATGTCACATGCTTCCTGGATTCCTATGAGGCTGCCAGCAAACCAATGAAGACTCGTGGAAGTCACTGGTCTGAATAAGCATTAGATCCACTGCTCTCTGTAAAACTTTGTTAACATTAAAGTTGACTTTTTGTGTTGGTTAAAAGCGACGCGCAAGGTGTTATTTCGCGAACTTCCAGGGTGCAAATAGGCCGTTTCCCCCAGCGCTACACTAAGCTAAACATTTGCTTTGTATTTAATGTACAGACAGACGTACACACAGGGTGGTGTCAATCTTCTGTTGTAGGTCTAGGTCTAGTTGTTGTCTGTTACTTTCATGTTAATCTCTAGAAACAACCTACCAGAAGTTTTCTTGTTTGTGTTTGTAGTCATGTGGTATAGACCAATCACATTAGAGCAGGGTTTGCTGTTTTTTATCTGCCTACAAAATGACTGCTATATGTAACAGGACACCTAGCTATCAGCTCAGTGACTCTTGAATGTTGAGAACAAAAAGCCCCCAAAACAAAACAAGAACAAAACGTCATTAAAACTCTGTTGTTCACAATGAAAAGCTATGATTGCTCTCTCCTCCACAGCTTTGAGCCCGCAACTTCTCCAACAGAAGTGAAAACACCAAAAACTTCAAATCTCAGACTTTCTGCCGAAGAAATGCCGCAGAGTCCGACTGTGGACCCCCCGTCAAAGGTCTCTCCTGTTGAACAACCAACAAAGTCCCCAACAGAAATGCTAAAAGGTGTTCGAACTGAAAAGAAATCATCGGAAAGTGCTGCAGAGAGCCCACAAGAGGCGAACAAATCAACAGAGGTTGACGTCCAGTTGCGCACCCCTAACTTGAGTGAAGATGTACCAAAGAGGGACAATGTCAAACGTCGCTCTGTTCGCTTTGGCACCGTGCAGAGTGATGATGGTGGGCCTCCACTGATCCTAGGCTCGGATTCTGATTCTGACACTGAAGACGAAGAAGAAGGAGAAGAAGAAGAAGGAGAAGAAGAAGAAGGAGGAGAAGAAGAAGAAGAAGAAGAAGAAGAGGAGGAGGAGAGTCCTGGAGTTACAGCTGAAAAGAAAGTCCCTGATTTAGTGCCTGTCTATAAAAGAGTAGGAATTTTTCAGAAAAAACATGATGAGAGTCAACAGCAAGAAGAAGAAAGACTGAAACATCTGAAATTTGAAGAACAGCGGCGAGCAGAGGAGACGGAACAAGCAAGGCTTCAGCTAGAACAGGAGCAGAAAAGAGTGGAAGAGGAGAAGGAAAAAGAAAGGGAAAGACAGAGGGAAGAGCTCAGGCTTAAGGAAGAGGAGAGGGCAAGGCAGAAAGAGGAGCAAATTAAACAAGAGATGGAGGAGAAGGAAAGGGAGAGGCTAAAGGAAGAGGAGAAACTGAGGAAGGAAAGAGAAAGACAGAGACTAAAAGAAGCGCAAGAGAGAGATAAAGAGCTAAAGCTGAAACAGGAGGAGGATGAAGAGAGAAAAAGAAGGGAACAGGAGAGGAAAATCCAGCAGGAGAAAGAGGCAGAGATGGAGAGGAAGAGGCTGTTAGAAAAACAGAAAGAAGAGGAGAGAAGGGAAGAGGAAAGAAAGAGGAAGATTGAGAAAGAAAAACTGGAGTTGGAGATGAAAATCCAGCAGGAGAAAGAGGCAGAGATGGAGAGGAAGAGTCTCATAGAAAAACAGAAAGAAGAGGAGAGAAGGGAAGAGGAAAGAAAGAGGAAGATTGAGAAAGAAAAACTGGAGCTGGAAATGAAAATCCAGCAGGAGAAAGAGGCAGAGATGGAGAGGAAGAGGCTGTTAGAAAAACAGAAAGAAGAGGAGAGAAAGGAAGAGGAAAGAAAGAGGAAGATTGAGAAAGAAAAACTGGAGTTGGAGATGAAAATCCAGCAGGAAAAAGAGGCAGAGATGGAGAGGAAGAGGCTCATAGAAAAACAGAAAGAAGAGGAGAGAAGGGAAGAGGAAAGAAAGAGGAAGATTGAGAAAGAAAAACTGGAGCTGGAAATGAAAATCCAGCAGGAGAAAGAGGCAGAGATGGAGAGGAAGAGGCTGTTAGAAAAACAGAAAGAAGAGGAGAGAAAGGAAGAGGAAAGGAGGCAGATTGAGAAAGAAAAACTGGAGTTGGAGATGAAAATCCAGCAGGAAAAAGAGGCAGAGATGGAGAGGAAGAGGAAGAGGCTCATAGAAAAACAGAAAGAAGAGGAGAGAAGGGAAGAGGAAAGAAAGATGAAGATTGAGAAAGAAAGACTAGAGAAGCAGGAGCAGGAGAGAAAAATGCAAGAGGAACTGGAAAGAAGGCAGGCAGACCAACTCAAAGAAAAGCAAAGACTAGAGGACGAGAGAGAAACAAAGCAATCTGGGTTGAACAACATGCAAGAGGAGAGTTTGGTGCGCAGATCAAAGCCTCATCTAAACTATTTTGAATCTGAAGATTGGCCTCAGGAGTCAAAATCACCACATTCCCCCTCACCAAACACCTCTGGGCCCACAGAGAATCTGATGGATGTGGTTTATGATGACTTCTCGGTCAAACAGAATCCGATCAACATAGAATTTGATGATTTTTCAGTCAAACCGATAAAAGTGATCTCACGGCGTAAAACAGAAAGCAGTCCAGTTTTCCGTAGTTGGGATGACTTTCTGGATATAGAGGAAGTGAAGGGACTGGTGCCTGTGGACGTCAAAACTGAGAGAGCCAAGGAAGACAAAATGGAAAAACCAGAGCAGTGTCCGAATACACCTCCTTTGCAGGAGAGAGAATGGGTGGAGGAGATAAAAGATGAGCCAGAAGAGGAGCAGCTCATCTCTCTAGACGTGAAGAAAGAGGAGCAGCTCATCTCTCTAGACGTGAAGAAAGAGGAGCAGCTCATCTCTGTAGATGTAAAGAAAGAGGAGCAGCTCATCTCTCTAGACATGAAGAAAGAGGAGAAGCTCATCTCTGTAGATGTAAAGAAAGAGGAGCAGCTCATCTCTCTAGATGTGGAGGAGGAGGAAGAGGAGAAGGAGACAGAAACCGAGGATGAGGACGAGATGGAAGAAGACAACCAAGAGGTGAGCCCTATTTGGTTAGGTTCTAGCTATATTTGTATTTCTGTCACGCTTGATTAGATTTTTGTTTTGTGGACATCACTATGGTTATATGAAAGCTCCAACTGTTCACTTATGCAGAAAGGGTGAGGTTAGGAACAGAAGCAGGGGTGTGCACCACTAGTAAATGTGGTTATTTTGTCAATGAATCACATCAGCCAGGCAGCCATACACACCTCACCTGCACCAGCATTTTGCCATTCCTGTAAGACAAGGAGAGAAATATCTTGTCGTACTTGCTTCAGTGTGGTTAAGTCACAGCTTAAGAACTCATGACTGTGTTAGTGTGTGTGCGTGTACTTGTATTACTCATGTTAACACAGCTGGGGAGACTCCTTCATTTTAACTATCCTTATATAACTGCCTTATAAAGTAAGGCTGGGTCCAGGAAATGATACTGTTAATTCTCAGGGAAATTACTGTACTGTTTTCTGAAGAGCGAGAAACATCAAAGAAGGCTAGGGCGAGGTAAACTGCTAATGTGCACGTTTCAATGTTTCTGCTCTTAAAATTACTGCCATTCATTGTGGTAAGCGCGAGATCAGAATAGAAGTGCGATGACAGTGCGAAGTTTTGACGGCAGAAAGATGGGTTACACTTCCTGTGTGTGTGTTTCCAGAAGCTGTCTATCTTCTGTGTCTTCTGCTTTCAGTTTGCAAGAAACATTTTTAAGTAGAAGCATCGCAAACATTTTAAAGACGCATGTTACGAGGAAGAAGGTTTGGTATGAATGTGTGGAGAGTGTAAGGCAGGTGTGTGTTACTTAAGAGTGTGCTGTGTGATGATGTGGGCCATAGGGCTATAACCCGTCAGATAATGGGTCATGTGTTTCTATTTCACACGTCTTGTCATATTACCACATTGCAAGCAAATTCGGTTGGTAGTGAAGATGTTAGTTTACACGATTATGTAATATGAAGTGCTGCCTAAAGGTGTAGTTCAGCGTTTTGCAAACAAAAGCATTTATATTCTCTTTTACTGAGAATTTTGTGAGGCAATTAACATTGAAGTTGTGTATGTAGCAAAAATAATGGCATCAGTTGCATAGTTTAACACAAAAGCTGGAAAGAAAGTTTTGTTTCTGCCTCCACTTTCCTGTCCACTCTGCACTACTGTGCTATCCATTAAAGAGAAGAGGCAAA
This sequence comes from Mchenga conophoros, assembly GCF_057382185.1. NCBI lineage: Eukaryota > Metazoa > Chordata > Actinopteri > Cichliformes > Cichlidae > Mchenga > Mchenga conophoros. Next base: position 14,207,233 of record NC_140530.1, read on the forward strand.
GAAATGACAGTCATATCTTCTTCAGTCATAATGCTGAGTCATTATCAATAGATTTGGTATTGCACTTATCTAACCCTCAGTGTAAAAGTGATTAAAAGTGATTGAGTATTGAGTTGACATTCAGAGACAATGAAGTCGCAGAACAGCTGCAGTGCAAGACTGACGTCTGCAAATAAACATGATCACTTTACAGTTTGCAGTTTGAAGTTTTAGTTCGCCAAGTTTAGTTGTTCCAAAAATGCTTCGATGTGTTTGATTTCACATGTCTATGTGTCCTGTTTCACAACACGTGTGAGTTTGTCTTGCTGAAATAAGGTATATGATGCACTAATGCGTCACAGGTGCACAGACTGTCTCCTGATAAAATATCACATTTCGATTGGTCAGACCACAAACTGTTCCACTGCTCGTTAGTTCATAATAAGCGAGCTTGTGAACGCAGCTGCAATCTATGTTCGCTGACTGTTGGGTCATTCCATCTCAAATTTGCTCAGTCATCTCTGATTTACATAAAAGATTTATTGTCCAAAGTTTGAACATGTGTAATGAGTGCTGTGAAAGTTTAGTTTCCTATATCAACTACTTTTCAGGATGTATCTTTTGGAAAAAAAGGTTAGTCGACCCACTTTCAGGCACGTTTTTTGAAATCTGAGGCAGTGTTTGAACATGAATATTTGAAAAACTATTAAAGATGAAAGATTTTCTCAGTATCAAAATGAATCAGGATCTGTAATTTGGAATGGATACATTTGAAAAAAAGATAATTGGGTACTTAAAATATAAAGAGGCAATCTGTATGCTAACTGTGTGAATGAAGGCCGCAAGAATTGTAACTAATATGTATGAATATGCTACATTGTTGCGTTTTAATACCTGGAATAACCTGAATGATTAGCCTGCTTCAGAGCAGCAGGTCTTGAAATGGGAGAAGGTCTCAGAGGTGAAAAATATGCACATATACCGGTACATTAAAATCATTTTTTTTGTATAATTTTGTTTTTGTTGTACAAATTATAATATTTGCTCAAGTCAGGATGAAAGTTGAGTGAAAGTAGCACTTTCTTTGTTTTTTTTCATGTTAAAAAGAGTTTTATATGTTTTATTTTACAGTATTATGATAAGTAACTATAAACCATTCAGACATTAGGACTACTTGTCTTTTGCAATGTGAGCTTTATTAGTGTGTGTGCTCAAATATAGGGCTTTACATATTTTCCATATTTTAACTACCTAATACTCACATTTTTGATGTATCTGGCCCAAATTACACATTGTAATTCATTTTCATGGTAAGATACATTTTCAGGCTTTTATCTTTTTAGATATTAGAATTTAAACATTGCTGCAAATTTCACTGGGCAAAAAAAAATACATATTGAAAATATATTTCAATACGTATTTATAGCAATTATTACATATTCAAACGTTGTACCATGAAATTTTTATGCAAATCGGAGACTTTGGTTTGACATTGTTGTTTTCAGAGCTGCTCCTGAATCCATGTTGTGTTTTTCTCTAATGACTCATGAGAGAAACTTATTGTTATGCAATTTTATATTGTGAAATATTATTCTCACATAGCTGAACTGTTGCCTTAATAGTAGTGAACGGATGCTATTCTTTGCACCTCACAGTTTTGTCTTAGATGGTCTTTTTTTAATCATTTATATTATTGCATACATTTTACCTGCATCAACCTTTTATGTTTTGTCTTTGTGTTACTTTTTGTTTGAATCTAAGTTTTTCTTTTCCTACTAACTTCTTAGACAGTGTCCAAACTTCTTCTTTTATAATTGAGATTGGAGGTGACAGGTCAAGTAGATAGCAAAGTGAACAGATGTTCAATTTTGACACAGCATTTAAAAAAAATAAAGGCAGCAAACCCAACAAATTCCAGGTGAACAGAGCAGAGCTGCACTTAATGAGAGCAGGGCTGCCAGAGATATGACATTTAAGACAGATGGGCTCACCGCCTGTTTGAACATGCAACATTTTTGCAGACTTAATGAAAACAGTGAACCAACCCTGGACTGTGAGTGTGTGTTTGCTCTGTCAGTGCTGTAGCAAGCAAACCTTACCATACATAACCTATGACATACAGGGCAATGTATGCAACCACTTGAGTGCTGTAAAGGGGCTTTGCTTGTCTGTCTGTGTGAGTACATTCTTATTTGCACCACTGAGTGGCGCTGCTGCTCTTTGACTTTGCACTTCCTCACTGTGTGCTGCAGAAATGGTGAACTTTATCTCATATAAGGCACCTGAAAATCAGCTAAAAGTAAAAGACCTCTGTAACACTAAACTATATGTTTTCATAAGTGTAATCGTTTGTTTTCTTCTTTTCTTTCCCTTTTGATGCAATAATGCCAACCTGAAAACTGACAAAAAGCTTTTCATTTTTAGACAAAGCATACTGGAAAAAATGTTTACTAGGCAAACACAAGGTGTGCAGCTGATCGTGCACCCTCAGTCAGGCTTCTGATTGAAAGAAAGATGAGCAGATGATGGCAGGATGTGATGGTAAGAAGAGCCTAGGTGCTGTGTGGTCAGCATGCCCTCTTTTGGGTCTCTCCAGCAGAGCAGGATGTGAGAATGACCATACATGGTGCCCCATGTCTGCTCTCATTTTCTGTCTCTGTCTCTCAATCTCTCCACCCTGTTTTGAGAGAGAGCCTGTCATCCCCCCTCCCTCACACACAAACACACTCTCTGGCACACAAAGAGGACGGTCTAATCCAGAGACAAGAAAGTTCACGTCTACTGTCTGTGTGTTTTCTGCTGCTTCATTTGCCTTTTCCTCTCATAAAAACCTGGCTCATTCATTGCCTGCATTTACCTACGGATGAGACCGGCAGAGGGAGGTACAGAAAGCACCTTGGCCCAGCCAGGCCGCACCTTTCCTACTTCCCTCGGGATTTTCCACATCCGAGCACAGACCTCCGCTTTGTGTTGACGTTCTGTGAAATCACTCAGGTCTGACGGTGATAAAGGGGTGATCTGTCTCTCTGTACTTGCCTTTGGATGTTTGGAGTGTCAGATGCTTCCCATGTGATTTTTTTTTTTTCTTCCTGTTTTTGTGAACTCGGAAGTACGTGGGTAGGTTTAGTCAAAGAGGTTTTAGTCAAAGAGATAAAAGGATGTAAATTGCCAACTTTAGACTGAAACCTTCGAAGCTCTTTTTGCTTCCCAAGTGACGACAGAGAGGAGTTTTTGAAGCAGGCTTCAGTCGGTTTGTCTTTTAAATCGATGCTTAATCAATGATGGGAAGCTCTTTCTTTAGGATGCCGCTGTCTCACATCAATCATAGTTAATGTGACAGTGGAATAGTGTCGTCACACTGCAAACACATGGCTGGCTGGACTATTTACTTCTTCACTGACGGCAAATTGTAGACTATTCCAGGAAGTTCGGGTAAGCTGAGTCGTAAAAATATGCAGAGAGAGGAAGCATCCATTTCAAATGACAGATGGACTACGTTTTGTCTTCTGTGATGTCAGAAAAGTTCTTTCTACAAAATATAACTTTTCCTGTGCATACCTTCTGAAATATCAACAGACAGCTGGATCGCAGAGCCAGCTTTCTGACTCACCCGCAAAATCCTTTCATCTCTAATAAAGTTGAACCTCAGTTTCTCTGTTGACCCGGTTCCCATGGTGACCCTGCTGTCAGTGCAGCCAGCTGTGTGAGCTTTTCAAGCATGCAGTACTTTGAAGGAAAACTGTCGGCCGCCCAGCTGCAGGTGGCGGGCTGGGTGGGCAGCCTACGTCGGTCCTTGCAAGGGGCTCTGGAGCTCGTGTGGGGCCAGGAGAAGCAGGAGGAGGAAGAGGATGATAAAGAAGATGAAGAAGAGGAAAGTGGAGATGAAGGAGGAAGGTTTCAGAGGGCCATGTCACCGCTCCGTAGCTTTGCCAGTCGCAGCAGGAGATCCCTGCATCGCTTCTCCATCAGAAGTCGCAAGACTTTGCAGAGGAAAGCCACTAAAACCTGTTCTGTAAGAGCTGACATACACAAAGCAGTAAAAATATACAGTTACAGTAACTATATTTAAAGGCTTTGCTGTCTAATTTCCATTATCATTGTGTGCAATGATCAAAGCCGAAGCTTTTAGGGCGAGTTTTGTTAGAAAATGCTTCAAAACTCCCTGTAACTTATTAGCCTGTTCAAAATTTCCATGGACATGGGTTAAAAGATAACCATGCAAATGTAAATAGGGAGTGCAGCACACAGTGGCAGTGTGTTTCAGGAAGGACAGAGATATCTGATGAAGTTTCCTGCTTGTATTTTCTTTTTTTTATCAGTGCGCAGTCACGGCCTTTCCCTCTCTGTCTGTGGTGTATGTGGGAGATAACGCGCCGGACAATAACAAAGTGTGACACACTTAGACAAGGTTTATCTAACTGTTGTTATTTATGGGTGTCAGCTCCATATCTGCATCTGCCTTTTGTTTGAGCTGGCCGCCTTTGGCTCACAGCCTAACCGTTCTTAGTTAATGCCTTTTTTTCTTCCTATTTCTATCATTGTATGTCATTACATCTCATTACATTATATTATAATAGATTATATTTGATTTTGCAAGCGATCCTTGCACATTTTTTGGAACCAAAAAACATTTTGTTTACACTATATTTAAGTATATAACATGTACATTTGTCTGTAACTTTATCATACATGTGGGTGCACAGGAGAAACAAAGATTATCTCTCCGGCTTAATTCCCTTAATCTGGTGATCTGTCGTTTTGATTCTTGTGGTGACACTCCTTCACAGTCGTTGTGAATCAGATTGTTCCTCATTAAGTTGTACTTTTATTCTCTCCACTTAGCTGCAAACAAGGTTCCTTATACATTCCAGTGACCATGACAAAAATGTTATGCAGGTAAACTATAATCAAGCAGACTCTGTCCTAACTTGTGCAGCACATCCTGCGCCCTCAGCAGCACATTTTATACTGGCAAACACAGAGGTAGTGCTTTTATCCTTTATAGTAGGTGTGCGTGCTACTTAGAAGTTCTTGTCCTAAATCTTCAAATGTTGCTAGATGAATTAAGCTGCACCCTCATGTTTTTAATATATTAGCAGTGGATCCAGTGAAAGATTTAGCTCATAAAAAAAATCCTCTTAATGTTAGGAAAGGGAGGATCGATGTCACTGCATCGCTTTTGCATCTAACAATGCAAATTTATGTTAGGCCGGATATTTATTGTAGAAACACACCTTTACAAAGTTAGTAAATGCTGAGAAAAACACTAGCTTGCCTGACCAATCAACAACAGGACTTGGTGGAAATTAAATTTCATCCCTGGTTCTTACAGTGCAAAAGTGCCCTTGTGCTCTAGATTCTACAGGCCCAGGGTTCCTTATTCACCAGATTTCTATAGCATATAACAAGAATCCGAAAAATGAATTCTGGATTTATTTAACCCTCAGAGATGTAAATCACTATAAGTGCTAAATCTTAATCTAACCCTGCGTTTTGTAGAAGGATAAAAGAGATTTCTTGGGTTTAAAAAAAAAAAAAAAAAGAATATTCCTTTAATTGATGATTGTCTAAGTTAGACTTAAGGTTAGGGTTGGAGTGATTGCTGTTGATAAAGTGCACCTCAGAGGGTTGATATGACATAGGTAAGGAATAAGACTGACCCAAGCATACCCAAGTTAAGTTACAGTGCCATGAAAAAATTTGCGACTTTTCTGACTCCTTCATTTTTTACACATTTGTGTAAAATGCTTAATTGTTTCATATTATCAAACAAATTAATTATTGGACAAAGATGAACTGAGTAAATGCAAAAGACCGTTTCCCAGGGGTGGGCAGCTTACCAAAATCACTCCAACACGCATCCAGGAGGTCACAAAAAACCCCCAGAACAACATCTACTTCACTTGCTGTAAATGATGGAGTCATGAACTCTGCTGTCTACCAGAAAATCCCAGAGGAGAATGTTCGGGTGTTAGTTTGTACCCTGGAGCTTAAACCGAGTTGAGTTATACACCAGGACGATGATCTGAATCACACCAGCACTTCTGAATGGCTTAAAAAACAAAAACAGAGTGAAGTATTTGGAGTGATGTAGTCAAAATTCAGACTTAAATGCGATTGAGATGCTTTGGCCTTAAAAACAACCTCAAAGAGGCTGTTCAAGCTTGAAAACCCTCCCTTGTGGCTGAATTAAAATAATTCTGCAGAGAAGAGTGGGGTAAAATTCCTCCACAGTGATGTGAAAGATTTATTGCCACTTATTATAAATGCTTGATTGCAGTTCTTTCTGCCAAGGGTGGCACAATCTGTTATTATGTTTGAGGGGAATGACTTTCTCATTGCACGGTATACAGAATATTGAACTGGGGAGCATAAAACAAAGAACAAAGAACCCTGAACGTAGGACATGGCAAATACTGGACTATAAATTTATGGCGTGGGGAACATCCCAGAAATTTCCCTTGGGAGTTGGTGGAGACCAAAGCAGAGATAAAAGGAGAGTACGGGAGTACTGGATACTTTTCCAGTTCACAAACGTATCTCTCATTTCTCTGCAATAGTTGCAATATCTTTGCTCAACTTCTAAACATGTTTCTAATATCTAATTTATTGAGCACTCCTTTAGCTATGGCCAAAGTAGGAAGACGAGGCCGTTCGTTTTGAATTTTTAAAACGGAGGAAACTGGCTCCATAGTGTGGCGGTTTACGCATTTGGTTGGCAAGCTAAATTTTGCTGGTTCCGTTCCAGACAGAGATAAGAATCCCCTTTGGGGTTGCGGTCAAATCAAATGTGCAGAGCTACCCGCTGTGGTGCCCACTTGTGACGAGGGGTCATCCTAAAGTAACTTTTCTTTTTTGTCTCCAAATCACACGATACAATGCCTCACTGTTTCTTTTATCTCTTGCACAAATGTTTTTCTAACCTTTGCATGCTTAAGATTCACCCAAACAGGAATAACTGCATATTTGAAAAATTCTTTTGTTTTCTTATTGAACTCAGCTGGGAAGCATTAGTCAACATTAGAACTTTGTGAGTGACAGCTGCAGCTCTGTGATAAAGGTGGCACAGACACGGGATAAATCGCATCGCAGAGGAAAGGCTTGTGTAAAAAAGCACTTTGTTTTTTCTCTGTATCTGAACATGGAGTGTAGTTATAGGAAAATCACTAGAAGCCTATTCATTTGTGCTGTGATGCTGCCAGATAACAGGCATTGTGCAAATGAAGCTGCCCTGAGCGTCCTGAGTAATAAATGGCCTCACAAAAGAGATGAGATGTTTACTCAACTGTTGTGTTGTATCCAGGTGACAGTGTCTGGCCATTCAGCACTGGGATGCGCCCCTCAACAAAATATGAAGCGAGCATACAGGAATGTTTTACGAGGAAGTGGTTGCTTTTGTTTGGAACATGTTTGCGTGCGTCCGTGTATGCTTGTGTGTGCGTGTGTAGTATAGCATGTGGGCGTGACATCATGAGTGTGCTTAGTTTGTCTCTGTTGAGGCATAAAGGTGTGTACGCCAGTGCGTGTGTGTCTGTGTGCGCATGTTCATGCCCCCGGTGTTCATTGAGGACAGCCCAGCCTCTGTGACCGGCTCATTAAAAGACGCATGCTTGGCTGGTCCTTTCTCTCTGTGTAGCTGGTGAGTTTTGGCTCAGCACACAGTTTAGTTTCTCCTTGTTTTAACTCTACAATTTAAAGTTCTTGTTCATAAATTTATATGACGTAGAGGATCATTTGGGTCGTTGAAAAAAAGGATTTTCAATCCATGAACAGAGCAATAGCTTAGAATTTAAGTTAAGGTATTCAGCCAAATATGTCATTTAGCAGGGAAGCATGATGGTGATCTGCCAGTTAGTACTGTTGACTCATAGAAGAAGGTCCTGGGTTCGAATCCACCATCTGGCCTTTCTGTGTGGAAGCTGCATGCGTTTCCCGTGTTTGTGCGGGTTTACTCCTTCCACAGTCCAAAGACATGCAGTTGGTGGGGTTAGGTTAATTGGTGATTCTAAATTACCCATGTTTCTCTGTCTTACTATAGGTTCTTTACTTTATATACTTGTTGTTTTGATTTTGGGTTATATGAATAAAATAGAATTGACGATTTCTCTGGTTTCTGCATGTGTTTTCCTTTTGAATTTGCCTGAAATTTTCTGTCCATCTCGCAGGATCAGACCAACAGTTTCTCCACAAAAAATGAAGACAAGGACACCAATGCTTTGATAGACTTTGGCCTTATTCATGACCAGCAGGATCCAGTCTGGGAACAAACACCTGAAAGAAACAGGTAGGAAATCATTTGCATTATTTAAAAAAATAAGTAGTTTGAGTTTTCGTTGTACTTGTATGACAATGTTAATCCTCAAGCCTTTAAAACGTTTCTATTTTTTTATTTGTTTGGCCAAATGTCATAATTTAGACTTCGGGAAAGTGTTTAGGAACAGAAATCTTGTGACAGCTTAACCGAATGCAGATGCACATTAAAATGTGCTGTCAGGCATTTGAAAGTTGAGCTCCCTGTGCCCCCTTGTGGTCAACAAAGTTAGGCACATATGCTTAATGGAGTGGTGAAATTAAAAACAAAAAAACAAATTGAAATGAGCCAAAAGCATTTTGGCAATGCCCTATGAACATTCTTCTTCAGCGTTGTTTACACTTTTGTTCTCTTCAGTCCACAGCCAGTCCCTGACGAAGTACCTGAAGTCTCATCTGAAGACACCGCCGATGATCTGAAAGAGCCAGAGTTTGCCCCTTTTCCCGAGGTTAGTGAGTTTTTAAATCTTCCCCTGTGCCATCAACCAAAAAAGGTGACATGGAATTCAGTTGTTACTTTTCAAACTTACTTTAGAAAATATCTGTTTGTGCTTGTGCCTTTCTGTAGTGTGAAGCATGGATAGATGGCAAGATAGATAGAAGCACAAAACAAAGATATCAATGACGTTTGTAACAGATAAACACTAACTCGTCATTGTGGAAATAATTTTATCAACTCCTGAAGAGAGTTATCAAGACAAAAACAAAACCAACTAAACTTTATACACGCTGCCTACATTCACATAGTTATAGATATGTACACGTAACATTGATAATGGAAAACAGTGGCATCCAGAAGACAAGAGTCAGAACTCAGCAAAACAGAAAACTTATTTACGGAGCCAATTCATCCTCATATTCACGTGATTTTTTTCAATACAGTTGTGTGAACTTGTGCAGTGAGTCATTGGCTCTGTGCAGTCTTTCCACAGTGTTTTCTCTTCTCTCTCTCTTCTCCCAGCTTATTAAACATATAATTTTCTCTCTGTGCGTGACGTTTTTGTCTGGCTTGAAACAAATTCTGGGCGAAACTCCTGTCGTCTTGCTTTGTACACAATTTCGACTCAACCAGGTCACTAAATTGTTTTTTTTTTTTTATTTGAGTGACGAAGAGTGACAGCTGATTGAAGCCAGTGTTATTAATTATTCTTATTGCTCTTTTATGTAATATTTATATTGGCTGTATATTTCTTTTGGATGTGTTTCCCCATACTTCTACACATTATGTCATAAAGGGAAGTTTGCAAGCACAGAGTGTGGTTTATGAAATCTTTGACTTTATACAGTGTCATAACTGATTTAAAATCTTTTTTTCTAATGTGTTCAATATGTGACTTCCAGAATATTATATAATTTATTATTTATTGTTACCTTAAGGAATTTAATTTCAGTTACTTTTTATATTTCTAATTATTTTCTAGTAATAAATAATGCACACTTGTGGCCAGTGCGTTTGCTTTTTATTGTTAGATTTTGTATATGTGTCTCTGTACAGAGCTCCACTCCTCTCCTTGACACCAGTGCACAAAGATCCAAGGCGGATCTGGGAAAGAGGCGTATTCGAACACGTCCGTCACGCAGGCTGACCGCAGGGTTAGCTCAGACGGAAACACAGGATTGGGGGACCCAGGACTCCACAGGTTATTAGAGTATCTGTAATGTTCTATGTGAAAGCGTCAGTGGTATAAAGACAGCTGACGATATCGAATTGTTTTGACTCGTGTCTGTGTTTTTCAGTTGAAAAAGAGACCGTTGCAAAAGAAAGGGAGTCAGATTCTGAGGAAGAACAGCCTAAACCCAAGGTAGTCTGTTCCCCGTCCCAGCGAGTGCCAGTGTTTCCTGGTATGAGTCCTGCAGGCTTGCTTGTAAGTTCTCAAAGCATTCAAGAACAACTTCAATTTATTTTAAATGTGTTTTTTTTATTAATAATATATGTAATATGATGCAAATGGGTCTTTCTTTTATTAAATTAAGTACTTATTTGTATTTATTTGCTTTTTTTAAGGCTCAACTTAAAAGGAAAACAGGTGGTGGAGGAACTGCAGTGAAAGAGGAAACCGTAGAAAGCAAAGCTAGCGAAGAGAAGGAACATCAAGATGAAGAAGTGGCACCATCTTCCGTGGAGCTCTCACATTCTCCTCGCACGCCTGCCCGTCTGGCTGGAGCTACACGGGTGCTGCCACTCATAGGCAACAAAGAAGAAGGGTAAGCAGAAAGAAGCGCTGCTCACCAAAACAAATATATATGTTGTGTAAATGATCCAGATATCTTTGGGGAAGATGACTGAAATATCGAAATATCGTCTGTGACATTCAGTGGTGCCTCCTCGCCTGCTTGGCTGAAAGAGCTGAAATCTAAGAAGCGTATGAGTCAGCACGGCAGTGACACTTAGCCAGACTGAGGTGAGTGATTTAATATAATTAAAAAAGCTTGCCATGATTTTTGTATTTTACTTATATGCTAAAATATGATTCTGAGTATTATTTAAAAATGTAAAAACGTATTACTGTAGCTTTTAATATATAGATTTTTTTAGGTTACAGTACAGAAGTTCCTACATTGCTGTATGACTGTGGGGGAAATAATTATTTGATCACATGCAGAATTTGTAAGTTTGATCACTTGCAAAGACAAACACTTTTATGTTGGTTTAATTTTAGTGGAGAGAGACAGAGTATTAACCAATCAACCAATAATACAGAAAAAAACCCTGCATTGCATAATAGTAACATGAAATGCTGAAATTTGGTAAAAGTAGTTGATCCCCCAAGCAAAACATGACTGAAGCCATTGCTAGCAAGCACACTGGTTAGATGTGTCTTGTAGTTGGTCACCAGGTTTGCACACATCTGAGGAGGGATTTCGGCCTACTCCCCTTTACAGAAACTTTAAAGAAAGACATGCTCAGTTGGCTGTCTAGGCTGTTGCTTGGCAACTGGAAGCTTCAGCTTCCTCCACAGATTTACTGTCGCACTGGCGTCTGGAGATTGGCTAAACCACAAAATGACCTTAATGTGCTTCTTTTTTAGTCACTCCTTTGTTGCCTTGGCGGTATGTTTTGGGTCATTGTCATGCTTAAAGACCCATCCAAAACTCATCTTCAGTTTTCTGGCTGAAGAAAGGAAGTTTTCATCCAAGATTTTTCAGTACATGGCCCCGTCCATTGGGCCTTCAGTGCAGTGAAATTGTCCTGTACTCTTAGCAGAAAAACAACCCCAAAGCATAATGTTTCCATCTCCATGCTTGACTGTGGGGATGGTGTTCTTTGGGTCAGTATTTCTCATGACAGGTTGGCGCCAAATGGCTCAATTTTAATTTCACATGACCACAGCACTTTCTCCCAAGCCTCTCTGAATCATTTAGATGTTCACTGGCAAACCTACGACAGGCCTGAACATGTGCCTTCTTGACCAGGTGGACCCCCACAGCCGCTACAGGATTGCAGTCCATTACGAGTATCTTACCACTGTGCTTGCTAAAGGGTTTCTCTACTAAGTAGAAGGACTAAGTCCTGTTTTTCTTGGTGATCAAATACTTATTTCATTCAGTGACATACATATGGGACTGCATGTTTGCGTGGGTTCTCTCCGGTTACTCCATCTTCCTCCCGCAGCCCTAAGACATGCAGTTAGTGAAGTTAGGTCTTTTTCTGTGTTATCCCTGTGTCAGATTAGCAAACTGTCCATTGTGTACCTTGTCTCCTGCACTATTGTAGTTGGGGATCCAACTACACCCCTCCCGGTCCTTATAAGGATAAGCAGAAGAGAATGGATGGACAGACACAAAGAAGTGTATAACTTTTATGTAATATGCGTTTTTCTAGATTTTTGGTTGATATTCTGTCTCTCTCCATTAAAATGAAACTATCACAAAAAGTAGAGACTGTTGATTTCTTTGTGAGTAAAGTTAGTAATTAAGCAGGGGCTCAAATAATTATTTCCTTCAGTGTAGTTGTCAGTAGGGGGTAAAAGGGTTTTTTAATTACTTTTTCTTATCCAAAAAGTGATCTAATAGTCTTTTGTGCAAAAGGTTTCTTTGAATGACTTGTAGATTCATCAGCTGTTTTTCTGCTACTTCTAACCCTTTTATGACTGGTGCATTGCGTATAATTATAGGGCTTAACAGGATTGGCTGTAGATAAGCATGAACATTTTGACCTTTTTAACATTTGGCTTACTTTGCATTTTTTTCTAAGGCAGGCTATGACAAAACCGACAGCGAAGACAAAAAAAAACCCCAACGGGAAACAGGCCATTATCTTTGCTTTTTTTTTTTTTCTTCTATCACAATGAGAACCAGACACTGGGGGAAAACATTTTGTACCTAAATGTACTTTATTCTGCTTGATGTGCTTTTAACCTGCCTGTAAAATTAACCCTAACTCTCACAGGTTTTGACTAGCTTAGGGAGAATTATGGAAGTATAAAGGGCTTATGAACACACCAAACACACATTGTGTTACTGATGTTACCACATTATGAGTTTTATATATTCAATGCTTCCATTTGACCTTACTGCATCTTGTCCACCCTTTAGGAAACACCGTGCCATTGCCATTGAGCTCAGCTGCTGCTGCCGGCAGACATGACCGCTCCATCGTGTGCCCAGAGTGCCTTATTTTGTACCTTCACTGGGATGTTCACTTTTGCTGAACGCGCCTTTGAAATTGAATATAATGCCAAGTCTACGTGCCTGTGATGTTTTAATGCCAAGTACATGTTATATGAAATGTTGTTTAAGAAGCTCAGTGGAGAGCAAATACCCCAGTGTCATTTGGAGCAAAGTCATGGACTGTCTGCCTGGATTGTGTAAATTTGTAAGACTGTCATGTACTGACAGGGACTGATGACACTAGGCCTTTAGCAGGATATCTACATTCACACACACGCAGGCCTTTTTATAGTTGTGAGGACACTCGTTGATCACATTGCCTACCCGCTCTCCCAACCCAACTCTTGTCATGTTCTAAATCCAATTTTAACCGCATCATTATCATCAAGTGTGAACCCTCGAAGAGACCTTTGAGGCTCTGGATCCTCACAATGCAGAAGTTCCCTCACTGTGATTTAGAATTTTTTTTTTTTATCCTCATAAACACAGAAATACACGGATGAGGAAACACATGTGTACAGAATTACGAAATATAAATAATGCACCTTGTGTGTATTTAGTTTTAATTGTACAAAAATGCCTTTTATATTGTTTAACCGATCACAAAGCATCTCAAGTAAGGCTTGAAGCACTTTAAGAAAAGTTCTAGCAAATTACCGTCCAAACAGCAGTAGAGTAAAAACTGTAGTGACAGAATCCCGGGATTTTTTTGTGCCTTCTTCATTTTGTTACATCATTAGTGTCTATCTACTTTTTAAAACAAGATCTCACAAGGCTTAATTAAGTACTGCCTGATTTGTTTAACCCACCCACTAGCTGGTTAGAGCGTCAACAGTGGGCTGAGAGGATATTTCTGGGGTGCAATAACAGAGTCAGAAAAAAAACGTTTAAAGGAGAAAAATGCAATAATGTGCTGGAGGTTTTATGTGCCTTTTTAATGTTTAAGAATGAATGTCATCAAAATGGAATTCATTATTGATCAACTTACTGTATGTTAGTGGGAAATTGGGGGAATTTTATTAAAATGTTTTCTATGAAATGAAGTTGAGTGTATTATTTATTTTCTGGTTGATTGATTTATTTTGGACATTGAACTTCCTATTGCATGTATTCAGTGGCAGTAAAGCATAGATACATTAACTGGGCAATATATTAGGTACACCTTACTCATACTGGGTTGGACACCCTTTCCACCTTCAGAGCTACCTTAATCCTTTGTGGCATAGATTCAACCCAGGAGCTGGAAACATTCCTCAGAGATTTTGTCCATATTGTCATGATGGCATCAAACAGTTGCTAGATATTCAGCTGCTGCGCATCCATGATGTGAATCTCCCTTTCCACCACATCCCAAAGGAGCTCTATTGGAATGAGATGTGGTGATTGTGGAGGCCATTTGAGCACAATGAAATCACTGTCAGGTTCAAGAAATCACTTTGAGATAATCTGAGCTTTCTGTCACCTGTGTTATCCTGCTGGAAGCAGCCATCAGAAGATGGGTGTACTGTGATCATTAAGGGATAGACAGGGTCAACAACAATACTCAGGTGGACTGCGGTGTTTAAATAATTCTCTGTTGGTAGCAAAGGGTGCAGGAAAATATCCCTCCACATCATCACACCAGCAGCAGCCCAAACTATTGATATAAGCCCGGATGGATTCATGGTCTTATTTTGTTTATGCCAAATTCTCACTCTATGCTCTGAATGTTACTGCAGAAATCAAGACTGGGAAATGTTTTTCCAATTTTCCATTGTGCAATTCCAGTGAGCTTGTTTGAACTGTAGCCCCAGTTTCTTGTTCTTCGGTGATAGGAGTGGCACCCAGTGTGGTCCCGTCTGCTTCAAGGTTCAATGTGTCATTTGTTCAGAGATGGTCTTTTGTATACCTTGGTTGTAAAAAAATGGCTATTTAAGTTACTTTTTTCATCCTATCAGCTCAAAGCAGTTTGGTCATTGTCCTCTAACTTTTGGCATCAACCAGGAATTTTCACCCAGAGAACTGCAGCTCACTGGATATTTTCTTTTTTTTTTTAAACCATTCTCTGTAAACTCTAGAGATGGTTGTGTGTTAAATCCCAGTAGATCAGCACTTTCTGACATATTCAGACCAGCCCATCTGGTATTATGCCAGATTCAAAGTCAATTAAGTCATCCTTTATGCTCCATTCTGATTCTCAATTTGAACTTCAGGAGGCCGTCTTGACCACATGCCTAAATGCACTTTTTAATGCAGTTTCAGTGTCAATGTGATTGATTGCTTAGATAACAAGCAGTTGAATAGGTGTGCCTAAAAAGTGTTGAGTGACTTCTTCGATTGTGTTTTACAAATCCTTTTGCTCTTGTCGTTTTTTTGGAGTTATTCATAAAAATGTGCCTATTCTTTTGAAATTGCACATAAAGGGAAAATTTGGATGCAATTTCTGTTGGGAACTGGATGAAGAGAAAGGTAAAGAAAGGGGTAGAAGAGTGGAGAGTGGAGAGCAAGATAGCTGGGTGGGGCCAATAGTGCTGAGTGAGACTGATCTCTGTTCATTCTCTTGGCTGGCAGTCAGAGCTTGTACCCACTATAGGATCATGGTCAGGATGGCAGCACAGGCAGAGAGCTGGGCAGCGCTTGCCAGTGTGCCAGGGACAGAGGGCAATCCTATTGAGAAGCAGTGTGATGGACACAATGGGTGCGACAGACTTGCTGCATCAACAGGCTTTTTGCTGCTGTGGCTAGAAATAAACCATAAATACCCCCACTGGCATCCACCAACCGCTCACCAGGCCTCCACACAGATCCTCACTCAGTCACAGACAGAAAGGGCAAAGAAAAGAAAGAGGGAAGACGGAAAACGTGGCTTGTACGGGGTGCATTGAAGCACAAGCCATCAAGGTAAAGAAAAAAAAAGAAAAAGGGAAAAAGAACCAAGATAATTATTTTCCCTTTTTTTTGTTTTCTCTCAAGAACTTCTTCTGTGTGGATCCAGAGGGACTATTAGTGTGCTATTCTAACAGATACAAGTAAGATTTGTGTAAGCTAAACAAAAGTTTGCAGGTTACTTCCTGATTGATTTCTGAACAACAAGATTATGCTAATCTAAACTGTATTATGCAATCCAATCTTGCAGGAAAACCTTTTTCAAGTGCATAAAGTCAATAGCTCATATCTCATCATTTTTATTTGAATGTTTATTTTGTATATCAGGTGTATGTATTTAATCTGACACTAAGCAATGTGATTGTTGTGCTTTGTAGACTAAAAATGACAGACCAGCAGGGAACCCCAGACCAGCTGCCTGCAGAAAAGGGCCAAGGAGGGGCTGGAGCAACATATAAGGTACCAGATTTAACAAGAGGGACTTTTCTGTTAAACAAGCTCAAAAAGACCACGGGCTTATGGACTGCATCATTCAACTGCTCCACCTGTCCCTGTTTTGCAGCTGGTGGTTTTTGAGTATGAGAACTTTCGTGGAAAAAAGGTGGAGCTGTCTGGTGAATGTAAAGATGTGCTGGAGAAGACACAAAGGGTTGGTTCAGTCATTGTGGAGTCGGGACCGTGAGTGACTCAGTTACCCTTCCTTCATTTTCACTGCATGTAGATCCTATTTTGTAGCTGTTACCTTTGCTTTCAACAAATGTGTGCATTTATATGTCTTGCTTATTTTCCATGTTGTCAGATGGGTAGGGTTTGAGCGTCCAAGTTTTGCTGGAGAGCTGTTTGTGCTGGAGAAAGGAGAGTATCCTCGTTGGAGCACCTGGACCAACTGCCAGAGTAGCTACAGCCTGAGCTCCTTTAGGCCTCTGAAAGTGGTATGTACTTGAAATGAAATGAACCTCAGACATTTTGTGATTTTGCAAGGGTTGATGTTAAACATGTGGAAATATACTGTTTTCTGCAGGACAGTGCAGATCACAAGTTACATCTGTTTGAGAATGCTGGCTTTGAAGGCAGAAAAATGGAGATTGTTGATGATGATGTCCCCAGTCTGTGGGCTCATGGTTTCCAAGACCGTGTGGCCAGTGCTAAGGCTGTCAATGGAACGTAAGTTTCACCATTCTCAGTCTCTCACTACAATGATTTCCACTTATCAGAACTGAAGCCATGAAATGTAAGATAGAAGTGCATTTGTGCAAAATGATACTAAATTTGTGTAAAAATCACTGTCCCAGAAATGTGATACTGTTTCTCTTTCTCGTGAAGGTGGGTAGGATACATGTATCCAGGTTACAGAGGGCGCCAGTATGTGTTTGAGCAAGGAGACTTCAAGCACTGGAATGATTGGGGAGCCACTGCACCTCAGATCCAGTCCGTCCGACGTGTGCGGGACATGCAGTGGCATAAGAGAGGGTGCTATATTGCCCCTGCCCCCGCCCCTGCCCCAGCTCCTGGTCCAGCCCCAGCTCCAGCCCCTGGCCCTACACCACCCAATCCTAACCCTAATCCCAACCCCAAATCCCAAACTCAGCCCGAAGCTTAAACTCCCACCTCTGACACCTTCCACAGAAACTGGTGAATGCTGAAGGCAGCTGGCCAGTCCTTAGTCTCTCATTATTAAAGCTCTTTATTGGTTTAGGCTTTTGGAAAACTGGAACTGAAAAAATTAACCATGCATCTCTGTTGGAAATAAAAGTTTTGGCCCTGATTCTGGTTATTTGTAAATTATTCCATGCCATTTATTTTGCATAAATTAATACATGGGATTGGAGTGAGAGTGTTAAAACGATCTGTGCATTAGACAAACAACTTATAAGTATATTAAAATTAAGTAAACAATAATTCAGACCAGAAAGAAATAATTATCAACTATTAGTAATTGGCATTAGAAGGGTGCGTGATGTGAAAAAAAAAACTTTGTTTTTTTTGTGACACTAGAAATCCTTGCTACACTACCACTGATAACCTGATATTCTTTTTCAATTATTTAGTCACTGTCGACCTGATGTTTGGTTCTTCTGAGTCTTTGAATCTAGTCAGGCCCCGTTTCTTTTTAACTCTGGGGCATTGTAATTAATGCTCATAAAATTTTTGCTATTTTTATACATTTTTTTTTTTTTACTATTAGGCACTTGTTAGATTGTAAACTAACTGTGATATTCAGCCACTGTTTTGTTGATAAAAACACGATCAGCCCCCTCTTCAGAACCTTTCCCAGCGTTCCTTGGTGTGCTCAACTCTCATTGGTTAACAACTGCATTTATGCCCGCCCACATAAAATGGAACATCCAATCAGAACCAAGATTCATTCAGCAGGCTCGTGAGCTGGGCGGGCAACGCGCAAAATTTGAAAGTTGACCGGAAACAGGGTGGCTGTGTAGAAAATAGTGTGCTCTTAAGCACATAAATATGCCTATATAACTTAGAAAGAGTATAATAGCTACCTAAACGACTAGCTGGTGAGTAATTTCCTAACAGACCGCTTTAATTTTATTCATATGTCAAGAGTGTTTCGTCTTTAATGTTGTTTTATAAGCTAAGTTAGAAAGCGAACGTTACCCACCGTTAGCTTAGCGCGCTAAAGGGGGGCATGTTGTTGACACCAAGTGACAGCTTTTCCTTGGTCTGTAGGTATCAATATTTCGTTAATGCCCTGGATTTAAATCTCGACTTGCTACCTGCTTTTATGCTGTGAAGAGACCATGCTGAAGTTTAAATACGTGAGTCAGGGAAACCTGAAAACACCGTCTTCCTCTGCTGACCCTATCACTAGCCGCAGCTCACGACTCAACCAGCTGTTTCAGGTAAAGTAATGGATCAGTTTAGGTGTAGTTTCGATCTCTTAAAATTCAGTTTAAATACATCCCGAATAGCAGACTCCTGTGAATTCCACTTTTCTTGTTTGTGTATTGTTTTCAGGGACGACTGAGTCTGTGTGGGGAGCAGGGAGGATGCACTTTAGGTCGGGAAGAGTTTCTGGAGGCTTTGCTGCTTCTCTACCAAGAGTGCACTTCCCCAGAACTTATGAAGATACATCATGTGGCAAACTTCGTCAATAAATGTAAGCATACATTTTAAATATGAGCAAGATTTGTTTGTTTTATTTATCAGTCATATCCGTTTTAACAAAACCTGATTATATCATAAAGGTTTTACTTCAAATTTTGAAGCCATAAAGGGTGAAAAAGTTGTTTGTGCTGTGCTGAGCTGAGCTGTTCGTGCTTTTTGAAACAGTTTCTGAAGTTGTCTCGGAGCTGCGGGCCCTACAGCCCAGGCTTCAAGACTTTGACCTGCATGCAGTGGTGGGTCGGGGTCGTTTTGCTGAAGTCCGAGTTGTCCGGGAGAAGGCTACTGGAGGTGTTTGTGCACTTAAAGTCATGAAGAAGACAGTTTTACGCACTCAAGAAAATGTAAGTTTCGTCCTCTAAGAACTACATCGTACCAGAGAGTTTTGATATCCATGTCTGGGACACAAAAAGGAAATTTTGGTAGTTTTGCTATTTATTTGTTAATAGTTTTTTTTCCAGAAGGAAAACCAGAGGTGGGAGTAATAAAATAAATGTATGCTGGTTCCATTTAAAGTTGTGTGAAAAAGAAAGTTTTAAGGATTCCACTGTAGCAGTCTTGTGCACTTAACAGTTTTGTAGCTTTACAACGTTGCTTCTGTTTGCAGAGGTTTGTGAAAATTTGTTTATGCACAGCAAATAAATGTCTGGGTTCCTCTAGACACTTCAGTCTAGTTGAGGACTGGACCATTGCAACACCTTGATTCTTTTCTTTTTTAGTCATTCGGTTGTAGATTTGTTGCTTTGCTTGGTGTCATTGTTACGTTACATGACCTAGTTTGGGTGTAGCTTTAGCTTTTGGACAGATGTCCTTACTCTCAATCGTCAATACTTTGGCATACAGAGGAGTTCATAGCTACTTCCCACTGCACGCACCCCAGGTACTGTGGGTGAAATAAAAGCCCAAATCATCAGCCTCTAGAACTCCATTTGAGGCATTTTTGTTGATATGCTGTCTTTGATGTTCACCAGTTGTGGTGCTGTGCATTATAGCCAAGCATGTCCACTTTCGTCTTGTCTGTCTGAAGGATATTGCTCTTGAAATCTTGTGGTTTGTTCAGATTCAACTTTGCAAACCTAAACTGAGCTACCATCTTCTTTTTAGATGGGCATTTTCAAATAAGACATACTTCTTCACTCTTTTTTTTTAGTTGTGTTGTTACAAACTTTAACATGTTAACTCGAGCCTGAGATGTAGCCCTTTTGTTTTGTTTTTTGAAATTTCTTTGAATATTGGGCCATCTGACCTTTGGATTACTTTGTTGAACTTGTTTTTGCAGAGGTGGTCACATTTGCTGGTGATCAGCAGCATCTGCCTGCTACTTACCCTCTTAATTCCTACACAGTAAGGGTGTACTTCACTGAAAAAAACGTTCTTTTTCTCAAGACTGTAGCTTTTGTTTCAGGATTTCTTTGAATACACTGTCATAGATTAGTGGAACAAATGCCCATTATTAATGTTTAATTAATGTTTATAATACCACTTGTGGTTTGCTCACTACCACAAGTGGAAACCCTATAAAACGGGTAGATTTAGAGTCCGTCTAATGGGAGTGGAAAGGTTCATGTACTTGAGATGGATTTCTGTCAGAATGAAATTCACTGAGAACAATCATGTAATAATAGCATTTATTGAAAAGTATTTATTTAATTATTTTAACACAGAGACAACTATTCACTCTCATATTCAGACCGATGAGCAATTTAGAAACACCAGTTAACCTGGATGCATGGGATAATTATTTTATCTTTTTTTTGTTTTGTTATAATAGTCCTCTAATAAAATGATTTCCTCAGGAGTATTGAAGTGTATAAAGAATAAGGGGCTTGAATTTTTCACTTTCACATTTACTACACAAGTACTGTTAACTGTGTCTCAGCTACTTGGTGTTTCAAATTTGTACTCCTAAAAAAGTCCACTGGAGAGTGCTGTAGGGCTAAGCACAACAAATGTCACTTGGATCCAATATTTCACAGCTGTGCTCTCTGGCATATGACTAATCGGACAGATCTCCGTCAGAATAGTACATGAGCTGTGACACAAAGGGAGCTGAAGAATGAACAGTTTTAATGAACAAGAAATGTCTTCTTCGTGCCACCTGTGACAGTTTAGTGTAATTTAGTCTCATCTGTCGCTTATAAAAAGAGGGAACAAGAACTGAAGCTAGACGAGAAAGGCAAGAATTCTAATCACCAGAAAAAGTAGATTTTTTTCACAGTTTTATCTGAAATAAAATGCAATTAAATTTAACCCACATTCAGTTTCTTAATATGGAAGTTTCTGTGTTTCAGGCACATCTGTTTATATGGCCATTATACTAATCACAGTGTATATTTGTATTGCTTACATTTCAAACAGTATAACTGCTCATTGCTCACCTTCTAACTCTTCAAAGGTGATTTTTCATGAAGAGGAGCGGAGGATCTTGGCTCTGAACAGTAGTCCCTGGATCCCACAGCTGCTGTATGCCTTCCAGGATAAAGATGATGTTTACCTGGTGAGACTGCGGCACATGTTTCTTTTTTTTCTTTTTTATCTTAATGATGAATTGAAATGACTAGTTTGCTAATTTTTTCTGAATCAAAAGAATATTTTAAGGATCTTTTGTAACACACAGAGAAAATGGCACACACACAACATACTGTACTTACTAATACAATATTTGTGCTATATTTGATGTATAAAGCAAAGGCCTTGTATTTTGTAGTGTAGGCCTCGATGTAGTGTTAGTCCCAGTGTTACAAAATAGTACTGACCGTATAGTGACTGGTCATAGTAGATAGCTGCCCTTCCCTAAGCCTGGTTCTGCCTGAGGTGTCTTCCTGTTAAAAGTGAGTTTTTCCTTCCTACTGTTCCATAGTGTTTGCTCAGAGGGGGTTGTTTGACTGTTGGGGGGTTTCTGTATATATATATAGTAGTGTCTTTACCTTGCAATATAAAGGCCCTTGAGGCAACTCCTGTTGTGATTTGGTGCTATGAAACAAAAAATTGAGTTGGTATGACATATTAGCTTTCACTCAAAGTATCATAAGCACACTGTGTATTCCCCCAAACTCTAAAATTATAATGTGGGGAAAATGGCTAGACTCAGAAGTAAAACAAACACCCACACTATACATGAACCCTAGAAATACAATCATCAAAATTTGCCTATTGTTACCTGCTTTCTATCTTTGATTTTCAAAATTTGACCAACAAAACTGGCAGTCACTCAAAGTGGCATGTGAAGGAGGAATTATAAAATGACCAATCTGTTTGTACAAGAAAAATATTTTGTAGCAGGGGAAAAAAGGTTTCATCCTTAAGTCGTTATTTTTGCCATCAGTACGTTCCACAGTGACCAGGATTTTTTCATGATAAATCACATCATTCATTACTGACTCCTCCTGTGGCTTTTTAGATGCTGTGCTTGGTTTTAGTTTTTCTTGAAATTAAAAGCTTACTGCAACTAACAAAACAGTATCACATTTTTTTAAGCTATCACTGTGAAAAATAAGGAGGGAAATCAGAAACTAAACTTACTGTTTACCATTTAAAACACTCAGTGAATGTATACTCTTTATGCTGCATTATTGTATGAGTAACTAATTAAAGGGGGAAACGTATCCCTTTTAATAATGCAATCTTAGCACTTTGTCAGTTACAGTTAGCTGTTAAACTTACAATGAATCTGTATTTTTCCTTATGATCAAGGCTGTCTTAGGTAGTAGGAAAGAGTGCAGTCAGTTTCTTGTGCAGCTGGGCCTTATATTTTATCCTGCCCTTTTTGTTTTCTTTCTCTCACCATCTATATATGTTCCTTTATGTCCCCTGCATATCTGTTTCAATTCTTCCTCTTTTTTTCTCTCCCCCTCTGTCTCTCTGCTCCTTAACTGAGCATGGAGGAAAATACAAAGCATCCATCTTTATCCGTGTGTCAGAGAGGCACCCAGTCTCCCTGTTGCTAGGTAACACTGGAGAATGCTCCTGTTCATTGAGACTCGCTGACCATTCATGTGCATGGGCTTTGCCTGTTTATGGCTGTATGGCTTTAAACATATAGCTCAAATCAACTTGGCACAGCACCTTTTATTTCAGTGTGCAGACAGCAGGAAAAAAAAAAGAATTTTAGGCAACGTTAACCAAGGCTGATTTATTTTTCCAAACTTTCAAAACTACATGTCTTCAAATGGGCTATGTTATGGTTGCAGTATGTTGCTTTGAGTTAAATGTGTCTTCTTTCATCCTATGATCATTCATTCTAGGCTACACTGGGATTATGCATTTATTCTTGACATATTTTTAGCAATTGAACAGGAATACTTTGACTGCAGTATCATAGATAAATCAGCAATAGTACCCAGTGTTATATAACTGAATCTATAATGAGGAGAACCACCCTATAAGCTTATGCGGAGCAGAGCTTTGATGTAAGCTCAGACACATGGCCCTACACTTGTTGTTTTGTTTTTCCTTCTAAATATAGACACATTTAGAGGCGTTCTTAAAGCTTTTACAGCCTTCAACAACAACACACAATCCTTCAAATGCTATGTACTGGTTATAGTCTTATCCTGCCAGTTCCTCACTTTAAACACATATGCTTTCAGGCGATGGAGTACTTGCCAGGCGGTGACCTGATGTCTCTCCTAAACCGATATGAGGATCAGTTTGATGAGTCCATGGCTCGATTTTATTTGGCTGAGCTGGTAGAGGCCATTCATGCTGTCCACCAGTTGGGCTACGTCCACAGGTAAAATACCCGCTATGAAATCCAACTTGTTATTGATAGAGGATTAGCCAAGTAAGACTTAACAGTAAAACATGATCAATGAAGGAGTGGCAGTGTTCCCGTAGAATGGGTTTCTCGACTTCCAGGTCTATATTAAAAATGTTTTTCTTTCGTTTTCATTGAAAAGGCCACAATAACCAGATCCTGTACATGAGAATTGTTATCGCTTTAACTAATTTAATGTACAGTGTGATGGCAAATGTTATAAAAATGCTGTGGAGTTTGCAAATGTCTCTGTTATGCTTGGAGCAGTAGAGCATTTTACAGTACTCAGACAACAAACAGCTCTGTAAAAGCCGTATCAAATTTCTACTAAACTATCCACTTACAGAGATGTCAAACCAGAGAATATTCTCATTGATCGGACTGGTCATATTAAGCTGGCTGACTTTGGATCAGCTGCCAGGCTGACTGCTAACAAAACGGTAAGTCGAATATAGGCTTTGCTATATGTATTAACTTCACTGGTCTTCACAATGACATTACAGAGTTTCTGTTATGTTTTCCCAGGTGGCCACTTCCACAGTGCCTGTCGGAACCCAGGACTTTCTTTCCCCTGAAGTCCTGACAGCCATGAATGGGGGTTCTAACAGCACCTATGGAGTTGAGTGTGATTGGTGGTCGCTTGGGGTCATTGCCTATGAGATGATTTATGCCCGGTCACCTTTTTCTGAAGCCACTTCGACCAAGACTATCTACAACATCCTTAACTTCCAGGTGCTGACATTGTCATTGTTTATGTATTCAATATCTATAACAGATCAGACACAAACGGTGTAATCAGTATTCCTGTTACGGTCAGTAATATATGCAGTCTAATTTAGGCAATATTTAATCAGTCTATGAAATATTTATTCAATTCTTGTTCAATTTTTTTTTTTTTGCCTACAGCGTTGCTTAAAGTTTCCAGAGGAGCCACGTACCAGTAAGCAGTTTGTAGACTTGGTACAGAGCTTACTTTGTGGTGCAAAGGAGCGACTGGGTTTCCAGGGACTCCACTGTCACTCTTTCTTCTCCAGCGTTGACTGGAACAACTTGCGACAAGGTGAGGAGATTCCTCTCCCTTGAGACTCCTCTGCAATCTTTTTAGTGGACGTGCTCAATTTCACTTGAAATGACATATTCTTGTTGTAATTGTGTTACAACACAGTTGATATATTACTAGTTGTCAAATTCTAATGCTTGGGTTTTTATTCTTTTATATATATATATATATATATATATATATATATATATATATATATATATATATATATATATATATATATATATGTATATGTGTGTGTGTGTGTATATAAAAACAAAACCCCACCCAACAGCATCTAGTCTACGTCTGTGTGTGTTCAGGGGGTGAGCTCATAGACAACAATAGTGTTGGTGTTGTCTATAGTAAAATAATGAGATTCTGTGCGCTGTTGGCAGTAAGCCATGGTTTTTTTTTTTTTGGTTTTTTTTTCCTGAGGAAGGGAAGGCAGACCGTTAAGATCTGCGACTCATCTGTTTCTCAACAGATGCAGCACGCATCGTTTACACAGGCAACACCAGACATGCTCTTTGTAGCGTTTGTTAAATGTTATTGTTGCCAGTGAGTTTCACAGTTTCCCCTGACTGGCCATTGGAAAACACACCCATAACACTCAAATTAATAGATAATTTCAGTGAAGCATGGTCACATTGAAGAGGCACATGCCTACAGTGCTACTGTAATTCACAAGTGTATCTGCAGGGGTGATTGGTGTTTGTTTTGGCTCTACCAAATAGGTATTTTCTGCAGATGACACCCCCCCATTATAAAGTAATTATATAACATTACTATGCCCATGGTTTCCTCTTAGCACTGATTTGTCTATGATAAAGTGTTTAGATTGATAGTTTTTCTTTATTTATTTTTCTCTTTGTTAATTGATTTTGTTTGAGTAGTAGCAAAAAAACCCCTCAAAATACATATTTGTACAAATGTCTGCATTAAAAATATCATCCTTGTTTATTCACAACTGAGCACGGATAGAGCTTTATGCATCAGCTTTGGGTCCAGCTGATTAGCTTGCTCTGCTGCAGTGAGAGAGTGAGTGAGCATGTGTGTATGAGAGAGCGCGAAAGAGAGGAGGGAGGGACAGAGGCAGCATGTGCATCAACGCGCGACTTACTGCTCTCTAGGCTCCCACCGCTCTCCGCTCTCTATTCCTCCTCCCTTCCTTTCTCTCCCCTTTCTCCTTGTGTTTTTTTATTTTTTTTTATTTTTATTTTTTTATTTTTATTTTTTTTACATTTTTTGTTTTTAAGTACCTTGTTCGTAGCGGCTTCCTTTTTCCCTTGCCCTTTCTCTTATTCCCACCTCTCATGCTCTTCCCCTGCAGTTCTCCCGCCTTTCGTTCCTGCGTTGCATGCTGAAGATGACACCTCTAATTTTGAGGAACCGGAGCAGGCAGCCCCCTGGCCAGCCTCAGCAGCCCAGCAAGGAGCTCTGCCGGCGGGCTTCCAGGGCCAGGATCTGCCTTTTCTAGGCTGGTTCTTCAGCAGAGCGTTGATACTGTTGGCCAAAACTGAGTAAGTGGTACCTGTTTACTAGTCATTGTTGGGATCATTCAAAGTAGACTAAAGCCTGTTTTTCCTTTAGACGATGCAGAGACCTTTTGCATGCACCTTTCTAATACCTTTTGTTGGTAAAGACCCCATGCTAGTATTGAATGCTGTTCTGCCATTAGTCTCCTCATTACCACGGCAACAATTTCCAGGTAGCCTTGTTTCAGGTGACCTAGCATGGTGCCCAGGGCAGTTGGTATTGTCCCTGTCATTAGTGTTGTGCCTGTTGGGGCCAAAAAGGGTTTGGCTATATGCTGTGTCAGACAAGGAATGAGAAAAGGGAGGGATCCCCCTGTTCTGTGGTGCTCTCTCCTACTGACTTCTTGTTTTTGTACCTTCAGATCACACGTAAGTGATCCAGTGCGCAGATAGATCAAATGAATGGCTCAGAGGATGTTAGCTGGTGTTATCTTGCCATCGACTGATTGGTATGCGACTGAGTGTGCCGATGAGGTTTGCTGAGAAGTGGAACCCCACACATAGACACACTCCCACCCTCACTGCTGTTATTGTGCCTTCTCTGTTACTGTGAAGCGTAATAGGCTCCTGACTTTTACGGCATGGGTTTTGGGACTGTAATTATACCTAATTGTGTTTGGCTTCTTAACCCCTGATAATAAAGCAAGAGGATGGGTTTTTGTTCTTGCAGCCCCATGCTAGTGCTCTCGCAGGTTAATGGTGCTGGAGACTGCAGATCATGACAGCAGCGGCAACAGAAATGGAGAAAAAGCATTAGCAGATTAGACTGGGAAAAAGGATGAGAGCTCAGATTGGGGGAGAGAATTATTTCTATGGTTACAACCGTGATGCTTTTTTTTGGGGGTTTTTTTTGTGTGTGTGTGTGGGGGGGTTTTTGTTGTTTTTTTTCCCCTGTCCCCACCCCCCATCTTTACCCGTCTCATCTCCTCCTGTTATTTCTCCCTCTTCTAATGTCTAAGTCGCCTTGCTGTTACACCATCAGTCATCTGTTCAAGGTTTTTAACAGAAGCCAGTCATTTTCTATGCTGCATTTGATTAAGAGGAGCTCAGTGTTCATAAAATGTGTCAGAATTGTGTTGCGTGTGTGGGAGCATGCATATCCGTGTACACATTATTCATTACAATGCCAAATAGGAAAGAGAAATGAACCTAGAGCCAGGCATAATGAAATGCTAATCATCTGTTTTGGGGGTTCCTGCTATTGTTTGTTTTTTCTTCTCCTTTTTGAACTTGTCTGTCTCACTCCTCATTAGTAAAAACTTAACAGCAAAATCCTCTTAAAAACTTGCCTCAAATTTATAAGAAGCTGTCTGTGGTATAGTGTCGGAAAATCACACTAAACACCCATAAAAAATGACATTGTTAGGATTTTTGGCTGGATTAAGGAAATTCTGAGATGGTTAATACAACATGCGCAGTATTTACAGTTTATAAATATCTGTTTTTGCCTGTTTGGAGCTGGACATAAAACGGTGTTATTAGGTCAGTCTGTCTGGTCAGGCATCCAACGTCGTGCCAAATATCTACCGATACTGGGTAAAGGTATATGGGTGCCCATTGTTCCTTCGTTGGCGTCAAATGTAATCCTGTAATATAGGCTATGATTTTTGTCTTACAAGGTACCTTGGCAACACACACACACACACACACACACACACACACACACACACACACACACACACACACACACACACACACACACACATTAGTGTGTGTGTTATTTTATTTTAAGCACAAATTGAAAAAATAAATTGTTATTGGGAATTTTGCATGTCCTACAAAAGATTTCCCCAGAGGTTGCCTTGTTTTCATCACACTGCTTGTTAGTATTACGTGTGTTTGTTTCTTCCTTCAGTGTACATGACTGTTATCCATCCTTTTGCGTACCTGATGAGTGCTGCTAAGCCTTTTAACTTTCTTTGTGTCATTGTCTTTCTGAGTCTCTTCAATAATGCAGTTTGCACTGGTTACTCATTTCTTTTTCCTCCACAGTTCAAAAACATGACAGCTCTCCCATTCCTCAGTGGAAAGAGTGGTCTAACATTTTCTCTCTTTTAAATACTTAAATTCTTCATGGCCACATTATGTTTAACGTTATTAAAGTATTACCTATGCTTCCTGAAACTCAAGCAAAAATCTCCAGCTAATTTCTTAAATGGCCACATTATCTGTACAAAAACCCACCCACCCCCCATCTCCCACTTGAATTTTGATGTCTAACATCAATTTTTAATTGGCATCTGGCTGAAATGCTTCTGTTTAATCTAGAGGCCTGTGAAAAACAACTGCCTAGGGTGTTGCTGTTTTTGTTTCAGCAGTACAAGGTGTGTGTGTGTGTGTGTGTGTGTGTGTGTGTGTGTGTACACACTTTTCTGTATATTGTATATATGGTGTGTGTGTGTGTGTTTCAGGGGGATGCTTCTCGGTGCAGAGAGGCAAAGGGAGCAGTGCTTGCTTTTCTGATTATTTTTAACACTGTGACTCAGTCTGAGTCAACTTTATTAAAGATCCTTCTGCAGTGTTTGTGAACTCATTCATACAGATTCATTCATTTATTTAGAGGACCTCTATTCATAGTTGCCTTGTCTCTGGTCAGCAAAATGGGAAAAATTCACTTAGTGCTCTCGATTGCTGCAGAGAATGGAAACAAAATGGAACATTACCTTATACAAATAACAACAAAAAAAGAGTGTATTGTACTCACACTGAGTCTTCTGGAGACCAGCTCCACGCAACAGCATATCCCAAATTCTCCTGTCAAATTATTTTGTCAGGCTAACGGCAAACATTCCCGGGTCTGCAGGTCCATTTTGTTCATGCCGTCTGTTTTGTCCTAATCATACTGCAGCAGAAAGAAGAAGAAGAAGGAAAAAAAATATATATATACATACACACACACACACACACACTCACACACTGGGGCAAAAAAGTATTTAGTCAGCCACCGATTGTGCAAGTTCCCCCACTTAAAATGATGACAGAGGTCAGTAATTTGCACCAGAGGTACACTTCAACTGTGAGAGACAGAATGTGAAAAAAAAAAATCCATGAATTCACATGGTAGGATTTGTAAAGAATTTATTCGTAAATTAGGGTGGAAAATAAGTATTTGGTCACCTCAAACAAGGAAAATCTCTGGCTCTCACAGACCTGTAACGTCTTCTGTAAGAAGCTTTTCTGTCCCCCACTCGTTACCTGTATGAATGGCACCTGTTTGAACTCATCATCTGTATAAAAGACACCTGTCCACAGCCTCAAACAGTCAGACTCCAAACTCCGCCATGGCCAAGACCAAAGAGCTTTCGAAGGACACCAGGAAAAGTATTGTAGACCTGCACCAGACTGGGAAGAGTGAATCTACAATAGGCAAGCAGCTTGGTGTGAAAAAATCAACTGTGGGAGCAATCATCAGAAAATGGAAGACATACAAGACCACTGATAATCTCCCTCGATCTGGGGCTCCACGCAAGATCTCATCCCGTGGGGTCAAAATGATCATGAGAACGGTGAGCAAAGATCCCAGAACCACACGGGGGGACCTGGTGAATGACCTGCAGAGAGCTGGGACCAAAGTAACAAAGGTCACCATCAGTAACACACTACAACGGCAGGGAATCAAATCCCGCAGTGCCAGACGTGTTCCGCTGCTGAAGCCAGTGCATGTCCAGGCCCGTCTGAAGTTTGCCAGAGAGCACATGGATGATACAGCAGAGGATTGGGAGAATGTCATGTGGTCAGATGAAACCAAAGTAGAACTTTTTGGTATAAACTCAACTCGTCGTGTTTGGAGGAAGAAGAATACTGAGTTGCATCCCAAGAACACCATACCTACTGTGAAGCATGGGGGTGGAAACATCATGCTATGGGGCTGTTTTTCTGCCAAGGGGACAGGACGACTGATCCGTGTTAAGGACAGAATGAATGGGGCCATGTATCGTGAGATTTTGAGCCAAAACCTCCTTCCATCAGTGAGAACTTTGAAGATGAAACGAGGCTGGGTCTTCCAACATGACAATGATCCAAAACACACCGCCCGGGCAACAAAGGAGTGGCTCCGTAAGAAGCATTTGAAAGTCCTGGAGTGGCCTAGCCAGTCTCCAGACCTCAACCCCATAGAAAATCTGTGGCGGGAGTTGAAAGTCCGTGTTGCTCGGCGACAGCCCCAAAACATCACTGCTCTCGAGAAGATCTGCATGGAGGAATGGGCCAAAATACCAGCTACTGTGTGTGCAAACCTGGTAAAGACCTATAGTAAACGTTTGACCTCTGTTATTGCCAACAAAGGTTATGTTACAAAGTATTGAGTTGTATTTTTGTTATTGACCAAATACTTATTTTCCACCCTGATTTACGAATAAATTCTTTACAAATCCTACCATGTGGATTCATGGATTTTTTTTTTCACATTCTGTCTCTCACAGTTGAAGTGTACCTCTGGTGCAAAGTACTGACCTCTGTCATCATTTTAAGTGGGGGAACTTGCACAATCGGTGGCTGACTAAATACTTTTTTGCCCCAGTGTATATGTATGTATATTATATTATATATATATATATATATATATATATTATATATTGCTCTGCATAAAAATTGCTCAGCTGTTCTGTTGTCAAAAGAATAATTGTCATTACTAGATATTCTTCATTCGCCAACTCCAAAGGGAAGGTTGAGTCAGCTTTTATGCTCCTGGTTTCTGTTACTCGTTTATGAAGTGTGGGTGTTGTGTCTGCGTTTTGACCGACTTCATTACAGATACAATGACTGTAGGCCTTGCTGTTATGTGTTGTGTCCTTATGTGGCAATATAAGACTGCCAGCCGAGTCCCATTCTTGTTCATTAGTCTGACTGATTATTCGAATCATTGGTTGCATTTTTAATTAATTTTTTTTTTTTTTTTTTTTTTTTTTTTTTGTCATAGTTTGTTGCACAAAAGGAAGATTTTCGAAGCATTTTGTGCTCTCTGGTCTGTTGATTATAAAGAGGTTGACAGGAACTCGCTCGCCAGAGAGAAAACATTGCCCCTAGTTAGAGTGGATATGTCTCTGTGTTTAAATAAAAATTATTGCAATGCACATTTCAAATTATGTGCGCCAGTTTGATTGTTGAAATATTAATGTTTCAAGAATTTCTGTAAATGTTGTTGCCCCAGGTCAGTGTCTGCAGGCCTCAACTCTCCTGCTAAGACCAACTCAATGGAAAAGAAACTGCACCTTAAAAGCAAAGAATTACAAGAAACTCAAGACAAATGTCACAAGGTGAGCATTTACAGCCTGTTTTGGCTCTCATTCTTTGTTTTGTTTTTTTACAAACCTTTGTTAACAAAGCTTTCAGCTTTAACGTAATTTAGTAAATCCACAGTATATTTTGTCTTCTGTCTCTGTTATTTTGGCAAACTCAAAATGCTCCTTTGATAAGCAAATAAATAACATTAACATATTCTGGAAAGAAGGCTTTTTATTTTTAGACAAACTGTGAAATTGGACTTCCATAGTTTGAAACTTTGTTTTGAGCAACATCACTTCATTATTCTGGATTTTATTAGCAGATTTCTTGTGTTTATTCTGGCTGACTGGCCTAACACAGATCAAGGAAGCGTCTGTTGGTGCTGTTATGAGCCAAGTTCATTTTGTAGTGTGAAAAACATAGCAGCTTACTCGTTTTAAAGCATTCTTGGTTGGCCATTTGTTAGAAAAATAATTTACAGCTAATGGACCCCTTATTTATAGTGAAGTAAATAGCCACTTTAAGTACCTTATGCTTCTGACGCAGGCAGAAGACAGCTGGGACACAAACCAGCAATGTTAATCAACCTTCAGGTGAAGATTTTAAATAAGTGATGTTTTCACTGCTGTGTTCAGATGGAGCAGGAAATCTCCAGGTTCCAGCGTAAGATGACTGACCTGGAGTCAGTGCTCCACCAGAAGGATGTGGAGCTGAAGGCCTCTGAGACTCAGCGGAGTATCCTGGAGCAAGACCTTGCCACCTACATTACTGAGTGCAGCGTGAGTCATACTGTACTACCAGCATGTCCATTTGTGTTTTATTGAATTAACCTCTTCTACCCTGGAGGCTTTCCATCTGTTATAAAAATGCATCTACCATTTCATGAAGACTGCAAGTGTAGTACAATCACTGAGGCATACAATAATGACTTAAGCATGACAATGCTATATGGGTTTAAGTTCTGTTGTACTAAGTATGGTAGAGTTGCAGTTGGCAACTTTTAGAACAGGTTAAACAAACAAAGTGTTTCCTTTCAAACTTGGGTTTTGATTTAGCAGAAATGTTGATGGCACTATTGGCCATAGTTTTTTTTGAAACTCCCTCTAGCCTTGTAATAAAAAAACTCTGTAAAAATTCCTGTTTAAGTGTCTGTTATACAACTTGAAGTTTTGCAGCTTTTACTGATGAAATTGTGGGTTGTTTTTTTCAATTGGAAATGTCAGACAGTAGCCTAGAGCTTAAGTAGTTGAAAAAAAAAGAAGGGTAGAATACTGTAAACTAACTTATTTTATTTTATTTTCTAAATCTTAGTGCACTTTGTGTTAGTCTGAAACACGTATTTGTTTGCAGAGCCTAAAGCGAAGCTTGGAGGAGGCACGAGTGGAAGTCTCTAGAGAGGATGACAAGGCCATGCAGCTGCTGCACGACATACGCGAACAGAGCAACAAGCTGCAAGAAATTAAGGAGCAAGTATGTAAATTTTCTCATTTAAATGATTCTGAATCCTCCTCCTCATCATGATAATGATGTGGGGCAGATGAAGAATTATTTCATGGACACTTCATGGTATTTATAATAAAACAGTCTAGTGAAATGGGGAAAAATGCCTTTAAACTGCATATGCATACTGTTTTTTGTTTTTTGGGGAAATTATTTGACACGGTGTTGTTTGTACCGTTGTAACTGATAGTGCAGTCCTTGAAAAAGGGATGAGATTACTTTTCCTCTCAGTGTGTCCCTGTCACACAGGGAGGGCTTTCCCTCTAAGGACTCCCTTGTCCTTAGCGCTCAAAGGTCATTCCTGCAGATGGCATAACTGCAAGGTACAAAAGTGGCGACTTGATCATTAATCTACAGATTCATTGACCCTTTAATTAGGGAGATGATACACAGTGTTTACACTTTTTAATATAAATTCATGATTTTAATTGAAAATTATAAATTGAACTGAGGTGAAAATTAAATCTGTACAAAAGAATTTTCGTTCTACCCAACTGAGGAGCTGGATCTGGTCATTATTTAGCTTGCATAACATGTGGTTGCTTTTACAGTAAATTTTATGTTTAATTTAATTAATTGTGTTAACCACTCTGTGCTTATTAACGTCAGGAGTACCATGCCCAGCTGGAGGAGATGCAGGTGACCATCAGGCAGCTGGAGGAGGATCTCTCCGCTGCCCGACGTCGCAGCGACCTCTATGAAGCTGAACTTAGAGACTCGAGACAAACAAGTGAGGAGCTCAAAAGAAAAGCTGTGGAATACCAACAAAGGATCCAGAAGGTATGTAAATGTGTATATGTTTTCACCATATATGTTTATAGTTCATGTCATGTCTAAATCTAAATTGAACCAAATAACAGGAACACTTTGTGCTTTGTATTTTTGATCTGCTCTAAAAAGCAAAGCACAAACCTGTTAAGAGGGATTGGAATGAAACTACAAGTTGCACAACTCATAAATTATGAACATGACTGTGTCACTTTACAGAGAAGATGATTTCTGTTTTGGCTTTTGATCATAAAATACAGTTGGATTCAAGTGAACTGCATTTCCTAGTTTGGGGGCATTTTACTTGGATATCAAGAGTTTAATATTTGACAGTTTTGTTGATGATAAAAACTATTAGTCTCATTTGAATCGGTACAGTCGTGTGGTTTGGAAGGGCCCAGAATGCCTCCCTTTGGAAGTGATCTGGGCATGGCAGACTGTGAGGAGATCCCAGAGCAGACCCAGGGTGCACTGCTGTAGTGATTACATCTCCCTGCTGACCTAAAAACAGGGGAGGGATCCTTCAGAAGAAAAAATGTGTGAAAAGTGCTTTCTCTGCTGCTGTCCTTACCCTCTTGCAGAATAAATGAATGATAATATGCATACTATAAATCAGAGAAAGGGCCTCATACACTTTATTGTAGGATATTGCAGTAAATATCAAATAGGTTTTTATTCATTCTCTTTCCATCATTAGTAATTTCTGGATCCAAGCTGTTTTTACTCATGTGAATCAAATATTTCAGGATGAATTTATGCTCAATTCTTATCATATTGTTAATGTTTTTAGGCAAAAGAGCAGGGAAAAGCTGAAGTGGAGGAGCTTCTCTCCAAACTTGAAAAGGTTTTCTTCCTTTTTCAAAAATGTGTACAGAGCTTACAGAACTGTATTTACCCCAAAGTTTGATTTTTTTTTTCACTTTCTAAATTGTTTTTTATTCCCTTAAGACAAACTCTGAGCAGCAGGTGAAGATTCAGGAGCTCCAAGACAAACTGTCCAAGGTAGGTTTTTTCACAACTGTCTTTCATTGGGTTTTGTGTTGCTTGTTTTTTTACCTACATTTAAATTACTAAAGACTTTGGATTTTGTAATCTTTCCTATTTATCTGAAAAAGGAAAAAACAACAACAAAAAAGACCACTATTATATGTGTATGTATCCAGGATGAAGCTGTGCAGCCATTTCTGCTGTTGTTCCTTATTTATTCAGCAGAATTGCTTTTGTTTTTTGTCTTTTTTTTGGTTTGTTATGTTTTCTCTTTGTCCTAGTGGGCAGAAATTGCACAAGCATATCAATATGTTTGTCTGGGGATCTACTAACAACCTTTGACCTCCTGATTTTTCCCCAGGCAGTGAAAGCGAGCACAGAAGCCACAGAGCTGCTGCAGAATGTTCGGCAGGCCAAAGAGCGGCTGGAACGAGATCTGGAGCGCCTGAAAGGCAAAACCGACTCTAGTGACACTTTAAAACGTCGTCTTAGGGAGACGGAGGTACCAGACTGACCTGCTAATGCTAATGCTTTCTAGTCCTATGTTAAATAACCTTTTTGACAGTTGGACTACCCTACAATTTTCTGTGTAATTAGCCTTGCTACGTTTTTGCTGTGTAAGCAGGAGGGCAGGAAGACACTTGAGAATCAGGTAAAAAGGCTGGAGATGGTTGAGCGTCGGGAAAATAAGCTGAAGGATGACATTCAGACCAAATCCCAACAGATTCAGCAGATGGCTGAAAAGATCCTGGTGAGAGCTACAGATAAGACTTGCTAATACTCTCCATCACTCCACCCCTAACTTCACCCCACTGCCTACTCAACCAGCCCTCTGTCCATTTATCCTCAACAGATATCGGAGAACATACATGTACACACTACATACTCTTCACTTAGATAGCTGAGCCATCACAAATGGCTACTAGTCATCCAGTATTGGTACATAAATAGGCTTTAACATATTCATGATTTTACCAGTGTCAGCATGAGCAGGCATCACTGCAGTCGACTTGTGGATTTCCAGCTTTTCCATGCAAGTTTCTTTTGTAATGTTTTTGGTGCAGTAGAGCATTTTGCCTAGTTTTTAATTCATCTGCTTCATCTGTGTTTTAGCTTTTTTTTTTCTTTGTATGTAATACAGAATTTGTGTGTATATGCCTATAAATTATTATTTTTGTTAAAATGTAGTTGTTGTTTTTTTATCTGTGGCCATCATGTTAGATTTATCCATTTACAACTGTAATTTGTCCAGGAACTGGAGGAAAACTTGAGGGATGCCCAGTCAACTGCCCAGAGGATGGAAACGCAACTGGTTCAAAAGGAAAGGCTTTATGAAGACAAGATCAAAGTGAGTCAGCTTAATGTTTCTCAGACTGTTGTAGATATTTTAAAGAAATATTAGCATATATGTTTGCTCCAGTCAGTTTTAGTCAGTCCTGACATTTCAAATAAGTGTAGCTTTGGATTAAATCAGAGCTGTCACATGTCTTACGGTGAGATGTGACACCACACTAATTAATATTTCCACGTCAGGTTATAAATTTACAACCATATCATTGAATGACTGCTTCACATGGGAGGCTGGAATCTAAATAGCAATGTGTCAAATTAAAACGGGATTTATTCACTGGTTCTCGCTCATCAAGGTTCTTGAGGCCCAGATGAAAGCAGACCTGGCTGACAAGGAGAGCCTTGAGGCCAGAAGGGCGCAGCAGGAGGAGGAGTCAAGGGAGAACTGTAAACTCATCAGTGAACAGAAAGCAGTAAGGCAACAAAACCTCATATCATCTCAGGCATTTGCTGTAAATTTTATACTCAGGTTGACACAAAGCCATATTTAAAACGAGTAAAGGTAACTTTAACTTTTGTGATATTAAAAGAAAAACAATATATGCAATTTATCGGCTGCTTAAAGTATTTTATTCCCTTTTACATATACTAAGCATTCCCAATCTAATCTCATTGGGTATAGACTGTCTCTTATGCATTTATTTTAAGGATTAGACAAATATAATTTTTTGTTTTACACCATAATTTGTTATAGTACTATAGTAGTGATTTTTTTGTTTTGTTTTGAAATGTACAGGTTAAAAAGACAGATTAAATTAGAGTATCCTTCATGTTGCACTATAAAGGCTGGGCTCAAGTTCTAATCTGGTTAATATGGTAGACTTGAGGCAGTTAAGAAGCTTTTAGAGGTAGTCATCTGACATTGACAGTAGACGACTCAGGCAACACCTTAATAGTCTCTAATAGGATTTTTCTGAAGTAAAAGGTTTTTCTACCTTTAAAAAAAATGTGAATGTCCCATATTCTAGCCCGAATCTGGTTATCAGTCAGTGGAGAATATATCCTTGTGTTGGGATGTGATCTACAGCATGTTTTTGCACTTTCTTCTTTCCCAAAGACCATTAATGCTATGGATTCAAAGATGAAGAACCTGGAGCAGCGCATCGCCGAGTTGTCAGAGGCTAACAAGCTGGCTGCTAACAGCAGCATCTACACCCAGAAGAATATGTGAGTTAACTAGACCTTCTGCCCACACTGTGCTTTGATGAGTGTGTCCACACACATTGACTGCACTTACATCTTTGTGCAACATGGCTGATCTGTCCCCGCTGTGTGTATACAGTGTCATCTTTAAGATTAAGTACAGGAAATGCATTTTTCATGTAGTCTTAATAGAATATACAAACCTATTACCAAAGAAGTTAGTCTGCTCTACAAAAACAGAATTCAACAGCTTACTAACCATTTGAATGCTATTTAATTCAAAATGGTACAAAGATGACTTTAAACGCTAAAATATTTTCTTAGTTTCAATTATATACCAGTTACATATTTCAAATAACATACTGATATTAAGTAGCAGTAGGTAATAACTAAGTACAATACAAGCAATGCCAGAGTCTTTAGAAGGTAAAAAGTGAACAGAAAGAGCAAATTAATCAGCAATTCTCAATATAATGTCATCTACAATACATAATATTTTTAGATAATCCTGAGGAATTTCTCTATGCAGGCATCAACACTGAAATAAACATTATAGTTGTGAAACTAAGCTAAGGAGGACTTCAAATAAGCTTTTTAATCCATGAATGCACATTACAACTTTACCATTTGTTTGGAAAAGTAAATGCATATAAACAAGAAGCACTGCTTTTGGGTGTAAAATGGCAAGAATAATAACCATGCACGCTTTATTCTACTTAAGAGGAAAGATAAAGTTTTGGAGCAACATACAATGCCAGATTACATCTTTTTAAGGGAAGGCCTTGCTAACTTCAGCAAGAACATGGCAAACTACATTTTGTGTGCATTACTGCAGCATAGCTCTGCCATAAAATTATAAAACTCTGGCCTGCCTGCGCTTTTGCCTGCAGCGTGAATGGAATATTTTCCTGCACTGTGTTGTTGCAGCACGGGGGGAAAATATGCTTATTATATTATTAAATATGCTTCTCAGGTTCAACATTTGATAACTCGGCTTTGTAGTGTTTTCAAGGAAATATCAGGTTTACATTATTCACATTAATTTCAAATTTGAAAATAAAATGCAATTAATGTAAATAATGTGAAATTAATTTGCACATTTAATAGAATGAAAATGATTGCATTGTGCTTTTCTTTATATTTTATATCGTATCACGCTTGTTTAATACAATTAGAGATGCACAGACTCTAAATTTCTGTCTAATATTGATTTTTAAGATAATAATTAGTCTAATGGCAGGTACCGATGTTTTAAATTGCTGCACTGTTCATTTTGTATTAGTGCAATTAAATTGTTTACACATTAAGCTCCAACTTTTGTTTTACGAATATAAATTCAAAACAGGAGATATAATTGGCATTTGTTTGTATTTTTGTCAGGAAAGCCCAGGAAGAAATGATCTCAGAGCTTCGACAGCAAAAGTTTTATTTGGAGTCTCAGGCAGGCAAGCTTGAGGCCCAAAATGCCAAACTAGAGGAACATCTGGAGAAGATGAGTCAACAGGAGCAAACCAAGAGAACCCGGCTGCTGGAGCTGGAGAGCAGGCTGCGGGAGGTGAGGCAACAGGAGGCCGAGAGACAGTACAAAATCTGTTCAAGCTCAAGATTAACTAATTCACTTTAGCCGACACACAGTGTAGCCTTACTATCCACAAAAGGGATTAGGGCAGCTGATCAGCAAGCGAGCTCAGATGCTTTTCAGATAAACAGCTAATTAAAAACAGATCTGTAATGGCACTCTTTACAAAATTGCAGTTCTCTTCCTGTATTATCTCTGGAGCAGTGCTGTTTATTAGCTAACAACTGATAAAATCCTAAACCATAAGAAAATGTAGCAGGACCAGAAGTTCTGGCATGGACAGTCAACATTTTACCCTCAAACTGGATGACTGATAATTGCTTGCAAGCATTAAACTCAAGTTATACTCGTATGTATGTAATGTTTTCAGTCACTGAGAAGCGCACCCCTCAATTTCATGATGTCTTTATGAACCCATTGCAAATCTGCTCAATAAAAAGAAGTCCCGGCTTAATTTTGAGGAACACAATGCCCCCTTTCTTCTGAACGCTCTCACCCCCCAGTGTGCTTGTCTGTCGACGCTCCTGGTCGACAGCCTGCTGACTGGATGTCATATTCTACCTCCACACGGTCTTCGCTACTGAGACATGATACACAGATTGGCACTAATTGCTGGCCTCTCTGCACCCTCGCTTAAACACATACACACTGTCCTCACACACACAAATATGTACTTCAGTTGTGATCGGCCGTTCCATCTGTCAAACACTTATGAAACAGCTAAATGAACCCTTGTGTATTTTTCAGCAGACTGAATTTCTGTATTTGCCAGTAAGAAGTGCAGAACCTGAGATTAACTAAAAGTGCATATTCATTCCAGCAGTCTTTCATTAGTAGCACTCTGCTTTCCTAACAATGTGATTAAGGTTAAAGTTATGCTGAAAATGATATTCAAATACAAAGTGTTAAAGGTTCGATTTGTTCAATATCAACGCAGTATTCACACTAACCCTCTCTGTGTTGTAGATGGGCCTAGAACATGAAGAGGAGAAACTGGAGATTAAGAGGCAGGTGTCAGAGTTGACCCTGTCCCTCCAGGAGCGTGAGTCCCAAATCAGCAGCCTACAGGCTGCACGTCTTGCATTAGAGAGTCAGCTGCAGCAAGCTAAGACTGAGCTGGAAGAGACAACTGCTGAGGCTGAGGAGGAGATCACGGCCCTCAGGGTAAGACGAGCAAGAGGAAGCACACATGTATGCAATCACAGTCACCCAAAGTAATGGTGGTATTCACCATTTCCTATATATGGATAGAAGCCTGTATTATTAATACAATAATAACTTTTTTTTTATAGTGCTGTTAGTATGAATGGCATTCTTTACGATTACACATTATGCATACTCAGATTTGCTTGTATTTTTTCTTTTCATTTGCTCTTCTTCCAGAACCACAGAGACGATATTCAGCGGAAGTTTGATGCCTTAAGAGACAGTTGTTCAGTAAGTGATTCCACAGCCTTTTGTCTGTGCTTTCAGCAGCAGGAGATAAAATTCTTCAAAGGTTTCACAAGACCCTTGAATATATAGTGATTCATGTGTAGCTGCAAAAGATTGTTCTAATGTAACAATGTAGTCTACTGAATCAATCTTTGGCAGCAAAATGCAGCTTGCTGTGCAGAGCACTCTGTTAGCATTTTACTGGTGAATTGTTTTTGTTTTATTTTTTATAAAAGGTGCCATTATAGTTGTCACAAAGACAAAAATCTTTTTGATGCGCAGCTAACACATTACTTCAGTTACCTCTGAGTAGTGCTGAGACCACTTTAATTCAACTGTTAGGTAGCTTCCAATTTGTGCAGTTCTTTTTAAAAATGTACTGTAAATGTAAGATGAACATGTCCATCTATCGTCTTCAACAAATGATCTTATTTGTCATTAGTGGTGCAACGGATCATGGTTGATCCGTAATCCGAACCGATCCCTATCCACAGAAGAAAAGAGAGAAAAAAGAAAAAAAAAAAGTATGTGTATGGTGCGCGTGGTGGGTCTGACAAGCATAGTTATGGCCAGCGCTAGTGGTCCAAGTGGAGGAGCAGAGGAGTTTGCGGTATTTAAGCAGCCCTTTGCTGCCCAATCCGACCGGGCTAAAGCTATTACAAAAGCTATTGGGGTGTTTAGCTGCAGACGGGAGGCCGTATTCCGTTGTGCAAAACAAGGGGTTTAAACTGATAAACGTGCTTGAGCCATGCTATGATATCCCGTTGCGCGTCCACTTTAGTGGCAAGATCGTTCCAAGCATGTATGAGCAGCAAAAGTTTAAAGTTATGGCTGAACTGTCCCAGGCACCTTCTGTTGCCCTAACTACTACAAATGGGTGGACCTCCAGGGCAACGGAAAGCTACGTGACCGTGACAGCTCATTATATCACAGCGGAGTGCGATAAGTAAATGTGTTACTTATTAGGCATCACATGTTAAATTTTTGTCTTTTTTCTTTTTTGCTGATCCGAAAATTGATCCGATCCGTGACTTAAAATCTCCTAACCGTGAGATTTTTGATCCGTTGCACCACTATTTGTCATGGAGTTAAAATAGAAACAAATTCTTATTATGTTACATTTAAAGTGAAACAACAGTTTTGTGGTTCATATGTGCCAAAAACATGTTTCCTATTTCTCTGACTGGAAATGACTTGCTGTCACTGTACTCATTACACCTGTAAATTATACTCACTACAGCTGTGCTATTACAATCCCACTTCCAAAGAAGTTGTGATGATATAAATTAAAAACAGAATGCAAAGATTTGGAAATCTCATAAATTTTCTATTTTATTCCTAACAGAATATAGAAAACTTTAAATCTTTAAACTGTAACATTTTACTCTGTCATGAAATATTTGAGGGATGTTTTGAAACTAAATCAGTTAATTAAGTGGCAGCAGATTGGGTAGCAAGAGAAGCAGAGTTTTTCAGAAGATGGACAGAGATTCACCAATTTGCCAAAACTCGCACCTACAAATAATATAATATAAGAATCTTTAATTAGTATTGAACTATGAATATCTTGTCATCTATGGTGCATAATATCATCAAAATGTTCTGAGAATCTGGAGAAATTTCTGTGTGCAAGAGACAAGACTGAAGATAAAAATTTGATGCCTGTAATCTTTGTGCCATGAGGTAGCACTGCATTAGCAACAGATACAATTCCCTCCCAGAAATCTCTTCATGGACTCGGGAACATTTCTATAAATCACTGTCTATGATCACAGTTCACCGTGCCATCCACAAATGCAGGTTAAAGCTCTGTAACGCAAAGACGTCATATATGCACATGATCCAGAAACGCTGACGTCTTCTCTGGGCCAAAGTTCTTTTAAAATGCACTGAGGTTAAGTGGAAAGCTGTTCTGTGGTCAGATAAATCAAAATGTAAAATTCTTTTTGGGAAACATGGACTTCATGTCCTTTTGACTAAAGAGGAGAGGAACCATCTGGCTTGTTACCAGCGCTCAGTTCAAAAGGCTGCAGCTCTAATGGAATGAGAGTGCATCAGTGCTTGTAGAATTGGCACCATGCACATCTAGAAAGACACCTTCAGTACTGACAGGTGTATACAGGTTTTAGAAAATATATATGCTCCTATCCAGTCAATATCTTTTCCAGGGAAGGGCTTGCATATTTCAGCAAGACGATGCTAAACTGCATACTGCACATATTACAGAGTCGAGTTCTAAACTTCACCAATTGAAAACATTTTGAACATCATGAAATGAAAAAAATTGGAGTTAGAATTATTACAACACAGCCAGTTTTGTGCATAAAGCCTTAAAATGTGTTCTTGTTTGCACGTGTAAACCTTTACCTGTTTGTACCTCCTCAGGTGATCACTGACCTAGAGGAACAGCTGACACAGCTTAGTCAGGAGAACGCCGAGTTGAATCGCCAGAACTTCTACCTGTCCAAACAGCTTGATGAGGCATCAGATGAGAGAGAGGATCGGCTGCAGCTCAGCCAGGAAGTGGACCGCCTGAGGAGGGAGGTGGCTGACCGTGAGATGCACCTCAACAACCAGAAACAGGTAACAAAAACCGTTTCCAGACAAATTGCTGGCTTCTCAGTGTGTTGAGTGTCATTCAGATGTAAATCATTTTCATGGTAATGTGCCTTGCTTCAGTGAGACATTGCCACAACACTTATTGAATGAGCCTGTTTTATGAACTTACAGGTGAGATTTGACAGTGACACATACCAAGTAACACTTAATATATTAGATCAGAGTTTTCTGCACAAGGCAATTCTATTTTTCTACTTGTTTTAATAACTAGAGGGGTTATATACTAGTATTTATGGGAACACTTCCATAAACATTACAACGCAGCACTGGTAAACAGATCAGACAATATTAAACTAGCTTATAAACTGTGCCTCTGTGTGGCTCAGCTGTTTGAACCGGTGCACACAGT
The DNA here is from genome assembly GCF_057382185.1 of Mchenga conophoros. Lineage (NCBI taxonomy): Eukaryota > Metazoa > Chordata > Actinopteri > Cichliformes > Cichlidae > Mchenga > Mchenga conophoros. The sequence goes on from NC_140530.1 coordinate 14,250,406, forward strand.
GTAATTTGCTGTTCAATCTCGTCACCAGGTTTTATTAGAAGTAATTAATGAAGTTAGCACTTTTGCTACATGTCATGGATGGTTTTTGCTGCTGTCTAGTGCTGTATGGGGTGTTTAAGCTAAATGTCCTTCTGATAACTAAATGCATGCAGTCAGTGTCTTCTGTCAGCTTCGTGCCATTCACTTACGGTGCTGAGACCATCTCATACCAGCAGCTGAATAGGAAGGAGTGTATCTCTGAAACAGTCTAAACCTAAATTAAAAGATTAGATGCTTACCACAGGTTAGTAGATGGAGTCGAAAGATTCATTATTAATTGCTCAAATATTGCCAGCAGATTAAAAAAGCAACAATTTATAATCCTTTTTGAATTTAATTTACTTTTTTTAAAACACAATTTATTTGTATTTTTTGTCTGAAATATTCAAGGCCAGAGAACCTATTATGATGCATCATAGATCATTGAATAGAGACAACAATCACGTGGTATTGCCAAACGCTGAGAAAGATGTTCTCTTCAGTCTGTTATTTCATTTATGCTCTCAGAACATTGAGACACTGAAGACCACATGCAGCATGTTGGAGGAGCAGGTGGTGGAGCTGGAGTCCCTAAACGATGAGTTGCTGGAGAAGGAGAGGCAGTGGGAGGCTTGGAGAGCAGCTCTGGAAGATGAAAAAAGCCAAGCTGAGAGACGCTCCAGGGACATGCAAAGACTGCTGGACAATGAGAAGCAGAATAGGTGACATTCTTAAATTTATACTTGCGCTTATTACATAGAAAGTGGTCATTGTATGTCATTTCTATTTATAAATTAGTTTATTACAGTCATAACACTTTATTGTTGTGTTCAAAGGCTGCGTGCAGACCAGCGCAGCACTGAGTCTCGCCAGGCAGTAGAGCTGGCAGTCAAAGAGCATAAGGCTGAGATCTTGGCCTTACAACAGGCTTTGAAGGAGCAAAGACTAAAGGCTGAAAGTCTATCTGATACTGTGAGTCTGTTATCCATGAACTAACTTTAACCCCAGCTTCAATCTTTCAAAAATATGGTTTGACTTGTAGCTGGGATGAATTAGAGGTTAACAGGCACTCACATGTTCTCACAGCTCAATGATCTGGAGAAGAAACATGCCATGCTGGAGATGAATGCCCGTAGCTTACAGCAGAAGCTGGAGACTGAGAGAGAACTGAAACAAAGGCTGATGGAAGAGGTAGGAAGTGAAAGTCAATTAACCTGCATGATATTTCTACACATATATTTAAGAAACTTGGGTTTCTTGTTGTTACTTATTGTAACTATTGCTCTATTGCTGCTGTTAGCAAACTGTACCAAAAAGATTTGTGTGCTGGTGTTCATGCAGCAAGCAAAACTGCAGCAGCAGATGGACCTCCAGAAGAGCCACATTTTCCGTTTGACCCAGGGCCTGCAGGATGCTCTGGACCAAACCGACATGCTCAAGACAGAGAGGACCGATCTGGAGTACCAGCTGGAGAATATACAGGTGCTCAGTGCAAACCTCTGCAGTAAGATAAAATACTGTGGTCTCTGGGGAGGAGGAGTCCCAGCTGGATATTAAAATAGTGCCACTGATACCGGTGCATAAGAAGGATAAAGTAATCTTAAGTCATGCAATCCCAGTGGAAATTCTTCTCATAGCTGTCTTCAGAAGTATTTCCTTCTCTGAGCTTTTGTTTTCCTGCCTACAGGCGGTATATTCCCATGAGAAGGTGAAGATGGAGGGGACAATCTCCCAGCAGACTAAACTCATTGACTTCCTCCAGGCCAAAATGGACCAACCCACTAAAAAAAAGAAGGTGTGGGAAAATATTTACAAAATCTATGTACAAACCATGTTACATTAATAATCAGCTTCAAGGTAAAGCCAACTGAGTACTGTTTCCTCTCTGAGCAGGGTATATTTGGGCGGCGGCGGGAAGATGTAGGCACCACAACTAATGGGGCATTAGCTCCACAGGCCCAGCCAGCAGTTCCATTGCAGTACAGTGACATGAAACTAGCTTTGGAGAAGGAGCGCTCAAGGTGTGCAGAGCTGGAGGAGGCTCTGCAGAAGATGAGGATAGAGCTGCGGTCCCTCAGAGAAGAGGGTAAGGACGGAAATCTTGAGTGTTTTTAGTCTTTATAGTTTTTGTTTGTGTGGTGATTACTGAAGTGCCATGTAGCAAGACTAAAAATCTGTCAGAATATTTTATGTAGACAACACTGGATTGTGATCATCCCAGAAAAGGACAAAAGTTCAAATAAATACATCTACCCTCTAGTAAGCCCTTCAGTCTTTGCAAACAGTGTTCTTATAATTCCTTTTCCTCCCAAACTCCCAAAGCGGCTCATTTCAAGGACCATGTAGCCCCTTCCACACCAGCCCAGGCTCGACATCAAATCCTCATGTCAGCCATTGTCAAATCCCCAGAACATCAGCCCAACCCCAGCAGCCTGCTTAACCCCTCCACCCGCTGCAAGGAGACATCTACACCTGAAGGTTAGTCATTCACACACAGACCATAAACAAATATACAGCTCATCTAAATGCAGCCAAATTTGAACCTCAGATTCCCAAATTGAGGCTGTACAGTTTTCTTACAGGAGCATTCCACCTTATGCTAATAAATGGACTCCCCAATCACTTGTCTTGTTTACGTTGTGTTTTGTTTTGTTTTTTAAATGTGTGACCAGTTTCACAAAGCAGGATTATGAAGTGAAATAAAGTTGGATAACTGTTCTCAGAACATGTTAAGACTAGAACTCGCTCCAAACAGGAACATGGGCTGACACAAAGCAACAAAAATCATTGTTTTAGGTTTCATTCACGACATTTATCCAGCTGACTTTGTAATCCTGCTCGTGTCTGTCTCACAAAGCAAAGCAACAGTGGATTGGGCAGGTATCATTGGTTTTAGTCCAGGGTTTCCACCATCACAAAGCAAAATTATATCTTTTTATGCTGTTGATCACCATGGAAACTGAACATTTGCTGAATACTCTGTCATAGCTGTGTAGCTTGCTCAATAGATCACATCCAAAGGTATAAAGAAACAGTCTCCTAATAAACTTCTTTAGGAAAAACCTGAAATAACTATATTTGTATTTTCCAAATTATTGATGAGTCCATTAATACAGTGATTTTTATGATACAGAAGGTGCTTAGGGAGTACTTAGGGAATGTTGCTATACCCTATTTTAGTCTGTATTTACAGACCGGCCTAAAACAATGATTTGCCCAAATCCATAAGAGTGGTTAAGTTGGACTTGCTTTGTGTTTCAAGCTCCTTACTGTCCATGTTCTTTTGGTTTCACTTAGCTATTGTTAGATTCCTCTCCTTTCTTTCTTTTTCCTGTTGCTCCTCACAGAAAAGAGGAGGGTCACGTTTGAAAGTAAGTTAGCAGCCACTACAGTGTCTCTTCACACATGTGCTCATCTGCTGCTCGTGGTAAATTGTGCACCCACATGCTCATTGCTGTATTATACATCTGTCTTCTTGTCCACTGGCTAACTGTAGCTTGACCAAAGGCTTTTTTAGGAGTCAAGTCCCCCCCCCCCCCCCCCCCCCCCTCATTTCTGGAGTCATGATTTAGATAGCATATGGTAGGATAGGTACCTTTTCACCTGGAAACATTTTAATACATCCCATGCACACTGGCATGCACAATCTGATTCCAGTCAACTACTTTGGTACTTGAGCTTTCATTTATATGCAATATCTGCATTGAAAAAAATCATTATTTGGATTGCCTCATACTGCTTTAAAGAGCTGGATCTCATTTAACTGTTGCTGACTCTTAAGTAATTAAGACTGTAAGTGACTATGCCTATTTTCACTAACTCCTTACACTGCCTACTTGTACTGCTTTATAGAGTTTGGTCATCGTGTGAAAGAAAGAATGCATCACAACATCCCTCATCGTTTCACCGTGGGCCTCAACATGAGGGCTGCCAAGTGTGCCGTCTGCCTGGACACTGTGCATTTTGGACGGCAAGCTGCCACTTGTCTAGGTCTGTATCCTGTGCTGTAGCTGGGCAGACTGAATGTGAAAATATTTCAGAAGATACATTACTGGCCAGCTTTAACAAAAATACTGGAAATAGTTATTATAGCATCGCCATCACATGGTGGAATCAGTCTTGCCTTCCAAGTGTTGTGAGTCTTAGAAAATAAGTTGGATGTGTTCCCAAATCAGCATTTTAGAACAGTACCCTTCCATGTTTTATATGTACAGCTGTACAAATGAAATGTTGATAGATAGAATTTGGATATTTTTTTATGTGATGATCCCTACCATTCTGTATTCTTGCCTTCTTTATTGACAAGATTCAGCATGGTAAAGAACTTTTCACTAAATCCAATCAGATTTTTCATCCTTCTCTTTGTCTCATTGTAGAGTGCCACACTATTTGCCATCCCAAATGCTCGCCGTGTCTTCCGGCCACCTGTGGTCTGCCAGCTGAGTATGCCACTCACTTTTCAGAAGCCCTGTGCCGAGAAAAGGCAAACTCACCTGCACTGCAGGTTAAAGAAGCCAGTGGGCATGTTCGCTTGGAAGGATGGATGAAGCAGCCTAGGTAACTATTTAAGTCCTTACTGCCATCCTGAATGTATGCAGTATGTTATGTACACTGCATTGAATATAGTTTGCCTATTTGTATATTTACTCCTTTAGAAATGGCAAGCGTGGGCAACAAGGCTGGGAGAGGAAATATGTGGTTCTTGATGGAACCAAAGTGTCCATCTATGATACTGAGCCCAGAGAAGGTCAGTACTTCATTAAATTCTTTTTATTTATTTTATTATTTTTCAAGATGACTGATTCTGTCTTTGTTTTTGCTCATAATTCAACTGTATAGTGAATGTTACCATGTAGGTCAAATTGGAGAATCCTCTGTTTTTCTCTTCCCTTCTTTGTAGACTCTGTAAAGGCTGAGGAAGAGTTTGAGCTCTGTCTGCCTGATGGAGAGGTGACTGTCCATGGAGCTGTTGGAGCCTCTGAGCTCATCAACACTGCCAAGTCTGGTACTGGATCAATACTAGTTAATCCCAGTGTACTCAATCTGTTGTAGGATATTAAGTGTATCATCCTCTCTCCAAATTTTGATTTGGATTTACCTCTCCTGTCTAAAATGTTTAAACACAAAATACAGCAAAAATGTTGACGCTTCTGCTCAGCTGTGAAATTAAGCTGCTAGCAGAGGAACAAACTGATGCATTTTTTTTATGTCTGTGCGTAGACATCCCGTATGTGTTGAAGCTGGAATCGCATCCGCACACCACATGTTGGCCTGGCCAGTCCCTCTACTTCATGGCTCCTAGCTTTCCTGACAAGCAGCGCTGGGTGGCAGTACTGGAGTCTGTTGTGGGTGGTAGTCGTGGATCTAGAGAGAAAGTGGATTCTGATGCTGTAAGTATCATGCCTGCATATTACATACCTATGAATGTCCTTGTGTCAGGCTTGATAGCGTTCATAATTTAGGCTTACTGTATTTGGGGTGTTGCAAAAAGCCATTGCCTCCTTTACACAGCACAAGCTTTGTTGTTAGGCCCATATGAATGAGCAAATTAATACAAAGCTGGTTGTGTCATTTTGTGTGAAAATTGGGTAAAATATTGAGTACCTCCATTAAACATCAGCCAGTGCCTTCACTACTTCTTCTCCCCCTCCCTCTTCTTTCTCTCTCTGCATGTTCTCAACATCCACGTCTTGTGTTTATTTGTTGTCATTGTCTTTTTTCTTTATATAACTATACTGTGTGTGTGTGTGTGTATCTCCATTCAACTCGGTTGTGTGAATCATATTATAGGCAGGTGTTTCTAAAAGACAGAAGAACCTGTCCCCTCTGGTTCAGGTACAGTAAGTAGCTGCACGAATGCTTGAGCTTCAGTCGACCGATCGACTGAGCATGCAGTAGCTGTACATACATATGACACTGATGCACTATAAGTACAGTCCTTGAATCAGTTCCTGAATATGGTGTGTGTATTCACACAGAAACATATGTAGTGCATGGATGTGAATAGACTGCTGTGCACCATTTATTTGGTGTCCTATGCTATGTCATGCATGATTCTGCAAAGCCCATGCACTGCTTAAGCCCCCCTTCTCAGAAATATGACGTCACACAAACAGACCTTGAGCAATTTAACTTCAGTGTGCAGCTATAGGCTGTTGGCGCTTCTGTGTTTCTTGCAGTTTTAGAAGAAACTGAAGAAATATTTTCTTCCATGTTCTCTGCAAAATGACCCTTAAATTAAAAGTGAAGTAGGAAGTCAAATGGTTCCACAAGTGTATTTCAGTATTCTCAAAAAGTTGCATTGCTGTGTTTTTCAGTTGTATCACTTACTAAATATGGAAAGTTGAACATGCAGCTTGCGGCAGCTTGATTACATCGTATCCTTACTGTATGTACAGCATACAGTAAGGATAGTGCAGGGTGTAAAATGTAAATAAGACCAATGACAATGCTTTGCTTATCATTTAACCCCATATTTATTTAAATACTTCAAAGATAACATATGAAATGCATAATCTGTGAAATTTTCGTTGACTCTGTTATTGCTTTTGTGAACATATTTTTTTTTAAATTAATGCCAGCAGCTTTTCTCCCTTCTGTTCTTTAACCCATATGCAGCACCTTTTTTTCCTGTATCTAAAGGGATTTTTTTCCTCACCTGTTTTGCTTATTATTATTATTATTATTATTATTATTATCATTATTATTATTATTATTATTATCATCATTATTATCATTAATTCTTATGTTATTGAGCTGTTTTGGATTATTTAAATATTGTTGAGTGTGTGGGGTTTTCCTTCTTGCTAACAATCAACAACTATTTCAGACTTTTTTGCTGGCATCAAATTCAAAATACCCCCCCCCCCCCCCACAGACAGCATTTCTGTTCCATACTTTGATATGTTATCTTTCTAATATTCTAAATTAGATGAAGGGTCTAAATGATTTCCAAATCATTCCATTCTCATTTATGTGTATTTTACACAGCCTCTCATCTGGTTTTAGAGACTGGCTGTAAGTTGTTGAACTGTATCAGCTTTTTCGAAAAGGCTATGTAACTGCAGATCTAACGCTAAGATAGTTGAGGAGTTTTCTTCCCACTAAACCATAAGAACATTACTGAGGTCAGGCACTAATGTTCAGTGATAAAGCCTCAAGGCCAACATTACTGGAAAAATGGCACTGTGATATTTGCTGAGCTTGTGCTTCATCATTGATTTTAATGTATAAAGTGGAAACAAAGAGCCACTCTCCACAGAACCCATTACAGTCATGAAATGTATAAACTTGGAGGGTTTTATTCTGACCATTTGTCAACAAAAGGCAGTGTGTCCTCAAATTAAAAATATCATTTATTAATGGTCAGACATAGCTCATTTGTGCTTGTCTGTTTTAAACAACATAAAATGTATTTCTTGCTCTGTAGTTGTTCTGTTGTTAGCATTGCAAGTGAGCTTCAGTCTCAACAGGAAAGACTTTGCAAGGCTCTCTCTTTCTCTCCCTGTCTTTCTCACTATCTTTTACTGTTAGCTCATTTAGACACCAAATTATGACACATCTTTAATGTTATGTTGCTGTGGTTATTTTGTGGCAGCTTTCCGGCTGGCATCCCTGCTGTGTTAGCTTGTCTTGCTAAAGCTCCCGATTTGCAGGAAGTCTTAATCCGCCTCCTTCCCCTGCTCCATTCTCTCCCTTTCTCTCTCTCTCTCTCCATAGAAACTTCTGGGCAATTCTCTGCTGAAGCTGGAGGGTGACGACCGTTTGGACATCAACTGCACTCTGCCTCTCACTGACCAGGTATAAAAACAAACATGTAAACAGAGTTAAAAACCTAATTGGTCAGCTTTCTAGTTAGACATCACCATGCTGGATGTTTCTTTCTTTCTTTTTGTTTTTTTAAAGCTCTGGTGATCTCGTCCTTTCTTGCAGATTGTCTTGGTTGGTTCTGAGGAGGGTTTGTATGCTCTGAATGTGATAAAGAACTCTTTGACTCACATCCCGGGCCTGACCTCCGTCTTCCAGATCCAGATCCTGAAGGAGCTTGATAAGCTGCTGATGATCACTGGTCAGTTAATGGAGGCCATTATATTGAAGTTATTTTATGATATTATCAGATTTATGTTTTCCTCGTACACTGTTTCAGCTGTAACATAATGCTTCTGGATAGTGTGCATTTATTGTAACACATTACATCACATTATGGTTATCTTTTAGAAGCCATAATGTGTGCTTTGAAGTAACAGCGAACGAAAGTGAAGTAAAGAGAAGATGATGCGCATCATCTCACACTTGGCATGTTTGATGTGTCATTCAGGGGAGGAGAGGGCACTGTGCCTGGTAGAGATCAAGAAGGTGAAACAGTCTTTGTCACAGTCCCATCTCCCAGCTCAGCCTGACCTCAACCCCTTCATCTTTGAGACAGTCAAAGGATGCCATCTCTTCTCCTCTGGAAAGGTGAGTCATGTTGTAACTTGCAGGGAGCAGAGTCCTTGTGGACTGTTATTGGGTCTGAGTTAAGGAGCTGAACATCACAGTAATGGCATCGTGTTGTGTGCTGCCTGATTGCAGAATTGTTCTTTCTTTACAGATTGATAATGGGCTCTGTATTTGTGCTGCAATGCCCAATAAGATTACAATCCTGCGGCATAATCAAGGCCTCAACAAGTTCTGCATCAGAAAGGTGAATGAGCATTAAAAGTGAACCGCTTACAGTGACGAGACCTTTATTGTGAACAATGGACTTTTTTTTTTCTAGGAAATATAGATGCTCTGTTTTTCTTCTAGAAATAATGAGGTTTTAAAAAAAAAAATAAATAAATAAAAATAAAAATTTTTTTGTGTGTGTGTTTGCAGGAGATTGAGACATCAGAGCCTTGCAGCTGTATTCACTTCACTGGCTACAGTATCATTATCGGCACCAACAAGTTCTATGAGATTGAGATGAAGCAGTATGTACTGGAAGGTCTGTCAAATGCAGCATTATTGTTTCTTTAGTATTATTTCTTTACAACCAGATGGTGCTCCAACAAAGTCCACTCAAGGGTGTTTCTGTCTCTGTTGGGTTCCAACATTCACACCTGAACAAGCTGAATGATACTAATGATTTCTCTCTGCAGAGTTCTTGGATAAAAACGATGTGACGCTAGCGTCAGCTGTCTTCGCGGCTTCCTCCCACAGCTTCCCCATCTCTATCATCCAGGTCACCACGGCTCCACAGAAGGATGAATACCTGCTCTGTTTCCATGGTTAGACAGTTACTTCTGCTGGCAAACCCTCTCAGTTGAATGTGTATACACACCCCCAAACTAGTGGATAAACAAAGTTGTGGAACAGTTTGTCTTAGAATCTGTATTTGACAAGCGATCTCTAAGCATTTCTAAAGTCATTGTTTTCTTTTTTGGTTACATATTCTATGCTAAATTTAAATAACTCATTTTGTTTATGTATTTATTTTTTGCAGAGTTTGGTGTGTTTGTGGATGCATATGGCCGCAGAAGTAGAAGTGAGGACATCAAATGGAGCCGTCTGCCTCTCTCATTTGGTAAGTGTAAATCTGCATGTTTACTAGAAGCGTAGTTTCTTTGGGCACCGGGTGGAGCAGGTGACCATATCCTGCAATGCAGTGGCCTGGGTTTGAGTCTGACTCTGGGCCTTTTGCTGCACGTCTTCACTCTCTCCCTGCTTTCCTGTCTGGTCTTCACTGTTCTCTCAAATAAAGGCCAAAAAGCCCAAAAATAGTTTTCGTGATTTAAGGATTTTTAGGTTTTTTAAAATAACAAGTTGTATTTCTGTATTTCAGCCTATAGAGAGCCTTACCTATTTGTGACCTACTTCAACTCTCTGGACGTCATTGAGATTCAGGGACATGCGGCTCTTGGGTAAGATTGTTCTCAGCTTTTTTAAATTGTTTATCAAGTTCTTTTTATTTTCCAACTTCGAATTCTGCCATGGCTGATTTTTCTTCTCTTTTTCCAGTCCTCACTCATACGCACATCTGGATATCCCTAACCCACGCTACCTTGGCCCCGCCATTTCCTCTGGAGCCATATACCTGGCTTCATCCTATCAGAACAAACTTCGGGTCATTTGCTGCAAGGGCAACCTTGTCCAAAGCCAAGACGGTGGAGATCTGCAGCGTAATGGCTCTGGACGCAGGTAATGACACACAAATAGCATTAAATACCATCTGCCAGTCACCTTTATACATAGCATCCCAAATATTTGGAAACTGGTTTGTAGGTCAGAGATGTACATAGAGGGAGATTTCTAAGCACGCTCCATCCTTCTGTTCTGTGTACACTGGTGTTAATGAGTCACTGGGCCTAGCTGGCACTGAGGGGCACAGGTTGGCATCTATAGGTCGTAAGTTTGGCTTAAATGTTTGAACTAGTTAAAAAAAAAAACAAAAAAAAAAAAACAGGAGAGTAATGCCATCATTTTGTCTTTTGCAGGAAGAAGAGTTCATTTTTTATCTGTAGCAGATTTTAAAAAATGTTGCCGTCATCATTCTTTATTTTACCTAAATTACTTTTTAAAGTTCTGTGTCAAATGTAGAAAGGAAATTTTTGAATAAAGACTGACATCTTCCCTTTTATGACTGGTCTGTTACTCATCGTGACGCTTACTGACTGTGCTTTGCAAGTCAAAGCTTTGTTCTACAGTAATTGTTGTCAGTGACAGAATCCACTCTTATTTAGGAAACCAAATTGAATTTATATGATCAGTCTGTTCTGATTACAAATAGCAGTGCTGTGTATTTATATATTAGCTTATTAAATCAGCTTAATTGCAAGTCCATCAATCTCACCAAATCTGCTGAGTGACCAGAGTCCCACAGTGCCAAACTAAGTCCAAGAACTGAGACAAATAAAAACATTGCCCAACATTTGCCCAATGCTCCTTTTTTCCCTTTTTTTTTTTTCTTCTTTATTTTAACCTTGGTTCCTCCCGACAGTCCCAACAAGCGTGGTCCTCCTTCCTACAATGAGCACATCTCTAAAAGGCTGGCAGCCAATCCTCTGGTCCATGGAGACCCAGGCACACCACACCGTTACAGAGAGGCTCGCACAGAGTTTCGGCGGGACAAGTCCCCAAGCCGTCCACTGGAGAGAGAGAAGTCTCCTGGCAGAATGCTGGAAAGCCGGATAGTGGGCTCGCCTGGTCGAGCCATGGCAGACCCCCGGTTGGAGCGATCACCAGGCAGGGCCATGGCCGACCCTCGCATGGACCGCTCCCCTGGCAGGATGATGGATGTTCGTAGGGAGAGATCCCCTGGACGTTTTGAAGAGCGTCAAAGGCTTCATACTGGCTCCGGACGCACACCCATAAACTCTGTTAACAAGGTTTGTCAAGAAATTCTGCATTACATTAACTTAATGTGTAACTGTTAGCAATTAGCTGAATATTTTTGTGTTTTATTGACATACATTGGAAACTGTTGGAGTATGGTAAAAGGTTCAGTACAAAACTTCGGCGTTTCCATCCAGGCGGTTGATTCAGTGGTTCGTGATGCACTTATGCTGCTTTTATGACAGTAGTGGGTTGTGATATCTTGTTTTGAGTGAAATACTATGACTATAGGATGGACTGTTACAGACCTTTAAGGAGTATAAATTTCTCCCCAGACTTTATAGTCTTGCAGTGTTCATGTGGTCTTTTACAGTTGTTTAGTTTTGGCTTATACTGTGGATTTTCATGACACTACAGGTGTACTTAACATGGAAAGACCAGCTTTCAAGGCTGTGGACCCTTAGTCTAACTCTTGTGTTAGTGTACATTTTGACTCAAAATCTGTGTATTAACCTGACTTCATGTTGTTGGTTTTACCCTACAGGTGTGGGATCAGTCATCTGTTTGAAGGACAAAAGACCCTCGTGTCCGCTGTGGAAGAAGAAGTTCATGTTTGAAAAGAGAGAAGATGTAGCGGAGAACCAGTGAGAATGTTACCAACTCATGATGAAACACTGCCACACATCTGTTTTGCCCGATATCCAAAGTGAAAAACCCATGGAGGAAAACAACTGTAGCTGTCAGAACGTAGCGAGCACCAGATAAATAAAGAGATGTCATTAGTATCAGGTTATAGTTTTAAATAAAGGTCAACAAAATGCCATATTAACCACCTGAGCAGGGTTTTTTGCGATGCATTGGAGCATGTGTTCTCTACTCCGAGTAGGGATTAGTAATTATATATAATTTCTTCTTCCACAAAGAAAATCTGAGATGAGTTCTCAAGTTAAGACTACTGGGTTTGGCTTGCTTCATTTAACTCTAGCAGCATTAACTACAATGGATAAGCACAGCCATAGCAAGTGATGCCTATATATTTAGTCATTTTATTCAAAATGCCATTAACACATGTGGCTCATTTCCACATGTGCTGTCTACAGCAGCTACAGATCAGGGCAAATGTGTAGCAGATCACCTGTTGTGACACTGAGTATCACTTCTGGCTCCAGCCCTGTGCTCACATGTTAACACACAATCGTTATTGGCTAATTACAATCATTTTCAGCTCGGTCCTTGGTCAATAATGCTGACCGGACTCGGCTGAAGCATGAATAAACTGAATCAAAATTAATTAATATATAATCCCTCCCAAAAACTACACTCTGTAGAACCACACACTAAAACTGCACTACCCACAATCCCCAGCAGCAATGGAGCAGGACCTTTCTAAATCTTCAGAACGCTATCTGACTGTAAATAGACGAGACATAATTTTATATATATTAAGAAGGAATTTCAAGGCTGGATAAGCCGTGTCTATTTTTGTTAAAGGAAAAAAAAAAGTGACAGTGTGTCCTCTTGAATGTCCGATGAGTATTCTTTTAATGTCCAAACGTTCTTTATCAAGTGAGTGATTGTATCTCAAACAAACTTGTGTATGCACTTCCATCTGTCAAAGGCAAAACCTCAGTGCTGACCTAAACGACGGGAGGGAAAAAAGATCATGTTTGAAGCTTAAAACATAGTACTTGAGCATTTCTTTTTGTACAATGTCCCCTGCTGTTGTATATAACCCAAAATTGTTTAAAGTGAAGATGAAGAAAAAATCTTTTTGTTTTGTTTTTCTTTTCCCTGATCCGTTAATGGCATGGATATATATATATATCTCGAAAATGAAACGGGGTGTTGTCTTCTGCTTCTGCCTCATTTGGGTTATATTTTTAATCTACATTTTTAAAAACAAAGCACGTGAATAACACTTTCTATCTTTAAACTCTCATGTATTTGCACAGTAAATTCACACAACTATATTATATAACTTTTTTTTTTCTTTCTTTAAGGAATTCTTGGCAAGTTAAAACATCCAGTCCAATCACAACAAATGCTAAAGTCCATCCACGCTCATTCGGTTCACGTGGCTAAGATGGATGCATTTCTGTACATCATGATCTGATGTATAGAAATAGAATATTTTGTGGATTTTAGCAGTATTTTTTGAATGTAAACAAACGAGATGCCAAACTTTAACTTGCCCAGTTTGCCTGTCAACAGTTAGGCGCTCACTAGGAGGATTTCTTCGCCTTTAAGTCCCCTATGATTATTTTTAAGATGGTTAAAATCTTCCTGAATGTATTTTAAAGCCAATACAGCCGATTCGTTGGTCTCAATGTTCAACAACAACAAAAACAAAGCACCAAATGCTTTAAATTGCACATGTCTTCTTCTCTCTATAGGACTCTGTACAAAAGGGTTATCCATCGTATTTGATTTTATTTTTAGATTCTTTTAAATTTGTATTCTCATTCACATGATCTTTAATCATAATGCTGTAACGCTGGATATGATATTGATGTCTGCTAACAAATGTTTAATTAGCGTTCCCTGTAGAGATTTTGTCACAGAGTATTAAATATTATAATCATTGCATTTCACTTCGATTGTGCCTCCTTCTGTTGTGCTTGTGTGTCTCTTTACAAAGACATTTAAACTTATCTCTGAGTGGATAAGCATCATAAAACAGTCACCTCTGAAGCATTTACCCTCTCTGTTTCAAGACGGCCAGTGACACGGCCATTTGTCCACATCCATTGTGTTGGAGAAGGTTTCGTCTATTTATAGGTGTCTGATCCCAGCGCTCAGCCTGCCATTCCAGTCACAGTAGCTGCAGCGGCTGCTTGATCTGAGAGGAACTGAAGAAGAAGCCTTTTTTTTTTTTTTTTTAACAATAGCATCTGCGTCCTGGGTTAACAATAACTCGTCTAATTGTGTCCTCTGCATGCACGCTGTACACGCTGCGAGACAACACAGACGGCATCTGCTGCTGGTTCGTCCATCGCAATTTATTTAGCAGTAAGACGATCGAGTGCGAGGAGGCTTTAAGTTTATTTAGACCACTCACCTCCCAACCTCGGCTCATTCAGCTCATTTTCACGCGCTGTCACTTTTCTTGACCTGGGAGCCCCGAGTGATGGGGGATGATTTGTTAATGGTGCTGAGAGACACATTGTAAGGACGTGTTCAGTGTCTCACGCAGTATGTCTCACCTAGAGCTGTTGACATCCATGAGCTTAGTACCGCAATCCCTGTGATGAATCTCAACAGTGTGAAGAAGACTGAAGATGCCACTTGATGCTCTGGCTTCTTTCAATTCCTATCTATCTATTAAATTAAGTTAACCATTTGTAGGGACCCAGAACCCACTAAACAACCTGAAAATCTGACATTTTGTCATAAATATCATCAATTTGAATTACCTTGATAGAATAAATTAAGTGATTTAATGTAAGAGCAATGCTGTAATGCACTGCTTTGTCTGGCCAAGGTAAGCAGAGCCAAAGATATTATGTGAAGAAGCATGTTAGAAAGGTTGGCGCTAACACAGACCTGACAGGTCAGTAAATAACACATAATGAGCTGGTGCTTTTTCAGGCACTCTCATGCGTTTAATCAGATGGGGAACAAGAAATGATTGGCACACAGATCAGAGTTAGAAAGAGACAGTGAATTCAATCTGCAAATGCTTTGCTCTAATACACTGACGTAATCTTTCACAGATCAGGTTTTAGTTCTACATCTTTTGGGTATTTCAAATTCTCAAATTGATTTGTTTTATATTCATTCCCACTGGGTAAATACAGTTTATATTGTATATCTTAAGAAGTATGTTCTTATTTCTCTGCAGTACTTAAATACTTTTTGAATGTAAAGGCTCACAAGCCTGTCAGTGCTACTGCAAAAGAGGCGGGCAGAAGTTTATCGGTCACACAAACCTCTAATCATATCACTTATGCATTTTTGATTAACCTGTGGCTATCATAAAGATCGGTGTGTCACAGAGGTCGAGTTAGGTAGGCTAGTCCAATGTTCTCCTTTCATTTTGCTTTTATAAATAATGCTGTCTATGGAAAGACTATGGACCAACAGATTGACAGATCACACTCTTGCTTTTGTTTTTACTATACAGCACTCTCATTCACTTACAACAATTGCAGTCAGTAGTTCGTACAGACAAGACAATGCCCTGTGGATAGAGTCTTGTTTAAAGTGATTAAGTGCTTTCACCTTCAGTCTGCTCTTGATATTCTAGACCAGTTATTCCACTCTCTTTGTCGAATGCCAATCAGGACTCCACAGGGTGAGCGGCTATGTATGAGAGTGTGTGAGCATGCGATACTGTATATGCTGTATGAAGCATCATTTACCTGTCACTTCCTAAAGAGGGCATAGTTTATAAATATCATCCACTGGAGCGGAGGGCGGAGGGCTACAAAAGGCCACCCACAGCCTCCCTATTGTTCACTGGCATCATTGTTGGTCTGACCTCCCAGCTGCTCAGCCATGGTAAGTCTGTGTACTGTGTGTACTGTGTGTAGTGTGTGTGTGTGTGTGTGTGTGTGTGTGCGCAGTGTTTGTTGGGAGGTGTGTCTTATGGCTTTGAGGATGCTGCAATTGTTTTGATGAGATAAGTAACAGTTTTTCACCTGCATATCATTTAAAAGCACAAATATTTAGCATTTTTGCGGGGGGGATGAAAAGATGACATAACTTTTATTTAATTGTTTGTCAGCAGCTGTTTTGCTGTTTAAACTGCTTTTTCTTACAAAGATGCTTAATCCTATTTATTCATCTCTTCTGACATGCAGTTTTATCTGAACAAACGTGTAGTTTCTGCTTCACCTCTCCTGTCTTTGTGCTAAAAAAAGGCCCCCAAGAAAGCCAAGAAGAGGGCAGCAGAGGGAGCCAACTCCAATGTGTTCTCCATGTTTGAGCAGGCCCAGATCCAGGAATTCAAAGAGGTGAATGCTGCTGAAACCACTTTCTATTTCACGGATTTCCGTTTGGCAGAGAACTGCCGAGAAATATCGCAACGGGTGAATTAATATGCGAGTCGGCTCACCAAGGTTCAGGCATTTCTGCATTAAAAAATAAACTGCACAACGCATTACACAGAAAGGTCTCCACTTTCTTTCTTTGTCTTTCTACTTGCATTGTTCATTGTGGCAGTATGCGCACCTGTCTGTTTGCCCGCTTGCTGGCTTGACAGCAGTAAGGCTTGCGGTATGCTGGTATGAGGGACAGTGGTGCCCAGACATCCAGACTTTGTCATCAGTGATTAGGCTGCAGATGAACTGCAGGGCATGCCCAGGATGCCAGACTAAATCCAAGGGGAGGGGGGAGGGTAACGCGTTATAAATACTAAACAGTGTTCATATATAAAGATGGCCTACCAAAAATTTAAGAGAACCCAAAAAAATAAAACTGTTTGATGTGACTCTGGATGCTTTTTTTTTCCTGTGCTCTGATCTCAGGCCTTCACCATCATGGACCAGAACAGAGACGGCTTCATCGACAAGAACGATCTGAGGGACACTTTTGCTGCTTTAGGTATGTGGACACCATTCAAAGAAACACTCAAAGTGTTCATCTTCGCTCATGCCGTGCGTTTACATTGACTCTTTGGTGCTGCAGGACGTCTGAATGTGAAACAAGAAGAGATCGACGACATGCTCAAAGAAGCTCCTGGCCCAATCAACTTCACCGTCTTCCTCACCATGTTCGGTGAGAAGCTGAAAGGTAAAAACTGGCCGGCCAGTAAAAACTACATCTAAGTCATGAACACAGCATTGATGCGAATGTATCTCAGTGCTGTTTTGATGTTCCCAGGTGCCGATCCGGAAGAGACCATCCTCAATGCTTTTAAAGTCTTTGACCCTGAGGGTAAAGGGGTCCTGAGGAAGGACTAGTAAGTGGCTTCTCACATTTGTCACGCGGCATCAGCTTGCATATGCAAATTTATTGCAAGTGAGCAAGCTGCCGCTCACAGTTTGACTCAGTCTGACTGCAGTCATTCATCCTCACACAGCTCAGCTCCACAATGATTAAAAACCATTGTGACCTGTACAGTTCATTCACTTGTGAAAAGAAGTCTCGTCATCTCTACAGCGTTTTTTTTCCCCCTACCTTTTTTTCTCCTCTCCAGCGTGACACAGATGCTGACGACACAAGCCGACAGATTCTCAGCTGAAGAGGTACATTGCAGTCCCCCAGCCCATGCTAATTATCATCATTATAACAGTTTTGTGAGTGTGGGTGAGTTGAATTGGAAAAAAAAAAATACAAGGATGAACGTCATCATGACGACCACCTGCGTCCACGTCAGACACATTTTCATGCAAAAAAACAAAAACCCCTGAGTGAATCATCTTAAAACCCTTTTTATGCACACTGGGTTATGGGCTGTGTGGGGATAACATCTGATAAAAGTGGTGTTAATGTCTCCCTTTCTGTTGCTAAGATGGAGCAGATGTTTGCTGCCTTCCCCCCGGATGTGGCTGGAAACCTGGACTACAAAAACCTGGTTCACATCATTACTCATGGAGAGGAGAAGGACCAGGAGTGAACCTTCATTTAAATGCATTCGAGAAGTAGAAAGTCAGTTTGTGTACCCAGCTATGACTTGAAACTGACTCACTGCACATAAAGGAAATGTGGACTATTTACTCAGCTTTTATGACACCATTGCTTCTGTATTGTCCTCACTCGAGAGCAGGGGGAGGATCCTGACAAATAGTCTTTTTCCAGCCTGTAAAAATGGGAAGTTTACAGCATCAAACATCATCAAGTGTCGTGCTCTTTTTCTGCTTTATCCACAGCATATCCCCCACATTCACCTGAGACTGATTAAATTATTTTTCCTTATCATTTTCTATACTAATAACCACATGCCTGTTTTTACCATAGCCACTTGTTAGGTCTTTGCTTGACAGTCTAATAAAGATTTTTAAAGCTACGAGAGCTATGATTCTGCTGTTTTTGCTCAGATTATTGAATGCCAGTGTGGGGAAGATGGTACAGACTCGATAAAGCCTGATTTCCAGTGAATTGTCATTACCTATTCAAGGATCATACAATTACTGCCTGAACAGATGACTATACCAGATACTCCTTAAAATCCATGTTAGGTAGTGCATCTGAGTACTTAAGAATAGCGAGCATGTGCAGCTGGTGAGCCTGTAGAATCCAAAACATGCCTGCATCAGTGTCTGTGTGTGCGCAAAAAGTTGGGTGTGTGTTGGATGTGCATGGAAATGTTTGGCTACTGAAACAAAGGGCTTTACTAAGACAAAGCCCTGTTGTTATTTTAGTGTTGTGGTGATGTAAAGAGGGTAATGCTATACTGAGGAGTTGGGGGGGAGGTTGCTCACAAAAGGATGCCATCGAGTGATCCGCACCACCGTCGCCTTACCCGACTTGAGACCTTGGCAGGGTTAAGCAGGGGGTGTAAATCCTTGATTGTTCCAGTTGAAGTGTTAAGGGCAGGGAGGAGCCAGTTCTGACAGCATCAGGCAGGAGTACCGTGGATACTTCATACTGTGGATGAGACGAGACACGTGGGGAGTGGGGAGGGATGAGTGTTTGGATCGGCTTGGCTATTTCAGCTCCAGTTTTAACTGTCTGCAAGTGCAGCATGTGGTCAGTGAAGGGAAAACGTGCATTTCTCTTTCAATTTTTAGTTTTGTCTGGTAGAAATTACTACTGACAAAATCACTGTCACCTAAATTTGCAGATCCTACCTAGCTCTAAGACTGAGTGTTTGCTGCTCAGGTCCAGGGACAAATGAGAAACAAAGGTTACCAGGCTGCTGCTGAACATACTGAAGAGGCTGGAGTTTGAACAGCCAAGTGTATCCCTCATGACAGCATGGAGAGCAAGACAGAGCCAGAGAGACTGACAGTAGTTTTAGGACTGCCCAGAAAAATCACCCCATGTTACTGTGTTTAACATGTAAACTGGTGGGCAAAAGTCTTGAGCCACGCCTCATTTCTGTACATTTTCATAGAAAATAGGTGTAATGTTTTCTTACAATGTGTGCAAACAAATGGAAATACTCTATGAAAGTACTTTTTAAAAAAAGAGTTTGTACAATTTTACTGAGTTTGAAAGTGAATATTTAATGTGTTCAACTTTATTCTTCAACACGGCCTGAGTTCTCTTAGACAGGCTTTCTCGTCATTTCTTTAAGTAGTCTTCGGGAATAGTTCTCCGGGCTTCTAGAACGACATCCAAAGCTCTTCTTTGGAAGTTGGATGCCTTTTGTTCTCTTCACTGACAAGATGATGCCACACTGCTTCAAAAATGATGAGGTCTGGGCTCTGGGGGCCATGACTGATACTGTTTCATTGTGTGTGTTTTTTGTTTTTTGTTTTTTTCTTGGCCAGATATGCTTTTGCTGCATAGGCGGTGTGTTTGTGATCATTGTCATTGGAGTCAGAATACTTTTTTTTAATCCACTGAGACAATGTTGTTAGAGATGCTCACTGAAAATATAAAGATGAAAGATAGAAAGCATAAAAAATATTTGGTCTTTGATCAATGGGTTTTGATCAGTAGCTGCTGATCAGTGGTCATGACAATTTGCATATTAATGATCAAGGAACTGACCTCAGTTCATTCAGTGGGCTGGTTTCAGGTATAAGGTTGGGGAAACCTGCAGTCAGCTGAGACTGAAGAAGTCACTTGAATGAGTGACGAAATATTCCTCCCATTGAAAATGTTACATCCAGATGAGCAGAATCAACCTTTTAGGGTTTACTTACCTGGATGATTGAGCATGCATCAAGACATAAAAAAGAAGTAAAACTACAGCACTTGGAGTGAAATCTGAAATTTAAAGGAAATATTCCAAAATGAAAACACTAGTATGTACCCTACAGACAAGATATAAATTTGAAAATAGTCCAGGTGTCATAACAAGGAGTTGTAAACTTTCATGGCCAAAGGTAGCGATGATTTCCCGTATCTCTTTTACTGAATGCGCTGCTGTAGCGATCCATCACAGGATGGAGAGGGTGTGAAGAGTTGTCCAATACTGACTTTAACGTGGGCAGCATCCTCTTTTCTGAAACCTTTGTCAGTTAATCGGGTTCCGCGCACACAGTGTCATTGGCCTTGCAGATCAGTTTGTTCAGTCTATTGATTGCTGCCTCCACACACTGCAGCATAGTGGATGGCACTGACTGGCCACCACAGACCCATAAAATATCCTGAGCATCGTCTGGCAGATGCAAAAGGACCTCAAGGCTTCAGTACTTTTTGTAGAGAGCTTTTAATGAACTTTTTGTCAGTGTGAACATTGAGGTGTTTTTAATACATATGGATGGAAGCAGGGGCCACTGTGTTCCTGTCCTCCTCATGCCCACAACCAGTTTCTTAGTCTTTGCCATGTTAGGCTGCAGATGGTTTTGCTCATAGCCTGCAACAAAGCTGTCCACTACACCTTCTTATTATTATTAGTAGTAGTAGTTGTAGTATATTTTTAAAGACACACTGCACACTATGCTGAGATATGCAAAGTTTTCAGCTAATAGCTCTTTAAGAATCAAATTTTTGGCCAAAAATACTATTTCATGCCTGTTAAACTGTTTTTTTGGCATTTTTGGCCAAATTTGTAACAAATGATAACAAATCATTCAATGGCATTTGTTTCATTGCTAATTGTCTGTTATGTGTAGATACAACACTGGTTCATTCTTTGAGTTAGCTGTAGCTTTAAGCTTGAATGATTCACAGGTCACTTTTAAGTCGCTAACAAAATAACAATAATGTATACTAACAGTTCCTCTGAAAATGGTCAGGTACAAGGACTGGACTGGAAATAAGTGAAAAAGCAGCTAAAGTACAGAGAAAAACTTTGAAAGACCTTGGAAAGCCCAGAGTACTATTGATCAAGATCAACGGACTCAATAAACTGATCTGTAAGGCCAGTTACGTTGTGGGGATGGAGCTGTGCTCGCCCTAAGGTGGTATGAGAGAGGTGGATGTTCATCAAGATAAGGTCAATGCTGGCCAAACCTCCCACCCACTCCATAACATGCTGGCCAGTCACAGGACCACATTCAGTGAGAGACTGAGATTATCCACATGCATCACTGAACGACACACAAAATCATTCCTGCCTGTGGTTATTCACTGTAAAACTCCCTCTCAAAGCACAAGTACACACTGCAACAGTTGCACACCCCTAGTTCATGCAATGGGCGTCCCGATTGCTTTCACCACTATGAAAACATTGTCATTCTGAATGACACACAGTATGATGCTAAAATATACATAATCAGGTTTTACAGGCCCGTTAACTCTGAACTCTCAGGTAACAAAAGCAAACCTTTGTCTTACATGAAGTAAGATTAAAAGAAGAAAAATAACAGCACGTTCACGTGACATAAAATCCATGAAAACCAGCCATCATCTCACTGCTGAACACACACAGTGTAATTCTGTAACTCCCTGCAGGAATATTAAAGGAAAGTTACACCAATCATTTATCAGAGGAAGCGTTTTAGTGTGTGCTGAGGGTGCAATTAACACTCTCTCACAGAGGTTTATATTGAGATTTAACACTGTGCCTAAATGGCATTTAGTCTATTTCCACCTCTGAGAAATAATGGATGGATTTTCTGTGAGAACTGTCGATTTGTGCTGAGTGCGTCTGCTCAAAGAAAGCTGACTTAAGCTGTGCAGATAATGACTGTGGTCTGAGTTATCTCCTCGTTTTCTAGTGTAAGGGTAAAATCTTTGTTAACGCACAAGAAAAAGTCTTCTCTCACGTGTTTTTCTTTTAAGATGGACTTTTCTTCAAAGTAACAGAACACAAACGTCACATGTGACAAGTTATCAGTTCGTTATTTATAAGAAATGTTTTCTTAAGCCCTCTAGCACTTTATCCTGAAATCAGGAACTCGTGTTTTCGGAAACTGGCTTTAAAAATAACCGTCAAGAGCTCAGTAGCAGTGCATGTAAATAGCAACATAGTATCCCTAATAACTACTAAAAACCTTCTGTCAGTCGTCTCCTTCTACATGCAAGCTTCTCTTTAGTCACCAGCCATAAATTACCATTTAAAATACTCCATATTTTCCCATCTTTTCTCACAATTAGTCTCTTTCTCTGCTGAGAAGCTGCTTTGAGTCATTTTTTGTATGCATCAATGAGGCATGGGGGTGTATGGTGGGGCTTAGGCCAGAGACCAGTTAATGAAGGTCTGATAATGTGAAGCTACTGCCACCATGTGGCCATTTAAAAATGATGTTGCCTTTTAGCACATTACTCTTTACACGACATTACAGCTACATTTCTTCTTTTATAATTTTACTGTTTTTTAGTTATAAAAATAAATAAATAGAGTCAAAACTTATTTCACTGTCCGTATGTAATCCCAGAAGACACAGGCATTTTGACTAACTACTTACAGTAGTGCATATAACATGCAAGCAGACATAATAAAATCATCAATAATAAAATCTACAGTCCTCGTCATTCCAAACACTTAAAGGAGGAACACTGGCTTGTGGTTGTCGTTTTCCTTCCTCACCTTCACATCTCCTACTTCCTTTGGAGATGAACAACTCTGACAAAACCTCTCCACAAGAAAGAGTACCTGCTGCACACCCAGAGTCCTCAAAACCTGAGCCCACCTTATTATGTTCTACAGGTGGTCTTAAAAAACACGTTTATTGCCTCACCTCATTTAAGTCATTCAGCCATTTAATTATTTTATTTATTTTGACATGTCTGACTCTCTCCCTGTTTTATTTTCCCCAGAGACCTCGGTCAGCTTCCTCTTTCTCTCTCCTTGCATTGTGAGGCTGAGGAGGATCTCTAGCTTGCCCGGTTAGTAATTTTAATTTTATAATTTTTCCCTGTTTTATTGTGAGCTTGCTCTGCTAACTGTAAACACTGCTATCAGCAAGAATGTACGACATTAAAGATTGAATTAACTAACTAAATTTAGCTGACATAAAAAAATACATTAATAACAAAAGAAATGTAAAAAGCTACATTTAAATCTTCTATGAATGTATCTAATACCTTTATACTACATAAAGTATTGAAACTCTGGAACAATATGACTTATTAGGGTCCCATATAGTTTTACTGTAGCGTCCCTTCAACACCACTCTCCGCCGCTAGATGTCGCTGGTCCCTGCGTGTTGTGGCTTGTAGGCTGGGGGGGTGGGCTGGCTGGATGTGGACTGCTGGGGGCAGCTGGGTATGTGTGTGTCTGTGAGTGTGTTTAAGACGCGTCGACTGGAGCAGGAGCAGCAGCAGCAGCAGGAGGGGGACTTGAAAACTTCCCTGCGTCCAGTAAGAGCGGGGATTTGGCGATTTAGAGGCTTCCAGTCCAGCTGCGATCGTCGGAGAGGAGGACCGATCCGGTTCTCGGCACTGGAACCATTTCCGGCCAACATGGATGATTTAGGTAAGTTCGTTCGCCGCGGAGGCAACATTAAAGCAGAGTGTGTGCTTTTAGCGTAAACACACAATGCTAGCGCTGGAGGGCTGACCAGCCCGACGACGAAGAGGAGGGGGGCTTTTTCCGCAGGTGGTCAGTAGATGTAGTTGGCTTGTTTAAGTCGCAAGTGTTCCCCGTTGCCAGGTGGGCTGAGTTATCCAGGTTCTGCTGCGAGCAAGTGCGGGGTTAAATGCACAAAAGGGCCTCGCGTGCTGCTGGCACGGGGAGGCATCTCGTTACTACGATAATGAATGTAACAGTCGTCTTATTAGCTGGTAACGTGAAGATAGTCCGCTGGACGGTACGTTTGCACTGTCCTCCTCAACAATGGGTGACGGAGTCGTGCAGGACTGCCGGAACTTTTTCATGCGCACACCTGGGATGAATGCGTGAATCAAACCGCGGCCCCTTTGGCTTTTTTTTTTTTTTACACTGGTACACTGACCTATGTAGCCCCTCCTGCTGGGTGTCAGGATTATATAAGTGCCGCAGCAGGTGGGAGAGAAACAGTCCCATTAGTGCAGACTCTGGTGACACGCGATCATTGACAGAGTAACACAGTTTGTTTGATCAGTTGGATTCAGCTGATTGTTGCCAAGCACGCGCAGACGAATCCAAGAGACCCGTGTTGCTTCTGCCGGTGGGGGGGGGGGGGTCTAGGTTCTCTTGCTTTAGTAGTTTAACATTCTCACTATGAGCCAGTCAATCCTCAACTTACTTTAGATTGACAAGCTTACAACCGTGCATTTACAAAACTGGAAGAAGCAGCAAGAGGCTGGGAAAGTAAGAGGTACATAAAGGAACAGTTTAGGAACATTTTAAGTGGCAGCAGGTCAGATGATTGCTTATAGAAAAACATTTTAGAGAGGTAGAGTTTCTCTGATGGGCCGGGGTTTACAAATCTGGAGGGAATCTGTAGAAATCTCTGTGTGCAAGGGGACAAGGCCAAAAATTGGGAATTCTTCCAGAAATCATTGTCTGTGAACACGGTTTGTCATGCTATCTGCAAATGCAGGTTAAAGATCTATCGTGCAAAGAAGGAGCCAAACGTGAACATGATCCAGAAACGCTGCAGTTTAAAATGGGCTGAGGCAAAGTAGAAAGCTGTTCTGTGGTCACACGATTTGAAGTTTTAAATTGTTTTAGGAAAATATAAGGGAGACCATCCAGCTTCTTACCAACGCTCAGTTCAAAAGCCTGCATCTGTGCGCGTGGAATTGACACTTTGCACATCTGGAAAAGCACCATCCATGCTGAAAGGGATATACAGATTTTAAAGCAACACATGCTCCCATCAAGGTGACGTCTTTTTTAGGGAAGGCTTTATGTATTTTAGCAAGACAATGGTGAACAGCATACTGGATCAATTACAACCACATGGCCTGCCTGCAGTCCCGACCTTTCACCAGCTGAAAACATTTGGATACAGGACTGTTGAGCAGCTTATATCAGACAAGAATGGGACAACAATCCTCTCACAAACGTTCAGCAGCTGCTCTCCTCTGTTCCCAGATGTTTACAGATCGTTGTTAAAAAAAGATGGGATGCTAAACGGTGGTAAACATGATCCTGTCCCAGATTTTTTTTTTAAATGTGTTGCTGCCATCAATTTCAGAATGACCTTTATTTATTCATTTTTTTTTATGTAAGATTTTCTCAATTTAAACTATATGTTTTCTATGTTCTACAGTGATTAAATTAGAGGCTTATGAGATTTTCAAGTCATTGCATTCTGTTTTTATTTACATTTTACACAGCATCCCAACTTTTTTGGGAACTGCGATTTATCTCCAGGGAGATAAAAGCATCCAGTGTAATTAAAAACTAAATAGAAGTAACGAGGCTTGCACATGGCTATCGGGATCAGCAGTTTCTTGTTAGTTTTTCCCCGGTGACTGCATGGTTAAGTTTAGCAGGACATCCACGAAATGCATAGGAGTCAGGTTCATTGGTTGCTATAAAAAACACAACCAGTGTGTTTTTGTGAAGTCAAAGATGATGAATGCCTTGCAAAAGCCATCCAAAGGGGATTAGCACCCTCCGAGAGCTGCAGGTGGACTTGCTGGGAAGAATGTTACAGGCACGGCTTCATCTTTCAGGTTCTGCATGTATAAAATATCAAAAAAGGAATGAAACAATAGTGTTCCTTTTTTTTCTGTTTTCACCTGGATGTAACCCTTTCGGGCCAAAACCCAGATCTCTGCTTTATGCGTTGGTAGTGGGAGTGTACCAAGAAGTCACTCTATATCCAGTCAGCGTTTATGGATACATTCTCAGCTTACACGGGCAAAGGGCTTTCCTTAAAGTAGCTATGTAAAAAAATCCAGCCAAGGGTAATTACCATGTCACAGGGCTGTAAATTCTGTCATCATTTTAGCACAGATATGTAAAAACTGTTGCACACATACGTAGCGAAACGTTGACACCAGATCCTCCCCGTGCGATTGATAGATCTCTGTTATCACGCTGGAGCTATGGAGCTACAGCAGGAAACTTTACCTCCACCTGCTTATGAAAATTGGATGCGCTGAAGGTTTAAAATGGCTTTAGAAGCAGTAGGGGATATAAAGAAGCACCACCGGTGGAGTTTGAGTGAGCCAGTCTGTCTAGTACACAACTCAAAGAGGACAACGAAGTCTAGGTGTATTTTTAGCCCGAGGAGAGTCCGTCTTCAAGAGCTGAGCCAGCAGGAGCACCAGGAAACCTTTCACCATCCTGCTCTCATCTCTCTCTGCCCTGTTTTTCTCACTTTCATTCATTTTTTTTCCTGTCAATTAACTGGCTTGTCTTTACTCCTAAGTCATTTTTTCCTGTGATCCACACATGTTCACACCCAGGGCTTTTGTTATATCACTGTGTTCCTTCCGCAGTGTCCGCGAGAGCAGAGCACTGCTGATCTCAGGCTGGATGTCAGGGTGAATCAGGCCCACATGCAGGGTTTGGGCCTCAGCCAAAATTTATCCTCTTTAAAAACGCTGCACTGCCCCACCCTCTCTCTTCCTACTCCCCACCATTCCTGTGGTGAGCCACATGGGAAACTGCAGGCTCCAATCTATTGACAGTTTTAAGCTGGCTGAGTTTGCAAGAGAGGAGGTTATTTGGCTCAAAGCAGATCGCAAAGCTTGATCGCTTGCAATTATCAGCTTTTTTTTGTTCCTCCCCCTCCTTTGTTTTTCTTATGCAAGACGTGTAATTGTGTTATTTGCATCTCCTTTTGTTTGTGCAGTCCTTGTGGTCTAGGTGCTGTGGCATGTTCTGAGGCAAACTTTCATTGACCTCCCCTCCTCAGCTATCAGTGCTGTAGAGCGTTGCTCCGTGCTTCACTGCCCTGGGCCTGCAACAACACGACATGAATGTCAAACAGCCTAAAAAGTTAACTTCCCTTTTACTGACTAATGCGCAGCACCTTTCAGTATTTCCTTTTTATGTCTGCAAATACAGTAACCGCTGCGTTTGTCTCTCACTCAGATTAATACGTTTCGCTGTCACTTTCTCGGCATCACTTCAAGTGGAACGATTCCTCAGAGCACTGGCGGCGCAGCAGCTGCAGTGTTGGAAATGTCACTCACCTAGTGGGCGTGGGCAAAGCAGTTCTTTTACAAGTCCAAATGAGATGTGATGTAGCCTAGATACCCAGCAGAGTCTAAATTTAGGTTGGCTTATTGTTTGTAGACCAAAGGAAACATCAGACGCCGCTCACGTGAACATCTGTCATTTTTTTCCCCGCATGTTCTGTGTTACACTGCGACACAGATGTCATGTGTGCCTGAGCGATACTTTTTTATTCTGTCAGCGACGCAAAACGAGCTAGAAACTTTCCCCTTCTCTTTTTTGCACTCACTCGTTTCCAGCAATTGTTCTATTTCTAATTCCAGATTTAGCTAGAAGGCCGTTAATGTTGTCTGCCATCAACAAAGCAGTTGAAGGAAATATCACGAAACCTGCCCGGTAGTTTTTTGCATAATCTTGTGCAGTCTGACCTAAGAAATTATTTTGCAATTATACGTCAATAGATGGTGTAAGGGGAAGCAAACGAGATGAATTTGCAAATAGATGGAAGTACATACCTGAATTTCATGCTAACGTAATGACCTGACTTTCCTTTGATGTGTTATTAAGATTCTTTGAACGAATAGTGTGACAGTTACAGCTACATATGTCAACGGGGGATCTTTCTGAGGTGTCGGGAGGCAAATTTTGTGATCTTTGGACTAGCCATGATTTTGGAAAGGACAGCCACCAAGAGAGGAGATGTTTCACTGTGTGACAGACTTCAGGCCAGGGTGAGCCTGATGCTGTCGAAAGCAAGGCAGGAAGTCTACGTTGTGACCGCCAAATTACACTTCCCAAGTGTACCATATTCAGATACAGAATATGTAGATTTACAATTACTTGTAAAAAAAAAACAAAAAACAAAACATGGAAACATATTCAATTATTTTATGTAACTAAGTATTCAGTTATTAGGCTTAAAGCAGCGATGTCACACTGATTTTTTTTTTGTTGTAGCCGATGTACAGCGCACTTGGAGAGAAGTTTAATCACACATTAATTCCCTGAGATATTTTTTATATTAATATATAAAAAAAAGTTTAGTTATACATCTCACTGTTTCTACATGATGAAGAAATAATACATTTTTATAGTGGATAGTGGCAAAACGGGACCTTTTTTTCATTTAATGGTTTATTGATTACTTGATGGCTTTGGTGTAGTGAATGGTCATGGAGGAGGTCTTTATCAGTAGGAAAAGCTGTAAAACTTGTGGAAATACAGCTAAAAGCCTCAGATTTATTTCACATTTTCTTTGCGCGTTCTCTTTGTCGGGCTGATTCTGCCCCCTTAGCCTTATGCTTGACATCCCTTAAAGAAAAAGAAGACAGATTATCTTTACTGTTGAAGAAAACCTTCATTATCTTTACAAGGACACAATATATTTATTTCCTATTGGGCAAAGGTGTTGTTGCTCTTCCTTTTTTTTGCTCATCGATGTTGCATTGCAGCTTAAAAAATAATTTGAAAGTTATTTACCAGGAATTGAGATTTCTGCAGAAGATGACACTAAGTTGCGTTATTTGAAATAGTGAGTTCAGTACTTTTTGAGTTTAAGAGGAAAGTTGCAGTGTAGCTTTGTCTGCTTCTGTTACTGTTTTTGATTATGGTTGCTCATTGCTGTGCTGAGGTGCAGCTCTAAATCAGTACTGAGTACTGTGAAGTGTAAAAATGTGACTAAGCTTGAAAGTTCACATTATTCAAAATCCTCTGGGTTTTTTTTTTTTTCCCCAGTAGACCACAGAAAAACCCCTGCAACCACTTGTCTGTAGGGACTCTTGCCCACGCTCGATGATAAGTCTCTAGTGACACATGCATGCAAGTCAGACATTCAGTGTGGCAGCTAAAGGCTAGAGAGAATAGCTCACCTCCTCCTCGGTTTGTCCATCTCTTTGACTTTTAAAAATAACGATTCTGCAGGGCTTTGAAACATATGGTGCACTTACACACACACACTCACTTATATGCACTGAAAACAGAACTTATTCACGCTACTGATCACAGAGCGTTGGTGTGGACACACATCTCTGAATAGGAAGCTGACTAAGCAGCAGCAGCCGTCGCGTTATCTCTTATGGTCTCAGCACACGGTAACAGCAGCCTGCCAGACCGATACTCAAGCAGCTACTATAGAAAAAGCCCTCAAGTTAAAAACAAAAAAACATATTTAGAGTCACAAGATACAAGCGAAACCTCTCCATCTTTAGTATTTCTGGAGCTATAGTCTAACCACAAGCCAGACTGTTGTTACCACAATGTGCACTATTTTATTTTATTTTTTTTGGTCAGCTGATTTTTCTGCACTTTTTTTATTGGGCAGCTTCACATTCAGCTTGTAGCCATGATTCTATACTGTTGACTGACATCCTGGTGGGTTGTAGTTTTGGTCATTCTAAATGATGAAGCTGCCACATCTTGTTCCATATTGACTCTCCGAATGACTTCCTTGCTCGAGTTCTTGTCTTTGTTGCTTTTTTTCTGATGTTTCCATTATTTGTGTATACACTAGAAGCCATTGTCAGCCTTCCTCATCCCTGCTAAGCTCTGATGAGTTATGCTCCCTGCTGACTTTGCTGCAAGACTCTCATCCCTGCCAGTCCATCAGTGACTGACAGCTCAGTTGATGCGATGCTGCGGCTCCTTTGATGCGAGCCGGGGAACAGCTGGTGTAACAGTTTTGCATAGACGATGGTAATTGTGAAATTTTGTTTGGTCGCGGTAAGAGGAAGCACCATGTTTTTGTAACTATACTGGCGTTAAAAAAGTGGCCCAGTGCTTCCATTTAAAGCCTCTCCAGCTCCCGTGAATATCACATGGCCTTTCAGATGCTTTTAAGCCTCTCCCCTAATTGCTTCCTAAATGTCATTTTTCATAGAGGTGGCACGTTGATGTGGCTGCAGGCTGAGATAAGACATCACTGCGTTATTAGGAAATGTGTTTGTGCCTAGCAGGTTTCCTCTGCCCTTGGCACAGGTTTAAATAGTCATTAACGCGCTGCCGGTGCTGCCCTACTTTGGGGTATAGAGCTACCACAATGAAAGCTTTTGATGAAATTGGGAAGTTGGGAGAGTGGAGGAAAAATGAGTGTGTGCAAAAGTGTTTGTGTGCGCGAGCGTCTCAGCTGGACTGAGCATTAGCTCTGTTTACAATCAACATCTGGCTTGGTTAAAAGGGTCAGTGCGGACACTCCGATCAGCTCCCATTAATGTTAATGGCAACACTCATGTGAGGATTAGTGCTCCTCAGGTTTATACGGGTGTAGTATTAACATGAGAATACACAATTATAAGTGGCTTCTGGCACTTGGATGGAGTTGATTGTTTTCCAGTGAAATGATCTGGCCCACTTTGCAGACCTCGCTAACCCTCCTCTTCATCCCCTTTCCTTCTGTCCTTGTCTTGCCGGAGGGGACAAAGAGCTGCTTTTTTTTCTGGTGCTATGACCTACTTCAGCCCAGGAAAAGACAAACCCGAACGAGCTGATTAATAAAAGGAGAAAATTGCCCATCTTTTTTAATTTTATTTTGCATAGCAAGCTTTGCAAAGTAACATAAAAACTGAGAATCATTTTCAGCTTGAGATTGTAGTTTATTAAGAAATCTCCTCTTATCTACTTACACGCTTTCTCTGGAGATTTCTCAATTTCTATGATATGATATTATGCATGATGCATGAAGATTAAAGTACGTCAGTTCTTAAGCCAGATTTGTATTAATTCTACCCTGTAACGATTATCTGCAGTTTTATTCGCTTCATTTGAACTATAACAAAGAAAATAGCTGGTATTTGTGTTTTATAGTTACTGTTGTATCAGAAACTGAAGCCATATAACTCACTGGTCTATACTGTAGTTTGTATTTTTACATTTATCTAAAGAAGGAACAGTTAAATCTTAACAGTAAAGTGCAGTTTTGCACGCACACATGCATATATTGTATATATAGAATTGGGTCAGGGATAATGCACAAAATCTACAGACAGTGTGGCACTTCTGCTTCTCTCTAGATCGGTAACCTGTAGTTTGCCCTCAATTACTCCCTAAATCAGTAGATTCAGCGGCTGACAGCAAACACTAGCATTCTCTGTTTGGTGGTAGGGCTGAAAAAGGTTTGGGTTAATGGGGAAACGTCATCACAGCAGAGACTTCTTTGTAGTCCAGTGCAGACTTCCTGTTATAATTATAAAACCTCAGCATGGCTTTATGCAGATATTCAGGAAGCGCTTCTTTTGCTCGTGGCTCTGCAGTGTATTTTTGCTCTTACTTTCAGTGGAGAGTCATCCATTCAGTATAACAGTGAAAATGATCGTCTCTTTTAGTAGACGACCCCACCCTGCTCTCCCGCATGGTACTGCTGAAGTAATTTCAAGCGGCTTTCACTTCATTCACATGCACACAGTCTCTCAAAACAACCAGACTGGGCATCGGTTAAACCCCAAACTGCCTCAGCCTTTCTTTAAAAACCTTTGAGTTAACGGGGGTTTTGAGTGAGAATAGGATGGAAGTGAGAAAAAGCAAGAGGGTTTTTTTATTATGATTTTAGTTTTAGTTTATGCTATTTGTATATGTACAGCACTTTGTGAACCCTGGTTTAAATAAAGGTCGTATAGTATGGTAAGAGGACATGTTGTATCTTTTCCCTGGTTTTGTTTCAATTGCAGATACTCTCCTCGTTAGTCCCATGTATATTATTTGAACATTAAAATTGCTGCTTTCATTACCTTCCTCTTCCCTTTAAATGTA
The DNA here is from genome assembly GCF_057382185.1 of Mchenga conophoros. Lineage (NCBI taxonomy): Eukaryota > Metazoa > Chordata > Actinopteri > Cichliformes > Cichlidae > Mchenga > Mchenga conophoros. Next base: position 14,282,459 of record NC_140530.1, read on the forward strand.
ATAATTCCATTTAGTTGATAACAGGAGAGCAAGAGAGCAACAAAAACAGCAGAAGCCAAGTAAACCAAGCAGCAGCCGACATGTAAATAAGCGGCAGAGAGAAGAAGAAGCGGAACTATTAATAACAACAAATGTCTCAGTGTGATATTAATAATAACGATCGTACTGAAATGTGAATTGTGACTTTTTTTTAAAAGCATCTCAGCGATCTCTGTCACGTTCCCGCCGTGCAGAGTGAAAAGAAAATATAAAAAATAATAACTAATAGTTAAGATCCAAAGTCTGATGTCCACTTTTTTGCTGCTTTCACTGTGACTGTTGTGAGGCAAGAGGACAAATGTGTAATCGTGTAAAAGCAAAGCTGAAATAATATCACTAATGGACTTGCTTTCTTGGATGAAAAGCTCCCAGAGATCTTACCAAGGAGCCACCTGGATATAAATGCTATAAATATGTTATAAAAGTTAAGATATGGCACAGTTTTTGTGTCGGTTGGGTTTTATTGGATGAACTTGCAGTGGCGGAGGCGTCGGGACGCTGGTTTGACACTTTGAAGTGGTACTTCCTCCGTGGAACTTGACAGAGATGAGGTGTCGTAGTAGTTCAGCAGTTAGCATGATGTGGTTCAACCTTTCTCAGAACAAACGTGTGATCAGTGTTAGAAGTGTTTTTTTTGTTTTTTTGTTTTTTTAAATCAAATAGCTGACCTAACTTTTCCTCTCGCCTCAAGTCACAGTAGACTAATCGCCTCTTTCTCAGACAAAGGAGTATGCATGTAACACAGAAAGAGAATCATTATGAGCTTTGAAGTTTATTTGGTGAATAGTTATCAATTTGATACCCAGCAGGATCAAAGTTTGCATTTATTTTTATTAGTAACTGGTGGAGTGAGTTTAATATTGGCTCTTCTATTACCTCCTCCTGTGTTAAATGCTTTAATTTGCTCAGCAAACATTCAGTGTCTTTGAAGCTCTGCTGTTAGTTGCTGGGGAGGTTTGTGTATAGTGGGTTTGTCATAGTGTTTTGCAGAAAATTAGCTGCCCGCTGGGGCAGAAAATGGTGAAATGAGAGCAGAGAGATTGAACCAAAACAGTGAAGTTATGCCCTGGGGTTCTGCTTTTTATGAAATTTCCACCATGCAAATTGCAAGTTGCAACATGAGATCATCCTGTCTGGTGGTAATTTTGGCACTTATGACTGTTAAAAAGAGGCCAAAACCTCCCACAAGGCTTTATCGAGCTGAAGGAACCGGAAGAGTCTTAGTCATTTTGTCCATTGTTAAAATAAACAAAGTGATAGCCTTGCAGGATTAGACTTAAAGGCACTAAAAAGGTTGATTCTTTTTAAAAAGAAATCTAAAGATAAACTGTAAAAGATGTCTGTTTACTTGTTTTTGCATTTGTCATTTAGATGTAGAAAGAAAATACTGGGCACAAGGCAGAAACACAACTAGAACTACATCTAATGATAAATTCCTTAGTCATTAGATTATTTAATGTTATTGCTATGTTAATATTAAAATACTTGATGTTGATCTTCTCCTGCTTTGTGTTATGTTTTGTGTGTGCTCGCTTTGCATGCATCGATGTACTCTCTCACACTGGAGTGCATGTTGCTGTGTAAGCAGCTGCATTCTGTCTGCATAAAATAGCATCTGTAGCACTTAATTGATCTTAGAGTTACTGTGTAGTAAAATATGAAACTGCATTGATTCTAATGGTCTGCAGGAGGTGACAGGTGAGTTTGCCAAAAGAAAATGACTTGCATGTGAGAATGAGAAAATTACAGTACTGTTAATTGTTATATGACCTCATTAAAACACTTTCTTAATAAGTTTGTGGTCTCAGTCGCTTGTTTGAAGTCTAATTTGCCGCTACAATATATTCCGCTGATACCACCAGTAAAAGTAAAGTAGATAATAAAAGGTATTCTTCAGGGCTGTGGTGGCCTTTGCTTTCACAGTCAAATTCAGCTCTCACTCAGCACACCTGATGATGATGATCTGTCAAGATTGGTGACCTATCCAGGGTGTACCCTTCCTGCAGCAGCTAGGACATTGTAAGGTTTGGTTTTGGTGGTCATACACTCTGTGGTCATTAACAAGAAAGTTTTATTTTGAGCGTTACTCTGAGAACATTCAGATCAAAGAAATGACATCATATTTCTTTTTCTATAGAGTACAAGTGCATACATGTTAGAGCAGATGTACAAGTGCAGAACTTGCTGGGTGGTCTGTAACGCATGACTATTGCTTTGACCATCGTGGTCATCCATCATCTGCTTCGTGTCTCCTCTCCCACAGGTCAGGGTCAGCAGGAAAGTATTTATAGCGTGCCTAGATGCCTCAGTGTGTCTCTCCGGTATGTGTAGTCAGCCATGCTGAAAGGCACCTGCGTTCAGTGTCGCCGTCCACTGTTGCACCCGTGTGTGCGTTAGTCTCCTGCGTGATTCAATTTTGTGCTCACGTAGCCGTCGAAGCGCTCCAAATGAACGCAGGCACAGGCCTTCTGCTATCTAACACGAGCCCGGAGGGCTGTACGGCGCATGTTTTTTCTTCCTCTTCTGGTACAAGCAAAGAGAAGGATTCATCATTTCATGTGATGGTGTGTCAGGTTGTGTCACATTGAAAGGCTAGTCCTGTCTGAACGGCACATGAAAGGCTTCGTGTCACCACATGAGTCTCAGAACAGCAGAATACTAAGATTGTTCCACACATTTTATTGCATTTTGAAGCTTTGCTGTTTTTTTTCCTCCCTCAAAGCGGATCTTAATCCAAAAGTCTGACTTTTTACCTTTTCTTTCTTGCCTTCAGTCCCTACTTTTCTGTCCTATCGCACTGTCTCGTTAAGCTGGCATGCACCTCGCATTTTTCTCCGCCTCTCCTTCTTTTTCTCTCACATGGAAGACGAGCTGTGGCACGCAAGAAATTTGTATCAGCCGGCGTGCACCTTGCACAACGACAGATGCACAGTAAAGAAATGAAAAGAATGAGGATAGAAAGATGTAGAAAGGGCAGAGAACATGGGTAAACTCGCTGCACAGCCAGGATCTTGCCGCTTAAATTTTCCTTGTAGTTTCACTTTGGTGTCAGCTCATATCTCAGTAAATGTCTTGGCATTTATGAACCTAGCAGATAAAGACTTTTCTGTATACCAGCCCTGAGAAGGGAAGGGGGGGGGGGGGGAAGCTTGAGCTTGGCACTTGCACGTAGCTCAACATCATCCCCTGCAGGCTGATAAATGTACTGCGCTGTTGCGTTGAAATGAACTGCTACCAGCTGGGTTAAATAAACAGGAGTAGATGTGTTGAATAGTGAACAGCATTGATTCATTCCAAGCAGCGGTCAGCACTTATAGAAGCTCATGCAGTGAGTGCAGGGTCAAACAGACAGGACATCCTGTCAGGGATAATGGAGACTTGCCTTTGTTGACATTCAGGAGCACGAGTCTTCCTGTTTGTCTAATTGGATTCTGTTCATATTTTATGTGTTTTATGTTGAGTTTGACTGTGAAAAGTAGTGACTTACGTGCTGTCGACATAGTTGAGTCTTGAAATTGTTTCCTTCTCAAACCCTCCCTAACCTCTCCCTTCATTCCTCATTTTCCTGTCTTTTTCATCTCTTCTTCTTTCCACTCAAGTTTTCCTAGTCCCCCTTTTATCTTTCTCTTTCTCTTTCCTATAATGAGCCCCATGTGAAACTGTCTTCGTGTAATTAAAATGCACACCATTCATCTGGGAGGAAGGGAGTCTCCTTAATCTGCGTCAACCCACATTTTAGCCTCTGAGGATTGCCTGCTGCATGCCACACTCACACACACTTCCCAGTTTCACTCCTCTCTCTCTCGACACTCCTACCACCATTCCTCATTGTTTGAGCCCAGCTGTGCTCTGCCGTGTCACATTCAGTGTCGTGCACGCAGAAACCGACTGAATGCTGGTGTTTTTCTGTGTTCATTAGCTGCAAATTAAGAGGGATGACTGAGTTTAATTGATGTATTCAGGCTGTTAGCTCTACGTGCAGCCTGTTTTTTCTCCAGGTGCTGAAAAGCAGATTTGTCCCCCTTATAAAACCTCCTTCTTCCCAAGAACTCCGGGGAATTAACCTGCGCTCACTAACAAAATACAAAAACAAGCTCACCTTCACCTTTCAGTAGAAGACATGAAACCATGTTTCAGTAGATATTTAGCACAGGTTTTTATGTGTTCTTTATTTTATTCCTCTTTTCATTTTTGGCCTTTGGAGACCTTGTGTGTGTTTTGCACTGGAGTCTGTGTCACGGTATGTTCTCTTGGCAGAGGAAGCTGACACACCTCAGTGTGCTTGTGTAGTTTGTGGATGGGTCAGAGCACGTCTAACATGCTGCATTTACTAAACAAACACAGCCCTAAAACTTAGCTAAATTATATTCTGTTCATTAGGACTGCGCGCTAATGACATTGCCGTGGGAAATGAGCTGTTGATTTCAATTAGCGTGCCTTATTTTGGTAAAGCCTCTCTCTTGTATTTGAAGTCAGTATTCTGGTGTAAGGCAGTGCCAAACAGAGTATGCGTATCTGTAGCCTGGAGGTTCATGTTTTAGCAGTAACTGTATTTTAGAGAAGCAGATTCTTTATTACCAGGGTTAAATCTAGTTCAGCTTGAGAGCTAAGTTGATTAACATCTCTTGTGTAAACCATCTGGACTAACATGTGTTCACTGAAGTCTCCACCAGCTGTAGTAAAACTTTGTTCTGACATCAGTAACAGATATGAGCCCTGCAGATATTTGTACCATTTATTTATGCAGTATTTCAAAAAAGTATCTGATGAAACCTAAATTATGTTCTGCTGTGATTTGCGTTAGTTCTGATTTATTCTCATCAGATTTTTTTAGGTTGTTCTTCTGAATGCTTTACATAGTTATGTGGTGTGGTGTAGTGTGGCTCAAATTAGGGTAAAAAATGTTGGACTAAAGTAAAGTGCTGTTCATAAATGATGTTTTGTAAGCTAAATGTACATGGAAAAATTCATTATTCATCACAATACAAAAACAAAAGTTGATCTGTGTATAAAAGATGGGACCCAACTTCAGCAGGGGCGAGCCCTGTGGTTGCCAAAAACTCAGATAAAAAATAGTTGTATGGCGCTCCGCAATGGGAATCTTAAAGTAAAAATCCCATTCATATTCTCCATAGGGATTTTGATTATGAGCCATAATGCTGTAGGCATTGAGAGTAGACTTTCAACGAGCTGTGACGCTAAAATGATGGTATGATATCAACCTTGTTTTAATAAAATCCTGTGTTATTCACGATGTCATGGAAAAGAAATTATTCTTCCCACAATCCTCAAAGACTGATGGATGGAGACCGTTGTTACTATGGAAGCGTTTAAACCACAAAATGTCAGGTCACTTGAAAACCCATGAGTAGTTACTTCACTGTTAAAAGTGAACAATCTTATACCTTTGGCTTTTCCATGTTCTGTTTTTTTGTGATGCAGATCAAATCTTTGTGTGTAGCTGCTTGGCTTGGTTCGGTTCAAGGCTTTAAACTCTTTATATAAGGATCTGATGAAATGGCAGTGGAGAAAGTGGATGGGAGGTTCACTTCCGAAACCGGACCTCTAAAAAAAAAAAGATAGGTCTTTTGGGAAATTATCCTACTGCTGTTTTTTATTTTAAAAACTTCCACGTGAATTTATGCTTAAAATCGCCGGTTTCAGATTTGATTGAATACAGCGTGGCGTTCGGTTCGAAAATTATGGCTCTCTGAGGATGAAGCCAGCTATGAGCCTACCTGGTGATTGAAAAGTCACGACCCCACATAAAAGTGCAGTGTCCCTCGCTTTTTAAGTCCCTCACGTGTGAGGGTTTTAAAACACCAAGATGGTGACAGCCACTAAACACTGGGTGACGTAATTGTGGTGGTATTTTGTAGACTGTGGAGTGGAGAAAGATGTGCTTTTGTGATCTTGTATACAGATACGAAGCACAAAACTCCATGTAGATCGACACAGATCAAAGCTCCCAGTATAAAATCTGACCCTCTGATCTGATTGGATTTCCTTGATCTTGAGATACATTGTAACGGTCCAATCAGAAGAGAGATAGTGATGGTCGCTTTACCAGTTATGTTTCTGGCCTAATTGCTGCTGCAGGTCCCAAAAGGAGAAGTAGATTTACAAAACGCACTGTTGCATAGGGCCTTCAGCAACCAGAGGATTTTGAAAACGCACTACACTTTTCAGGAAATGGAACCAGCTGCTCTCTGATTGGACACTTTAAGCCCATACAGAAAACAATTTTGTGTAGATTTGTTTTACAAATTTTCAGATGTTTAATTACAACTACAAACTTTAGACCTATCTATGAGCATCACATTACATGATCAAACTCACTGCTTGCTAAATGCAAAGGATCTAGTGGACTGTTTCCTAACAGTGCATCTCTGCCGCAGTTTCCTTGCGTGTTGTGCGTTATGTCAAGCTGTTAAAATCAGCTCTGGTGTAAGAAAAGTTGTAAGGAAGAAGTGTCAACTTCATTTAAGCAAGCAAGCTCACAGTCCTCCTGACTTTGCCTTCTTGTGGACCAGAAGTCGAGCCGCACTGTTGAGTGTTAGGTACACCTGTGTGTGTGTGTGCTGGCCCTGCCGCTGCTTCTAGCCATCTTTCAATGGAAGGTTTTATCACACACCATACTTGGTATTTACTTTAAAGTGACAGATGTGTTGTTTCTGCCTCTTTGCTTTTATGGGTGTGCTTGTTTGCTGCTACCAAGTAAGAGATGAAGGTGCACTCAGAGCTGGCTGCAGTAGTGTAAACAGTGTGCTGCTGTGTCCATAATGAAACTCTGTGGAATGTATCTGGGCTTCTGTGTCCAGAGAGGAGACTCTGCTGTGAAACCCTGTCAACTGGCATTTTAACCACGTTAATCGTGTTTATCACGGTAGCGCTAAGGTGCTCCAAGTGGATCTGGTATTGCTCTGGCTCAGTTTCTGCTGTGTCTCCTCTCTGTCTGGGAAACCTTGCAGACCGAATTACCACTGTACTCATGGTACTTCGTGGTACTTCGGTATACCCAGCATGAGTTAGTCTCCACCTAAACTGTGGCAAGAAAACACACTTGTATATTTACGATTATAATTAAAGGACTAAATATAATGCAACATGCAGCATTAAAAAGTAGTCATGAGTCATGAGTAACCTGAGCAGAGCTTACGCTACCAGTGTGAAGGAGGGGCTGATTACAGCCCCTTATATACCTTTGTGATACCACTCCCATAGTTGGGCATGTCTGTGTTGATAAGAGCTCCGATTGCTTTCAACTTTCCTCAGTTCACCACATTGTGCACTCGTTCAGTTGCTCAGACCCTGGACACTTTTTCAGAGGATTGTCGTGATCTGTGTGAGTAGTGTTTCTACTTACTTAAGCTTTCTTACTTAAGCTTTCAGGCAGCTAGTTGGAGCTGGCATAGCAATGAAGGGGTGAACCTTACCCCCCGGCATTATTTTTAACCCCTCCTTCCCCTCTCTCGGTGATCCTCTCCCCCTCCTCGTCTCTCGTTCTGCTGCACTGATGGTAGAGTTAAGAAGGGCAGTTCCTGCCTGGCAAACGTTGTGTTTAGGTTGCCCTCTTCCTCCTCTGATTCTTTTCGTCTCTGCATTTGTGCCTCTTCACTTCCTTCCGTGTACTGTCTTTGCCTTTCTCAGAGGTATGTCTCATGTGCTGGTTACTTTAGCTATGGGTTTGACTGCTGACCCAGTGTTTAATTTTAGGAAGTGGTTAAGCTTGCTAACCTATGTTGAATACTCCCTAGCTATATGTCAGACTTTGTCATAGAAGGTTAGAGAGTGCTGTGCGCTCTTTAAATATTTTTAGTCAGTGTTTTAGCGATACAGAATGAGACTTAATGCTGATCATTACAGTTTTGGTTATATACTTTAACTTTGTTAGTTTTACTGCTTTAGATTGGCAGCAGTTGTGCCTTTACCTGTAACACACTGGTATCCTGACAGTGTGTTTAAACTGTAATTATTTCGAGTTGCTTTATTCATAAAACACATCTTATTGGATCAAGTTTGTTCTTCAATTTAGGGTCTTATTTTTTAGGACTTGTGAAATTCTGCAAGAGAAACTAAACCCTGCTCTGGTGGGTGAGTATGCTAAAATAAGCCTGAGTATTCAGTAATACAGCCTGTGCTCTTCATTAAATCCCCTTTAATGTTATATGTCCTTCTACCTACTTGCTGGGACTGCTTAATTAGTAGTTGTTTTCTTGGCCTGCATTCCTCTGGGGGACCTGTCTGCGTTTAGATGGTAAATATGTCCGTGTGTATACCTGTGTGCAGATTTGACAGCAACCCTTTAAACCATTTCACAATTGCAGGCAGGAGAGGGTCAATAAGTAACGACAGGAGTGGTCATGACTGCCTGCATGATTCAACTTTTACAACTCCACTCCCTCTGATGTCAGCGCTCTTGGGGGTTTTGACAGGTTGCGAAAGAAGCAGTAATTACTTGGTGTTCGTGTATGCAAGCAGCATATCATGAGTCGAATATTATTCACTAGAAGTTCATTGAAAGTACTAACTTTTCAGAAGTGCACCAACATGTCCGCTCAACATCGGTATAGGCCTTGTTTTATGCTTTTGGACTTTTAGCAGATTGGAGTGTTGGATAGATGGCGGTCGCTGACTCCCCCCCCCTGTTCCATCACATTGGTTTTGTGCTGAATGCTCAAAGATCTTGTGATAGCACGCTCTGATTTCTTTCTTTCCCATAGACAGTCATGAGAGCTATGGTGTTAGAGGTTAGTAATACATTTTTTTAAAATGGCAGCTATTAAAGCTCTCAAGGATACCTAATACATCAAAGTACAAGACCATAAATAATTGAACGACAAAAGTTAAAATTCAAGATAGGATATGGCATAACCAGATGCTAATCAATCTGTGCTTTTTTTTTTTTTTTGTTTATGTAGATGCTTTGTTGGCGGACCTCGAGTCCACAACATCCCACATCTCGAAACACCCCCTTTTCCTGTCTGAAGAGGCCGCCTACTCTTTTCCTGTGCGGGGTCAGACCCAGCAAGACATCTGCTCTCCATCCCAAGTCCCACCTACTCCCTCAGACCAAGCTCTGAATGGAGTAGAAGAAATAGAGGTAAATGCATGCATGCTGTAAATGTTGGGGAATTAACCAAAGACTGTTTCGTTTCAAATGCTGCCTGATGAACTCATGGATGAGAAGTGAATTAGTTGCTGCATTGATCCTCTAAATTCACTATTGTTATTTTACTTCCTTATTTCAGTCTGTCGGCACAGCGCAGAGAAGTCCTTGGTCTAGAGATAGCAGCAGTCTAGGCCAACCCACTGGTGGAGAGGACCACGTGTACAGGTTAGAGGTCATGTTAAGTCTCAACGAAGCTCTTGAGACATCTTTCCAACAACAAAAACTCAGTACAGCTAAATTTTTTTAGAATATGTTTCTGAGTAGAAACTAATAAGTAAAAACATTTGATCAGAAATAACCATTTCCACTTGGTGCTAAGCTTGAAACAAGATGTTGTTGATGATAAATGTTGTTTCATGTCTCTGCCCTGTTCAGTCTCCCTAATAAACATAAGAGCAGTGACTCATCAGCTGGTGCAATGAACTCACTGGGCAGCAACCTGTCTGAGCTGGACCGCCTGCTGTTGGAGCTCAACGCTGTGCAGCAAAGCACCCCTGCCTTCGCCACAGAAGGTACAATTATGAGGGAGCATTTCAGTTTATGAAATGCTCCCTCATGTTTCTCTGAAGGAATGTCGATGTCACCGTCTAACTATGGTACTTCTGTTTCTGTGGTATTACACAATGGTGTCATTCTTTCCACTGTATTCTGTTACTGTTTCAGTGTTTGCACTTCACACTATGTATGCATTTTAGCAGGATATGCATTCATCTTTTTTCTTTTTTTCTTTATGCCGTAGAGGAAGCTGCTCCACCGCTGCCTGGCAGCAGCATTGTCCACCACGTACAGGAGAATGGAGTCTCCACTGCAGGTAAAGCCACTGTGGTGGAGAAGCCCAAACGTAGTGGACCCACTCGAGGAATCGAGGACGTTCGACCAAGTGTGGAGAGCCTTCTGAATGAATTGGAAAGCTCTGTCCCAGCACCACAGTAAGACCAAAAATTGTTACAGAAAAACTGGATTTGTACTACTGAGAAGTTTGTGCCCATGTATTTTATGCTGGCATGAACCACTTTTATACTGTACGTGGTTTATATTTGTATTTATTTTTTAAAAATCCAGTCATTTTGGTTGACGGTGGTGTTTTCCTCACTAGTCCCGCACCGTTGGTGGTGTCAGATGAGCAAACAGATGGACAAGAAACGCTGTCACAACAACAAGCCAGAATGTCTGCCTCCTCTGCCACACGAGAGCTGGATGAGCTAATGGCCTCCCTGTCTGACTTCAAAGTGCAAAGCAATGTGAGTGTGGTTCAGAAGTGGGTTGACTTTGGTTTGATTGAGGACAGTTATTTTTGGTATGTGTGGCTGTTTAGAATTTAGCTGTACTGGATGTTTTTGCATCTCTTAATTATAGAAAGTTGTTTTGTTTTGTTTTTTTGGCATTTGCCTGTTTTTAGGTCTTATTTTTATGAGCTGCATTTCTTCAACATTGCAGTGACCAAGGTTTTTTTTTTTTTTTTAAATTTGTTGTCAGTATTTGTGATGACATCATTCATTCGTGTTGAAACAACAATTTTTTTTGTATTACAGTAACTTTCCAGGCTTTGCTTTGTGATGCTCTTTACTGTCCTTTCTCTTTCACTCTCATCTCATTCTTTATTTTCCTGGTCTCTTTCTCTTTTCTCTACCACTGTGTATGTCTTGTCTTTGTATGTACATTGCACCCTTCACATAATTGCACCTGATTTAGTCTGGCTCTCAGGTGTCTGTCAATCAAGATGCAGTTGACCCATTATTAGTTGCTGGTTCACCGGTTATCCACCCAATAACTAACCCACCTATAACGCCTCAGATTGGTTCCCCTGATACTCCTCTACCCAATAGTTACACTGCTCCGTCCTGTACACCACTCCCGCTGGAACTCCACATAGATGAAGATGGTGGTTCAGCTCTTGCATCTTCACCTCTTTCTGCTGTAGTAATAGCATCATCTAAGAGCCTTCAGTACTCTCAGATCCAACAGAAGGCTGATGATGGCACTGTCACTTCTGAGATCTCACATGTTGAGAGCTTTAGTTTTTCCAGTACTGTAAAAACCTCCAGTGAAACTGAAGTTGACACCCCCACTCATATAATAACTAAAGAGTATGCTAGTCCAGGTGCTGCTGCCACGAGCTCCAAACCCGTGGTTGTTTCTAAAAGTCCTGTTACAGTCTCTAAAAGCCCGAGTCCCACTGTTAAAGGCAAGAGTCCCAGTCCTCCTGATGTTGAATGTAAAAGCCCGGTCCTTAAAAGTCTCAGTCCTGCTCCTGTAAGTCACAGTCCACAAACAGCAATACAGAGGGATAGCCCAGTTACCGTGCCAACCACCATGGAAACAGTGCCCAAGTCAGCTAGTCCATTAACACTTCCGAGACTTTCAAGTCCAAAGATTTCAAGTCCTGTAACAATTCCTAATATCTCTAGTTCTCCAGCTGTATCTAAAAGCTCCAGTCCTGAAACAGTCCCAAAAGATACTTGTCCTAAGAGTCCTGCTCCAGTTAGGGGGAAAACATACACATTTCCAAGCAGCAGCAGTCCCACAGGGTCTCCAGTTTCGGTCGCCACTGTGCCGTCAAGTGGCTTTTATGCACCACTTATAGAAAGTCAGGGAGGCGAAGTGCTGGGTTTAACGTGGCCATGCCGGAAGCCTTTTTTGGATGATACTTTAGAGAAACTTTTATCAACCGACTCCACTCGACTGGGTGAGAACCAGCCACCGACTGCTTTTGTGCCCGGGGAAGAAGACAGATCTTGGGAGGAGGAAGATGGATTTTATCCAGATCTCAGCCTAGAGGGAACCCTGACACCCATGACTGAGTCCAGCTGGATGGATGAGTGCTTTACCCCCTCCACCTGCCCTGGGACTCCAGATGCAACGCTGGACTTGCCCATACAGCAGCCCTCTGCTGTTGACCGTCTATCTGCTTCTGGTCAAGTAGGAGGCTCAGCTTGACTCTTCCAAAATAAGCTGCTGGCATGAAGCTATAGAGGATTTAATACTTTGTGGCTCCCTTTTAATTGGCATGTGGCTAAGATATAAATTATATCTGGAAGTAATGGCAGCAGGGTTGTATTAATTGGTTGTTCAAGCAAAATGCTGAAAAGCTTATTTTGGGCAAGCAGCTCTACAAGTACTCGAGGAGCTGTGCAATAGTACAAACATGTCAAGATGAGGAGAAATTCCTCAGTCTCTGTGGTGTGATGCATGTGGTGTCATATAGCAATTTCAGAATGGCTTGAGGGAGAAGTCGCTGTGTGGAGATCAGTTGTGGCTGATGTTGAAAGCTTTGGTGAAAAGATGTCTCTGCACGCCCCCACTTGCTTCATTGACATTGCTGTGTTAGTCATAGCACCTGACATGTCATGTTCAAGCTTTTAATCACTGACACGGCCAATACGAAAAGACCCAGACTCCACAGTAAAAGGGATATCTTTTCCCTTCCCTTTTTTGCATTTGCAGATGAATTTAAAATGCACACTAGAGCTCTGTTGGTTTAATCTTTGGCCCTGCTTTGGCATGTGCAGAGTTTTATTTTATTTTGTTATAGACGGGTGTTTTCCATCGAGCATGCCTTGCCATGGATTTCCGGCAGGTTTTATGTTGATATTAAAGAATGAGCCTGTGCAGGAGGCTGATGCTCGGCTTCTGCAAACAAAATCAATTAAATATGCCTGACAGAAAAACTGCATAGCATTTTGACCCCAGCCGCTGCGTGTGGGTTTTTGCATTTGAGTGAGAAATCCACTTCTGAGCCCATCCTGCTTGTGATTGATTTTTTTTTTTTCCTTCGGCGTATGGCACAATTCCAGCTTCCCACACCAACTTGTTGTCTGCTCTCCAGCTCAAGTCAGTTATCCGCCGCACCAAAGAGACGTCCAACGTGCACCCAATGTACAGGGAGGGAATGTTGAGACGTAAAATGGGACCAATCATTATAAATAAAAGCAACTCGCAAGATCGACTTATTGAAGAGCTGCAGGGAAAACTGGGGATCGGGCGGTTGGAGCGCAGGCGTAAACAACAGCCCGATGACTGGTTGACGGAGGGAGTCATTGTTACATCCAACCCACAGCGGACACGAGAGGAAGGGATTCAGCCATCTGTGGATAAGGTAGCAGGATGAAGGTGGAGACGAAAAGCCTCACTGATGGTGTAGTTTATGCCTTTTTGGCTTTTGATCACAGAATTAACTGGCAGATATTAGATATTTATCATTTTTTCAAACTTAACCATAAAATTTTACTTGTTATTGGCAAACAGTTTAAACAGTTTCACTTTTCGGGCCAATATAGTTTTCCTTTTTTGTGTCTGATGTTTCTTCTCCTTTCCTCGCTGCTTTGTTTCCTTCTTCCTCCCAGATCATCATCCCTCCTGAATCACCCGCCCCACAGAGAAAAGTCCTTCCCCCTCCACTGTCTCCCCCAGTTCTCAAAAAGCCACCCCCCATCAAGCAGACTCCTCCGCCACTACCTCCTCCCCCTCCAACCCCACCTCCTCCTCGAGAACCTACCCCTCCACCTCCCAAGGAACCTAGTCCTCCTCCTCTTCCTCCTCCTCCTCCCCCACCTCCTCCTCCTCCCAGGGAGCCCACACCTCCCCCTGTCCAACCTCCTCCATCACCTAGCCCTCCACCCAAGCCGGTCACGCCACCCCCGCCTGCCAAGCTCTTTGTATCAGTGGGTTGTCAGACAGAGTACGACCCCATCTTTCCACCGATTCAGGCACGGATCACCTTTCTTCCATCTTCCTCCTCTAACTTCATTCTTTCCACTTTCTGTCACACTTTGAATTGTTTTACTTGAGCTTGTTTGTTGGCTACTTGGATATGTATGGGCGTTAAGGAATTTGTCCAGACACTCGTTCTGTTTTTGGCCCTTGGTGTCAAACAGGTAACCTCATGAAGGCTTTGTCTGCAGTCCAGTCACAGGGGTGCTGACATTCAGGCTAGAAGGACTGAGCCCACATTCTAATTCTGACATCCAGTGGCGCCAAGAACAGTGTGTTAGAGAGGAGAATTTAAGAGCTTAGAGGAAAGCAGAGTGTAACTCCCTGATATTCCCGTTACACTAAGAGTCCTGCCATGCATAGGAATGGAAGGATTGCAGTGCCACTGAAACCTAATCTGCCGCATGACAGCACAGTTACCGTCACAATTATAGCATGTCTCACAAGACTTAAGTCAACATGTCCCATTATGTCAGACACCAACCAGTTGAAGCTGAATTTCTTATACAATCATGCTTTTAGGAAAAAAAAACTTTGTTAGAACCTGCTTTAGCAGAATAGCACAACCATGGTGAAATACCCAGGAAAAGGCTGTGTTTAATTTTATCAAATGTATGGAGGCCGTGGGTGTGGGTGGTGGGGGCATGCAGCATAGGTGCTATTTTCTCCTTCAGTGGAATGTAGGAGTCATGACGCTCCAATGACAACACCACCTGAGAAGGTCTGTGTTTGCTTGCATTAGTCACCAGACACATTTACACATACATGTTAATATTTGAGGCCTGTTAACATAGATTAGGGCTGATCTAGGTGGAACTGTTGGAGCTCAAGACTTCATAGGCCATCAACTACAAAGACAGTAGAGACGTTGAGGTGACATATAGCACACAGGTAGCCATTGTAGCGTCCACTGTCTGCACCCACTTGTGGTCAAAGCAACTACACCTCTAATAATCCTTTAAAAAACTATGAACTTATAGTTCCTGCATTTTAGCGTTGAGTTTTCATTCCTGGAGGTTTCTAGGTTTCTTTGTAGTTTACATGTAAGTCTCACACCTCAAGGATCCCTGGTTCAAAGCCAGGAGGAGACACAAATCCCTTTGGGGCTGCATCAGGAAGGGCATCCAGTGTGAAAATTTGCCAAATCAAATATGCTGAGCCATCTGCTGTGGTGAGCCCTTGTGAATAAGAGGGCAGCCAAAGGAAGCTTTTTTTAAATTAATAAACTCTCAGAAATTTTTATGTTTATACTATATCGACTTCCGGAAAGCACCACTGCGACTTTAAAATTGTTCCTCTGAGTGCAATTTAAATCCCAGTTACAAAGACAGCTACATGAAGTCAAGTAAGTGTGCAAGAAAAATGAAAACACAAAATGTAGCAGTGGTGCGATTCACTCACACTAACTGATATTATACTGAGGTTGTTTATTGAAGCATCTGAATGGTGTAATTAAACACTTTGCTTTTCCATCTCTGTCAGATCCATTCACCGGGAATGACTTCTCCCTCTCCTGCCCCCAAACCAGCCAACAAGCTGGACAACATGCTGGGAAGCTTGCAGTCTGACCTCAACAAACTTGGCGTCCAGACAGTGGCTAAAGGGGTCTGCGGTGCTTGTAAGAAACCGATTGCTGGGCAGGTAACAGCACAGAAACATGTAAACATACATGTATGTTGAATGTGGCTCACATACTAAACTTTTAACTCGCCTATTTTTAGACACGTGTGCTCGCAGGCTGTTATTTTTATGCACGAATACCCAGTGGGATTTTGCACACATTAATGCAGTTTTCTGTTAATGGTATGGTGAAGAGAAGATTACACTTTAGATTTATTTGCACAATGAGTGCAGCGTTGGCTTATGTTTCACTTCAAAGCTGCTTAGTCTATCAATAGCTCACCTTTCATTTAGTTTACAGCCAATAAGTGGGGTAATAAATACAATGTGTGTTTCATTTTACCAAAGTGTAGCTTTAAGCTCAATATAAGTACATGATATCCAGATAAGTTAGTTTCACTAACTTATCTGGATTTCAGCAGCAGCTCCTCCTCCAGAAAAATGATATTTTGCGATACTTTGAATTTACAGAGGCTTAATGTTTTCACAGGATTATAAAGATGTTTTTACTTATGTGGAACAA